>NW_026020702.1:544353-871734 GCF_900185275.1 Solanum verrucosum
TTACTAGGCAAACCCCTTACTGACTCAGGTTTGAATGAGATGAGATATGACCCATGTGGGTCTCCAACTACTTGATCAAGACGGACTGGGCCGAAACAGTCTGGCTAAGGGTCGACACATCTTCTTTTATTTCTTTCAAAATCTTGTCTGACCCCTCAACTTTGTTGAGGATACGAGAAAGCATATCCTCCGATCGGCGACCTTCTGAATCCTTTGGCTATTGGCGCTCATGGGGAGGCACATACCTATCCTTCTTCACATCCTTCCAATTGGGATTTTGATCACTCCATTCTCGATCACGATCCTTCTAACCTTCATTCATGTTCCAACATTAGTTACCACCCTGCCTCGGGTAGTTTGGACAATAACCACCACCTTGGTTGGTTAGGAAATTCACCTCTTCATTATATAAAGCCTCAAACTTGGCCTCATCCGGATTAACACACTCGACACCTATGGCATTGACACCTTGAGCACCAGCTCCCATGACATTTTTGGACAAAATGTCAAGCTGTGTCATGATTTTGGCCATGTTCTGGTCCCTCTCTTGGTCTTTCTCCATTTGCTCCTTGGTTAATTTAAACGTGAGAGAGGAGACCTGGTCTTCACGGGTGTACCATGCCCGGTTGATTGTGGTCATGCCATCCAAGAGTTGAGTCGCTATCACATAAGGTTGCTACATCAAACCTCCATGAGAAAGTTGTTTAGCAAAACCCTTATTTACCGAGTCAAGGCTCCGGTAAAACTACTGCAGCAACACGTTGTCAGGCAAGCCATGAGTTGGGCATTTGAGCACCAATTTCTTGAATCGTAGCCAAGTTTCATGAATTGGCTTGCCCTCCAGATGCTTGAAGCTCTGAATGCTGTCCCGAAGAGTCATCATCTTCGAAGTAGGGAGAAATCGCACTTGAAATGCGGTGACCAACTCCTCTCACGAAGTGATTGATTCACGTGGCAATTCAGTCAGCCACTTACATGCTTCTCCCATCAAAGAGGACGGGAACAACCTCAACTGGATCGACTCTTGGGATATGTTCTTGAAGGAGAATGATTCGCATACATCCACAGAGTTTCTAATATGCTCATGCGGATCCTCATGAGCCAAACAACCGAACAACCCCTTCAATTTCAAGAGTTGCAACATAGTACTTGTGATGTGGAACACCGCATTTCCTTCGACTGGAGGCAAGCGAATGGCACCTATACCACCCATAAGATAAGGGTCATTAGCATTAGGCTCGTTGACATCATTGAGGTTTCCGATGCCATCTTGGTGGCTTACTTGGCTACCATTGCTGTCGTTCACACTCATACTTCATGTTTCAAAACACAAACAAGCAAAACAAAAGTAAAATTAAGTAAGTTTAACTATTACTAACAAGAACAAAATTTAACTTGACTAAAGATTTTCAAACAACACCAGTCCCCGGCAGCGGCGCCATTTTGATTTCACGTATAAGGACACTTCTTCCAATTCTAAGTGCCAATGATCATTAGTCAATAATATAACCCAACTAAGTGTGTTGAGGACGAATCCCATAGGGAGTAGTACGTGCTTAAGATTCAAGAGTCAAGTATAAATATGTTCAAGTCAATCATAGGTAAAGACATTTGCGAATAAAAGCATAGTTCAAATTAAGGGTGACACAAGTGTCAAATATGGGGGTTTTGGTTTTAATTATCAACTACAGCATCAGCAAATAATACGAATTAATAAGTCAAGAGACGGGTTCTTGGGATGTGATTGGATTGTTGGCTAAGGTAGACAAATGGGTGATTGCAACTGATAGTAAATGGGTATGGGGATAAACTTTCTCTCGAACAATTTACCCCGAATCAAATTGGTTTCTCTCGAACACCAAAAAACAGCAATTAAGAACAACCTACGCTTTAGTCCATTCAGTCTCTCGAGCTGAATGAGTTGAAAAGGGTTTAGGATTCACTCTCTCGAGCTGGACCCATGACAACCCAATACCCACAGACCATCAAATCAGTAACCTTGGTTTTAAAACATCTCTCTCGAGCAAGATAAAGACAAAGAGGTAGAGTTGCATTTGCAACTACAACACTTTAAATTAAACCACAATTACTGATTGAAATCCCTTTTCAACAACATTTAAACTATCAACTAACAATACCCAGCAGCTAAATCAACCTATAATCACATAATCACACCCCAAGAATTGGGGTTTTAGCTAGACATCATAAAAAGATAGAAATGGTTACCAAATTGTGTTTCCATCAACTGGGTATGATTAATTTCGTCTTTACAAAGGTCCAAGTTGAAGAATCTCAAAGACCCACTTCCAATTTCACAAAAATGGAAAACTTCAATTCTTCATAGCTAAGGAAAAATTTGTCTCAATATTCTCAGTTTAAAACTCAAAAATAATCTAATGAATGTTCAGAATAAAATTCGGATCCCAAATATAATGTTTGAAAATATATTTATAGTCACCAAAAATATGTTGCGAAGGACCATTCGGTGCAGTAAGTCAGGATCACCGAACCACTCGGTGATCCATCGTTTGGTCAATTTCATCACCTTTTTACTTTGGCATACAGTATCCTCAAGTTCTGTAACTTTGGGCGATCTTAGCACTGTATCGCGGAACCGTTCGGCGACACGCCGACTACTCCATTCCATTGCCGACTTGATTTTCTCCTTCAGGGCTTGGTACACTGGAACTTTAGGCGAGATCATAGTCATTCGGTGACTCGCCCAATAGGTTAGGAGATCACCAGGCCTTCTTTTCTTCGTTCTTTCAGCTGCCTTGATGCTTTTTACTCATTAGTGTCCATGCTTTGTTCCTCAATCCAAGTACCTGAAATCAAGGATTTACATCAGTTACTTGCACAAAATAAGCATTTGAGGACACTAAATCTATTAAAATAAAGCACTAAATAAGTCCAAATCATGGACTCATCAATGCTCAAGATAAAGTGAGGAGTATTCAAGCTAAGCTTTTAGCGGCCCAGAGTAGACATAAAAAGTACGTAGACCATAAGGTAAGAGACATGGAATTTTAGACTGGTGAGAATGTTCTTCTTAAGGTATCACCCATGAAAGGGGTGATGAGATTTGGCAAGAAGGGTAAGCTAAGTCCGTGATACATTGGTCCCTTTGAGGTTCTTAAATGTGTTGGGCCAATGGCTTATAGATTGGCTTCTCCTCCTAACATATCAGGAGTTCATCCCATATTTTATGTGTCCATCTTGAAGAGATATCATGGTGATGGGGATTACATCATAAAATGGCACTCAATCGTGCTAGACAAGGATCTCCAATATGAGAATGAACCGATTGCAATCCTTGATCGAGATGTGCGGAAACTGAGGACCAAAGAGATAAAGTCCGTGAAAGTGCAATGGAAGCATCGTCCAGTTGAGGAAGCTACTTGGGAAACTGAGAAGAACATGTGAGACAAGTATCCTCATTTGTTCGTCGATTCAGGTACTACTCTACTCTAACTTTAGCATGTTTTCTCCTAGTTGTCACTCGGGGATGAGTGATGGGTAAATTGGTATCTATTGTAACGACTGGTTCCCATCAATATATAAAATCCAACGGGGAAAATATTTGGGCCGAAATTTTTTTTTGTAGTAACTTGGAATTTCCCAACCTAGTCCAGATTTGGACGAAATAAGAGTCAGTAAGGTCTAGGGAAATCTGTTAATAATTGAGTAATGTAATTATGATTTTGATCACATTAATAGATAGCTAAGACGTTAAGGAACATGTATGACTTTACGGAATTGAATTCGGATGAGTAGAACTCCCGAAAATGATCTTAGCATGAATGGGTAGTTTTTGAGTGCCATTGGTTGAAGGTGTGTTGTGAAATGGGGGTTTTGGAATTCTTAAATTTGCTTTTTGTTTCCGTGCAAGCCGCCAAGGCAAGATTATTCCAGCCAAGGCAGGGCCGCTGTGATAAGATGGGTGCCGCCATAGCGAGACAGTCGCTATTTAAGTCGAAAATAAACCGCACAATGTTTTATTCTGTACTTTTTACTTTGAGAGCTAGGAGACAACCTCAGGTGTTATCTTGATGGTTTTTCACCATTCTTTAGGCTAAAGGTAATGTTTTAACTCCCCGAATCCATTTTTTGATCTGTAGAACATAATCTAGCGGGTAATTCTTGATGGGAGAGGGTTATGATCTGGAAATTATGGTGGGAAAAGCCCTAATTTGGATATCGGGATCATGAGTTTGAACCAGGGTTGATAGAATTGTTGGTCATTAGTTATTGTTTATTGATTCCCGTGCTTTATTAATTATTTGTACACCAAGAACACGCGAAACGAATCTGGAAAGGGAAGAATCAAGTTTCTTAGGGAATTCAGGCTTGTTTCGAGGTAGGTGATGGTTGTGATTTCATGATTGTGTGATATATATTTGTTCTTGCTTTATTATAATACGTGTATGTATGTGAATGTTGCACTATTGATCACACTGCTTGTAAATGAGGATCGATGAATGATGAATGCCATGAATCATGACTTGATTGTATGATTTGAGAATATACTTGTGGTTGTGATTGTGGCTTGTTTAATGGATCGAGTGTTGCGTTCTGACGCACTAACTGGGATCGGTTACCACGTTCCGGCATAAATATTTGGATCGGTTGCCACGTTCCGACATAAATATATGGATCGGTAGCCACGTTCCGGCATAAATATATGGATCGATTACCACGTTCCAGCATAATTATTGGATAGGGTACCACGTACCGGTATACTAACAGTTTGAGTTTGGATTCTATGAAAGGACCATTGACTTGACATAAATACATATTTGAGAACTGTGAAATTGTACGTTGTTCATAAATGATGTGGATATTGTATATGTTCGGTTTATGCATGTTATTTTTATGTATTAATGTCTTATGTATGTTGCACTTAGTGGGATAGCCATATGATCCTACCAGTACACTGTGGTTGTGTACTGATACTGCACTTGTTCTTTCTTTGTTGAGTACATGGTATCTTCAGGCGTCTATTGACCGACCTTACTTAGAAGATCAGTGATCGTTTCAAATTCAAGGGTGATCCAGTTCTTCCAGGCTGCCATGGGTTCTCTTTTTTATATATGTCCACATTTCGGATTTAGACTACTACTGTAGTTACACTTATGTTTAGTTTGGGATTGTAGCCTTGTTGTTTAGACTTATGGTTGAACTTTAGATGTTTTGGTACATTGACTTTCAGGTTCTAGGAGTCATTTCTGCAATGGTAGTTGTGGTTGTTAGACTTTTGTTGGAGTTTATGGGAACTCCCTATCTTTTCCTTAGCATTTAAACGTGCTTTCGTATCTTTAAATGTCTTAGTTGTTTGGTTCTTTGGCTAGCTAATTAGTATTAATGGTTCTCCCACCAGAGGGTTAGTGTGGGTGCCAATCACGATGGTCTGGATCGTGACAATAAGTTTTCTATACAATACTTGCCCACCCAAGTATTGAGAGTTTAGAAGTGAACTTGGGATCACTGTAGAAGACCGTAGAACTGTTGTCAAGTTTGTGGACTAGCTTGTGGATTCTCTTGAAGGTTCTAGCTTGTCGACTAGCTTGTGGATTCACATGAAGGTATCTGCTCACGCTTCAAGATGTAATTCTTGAATTAAATTTCATAAAGTTTATGTGGTCGAAAATGACTGTACCTGTTAAAAACATAAATTATGTGTTGTCTATTATTCATCTAAGTAGTATGATTATGGTATGCTTCCGCTGTGCATATAGTTTTCCAAAAATTGGAATCAGAGCCATACTTACATCCTTATAGATAACCTAAAATATATGTATGTGCAATTGTATGTATGATTCGTGGTTGGTAAATATATTTTTATCGTGAAAAGAACGAATCAGATAAAACTTGAAGTTTGTTTATTTGTTGGCTAAAGTACATACGTTCTTAAATTGTGAGAAGATCAAGAGAGCAAAACATGTTGGCAACAATTTTTCACATTCATGTGGGAATGGACAACAACATCAAACACTTGTCCTAATGATTATTCGAAGTCCTTTATTTTTAAATTAATGGAATCCAAACTGAAAAGTTTTCATCCGTTAAAAGAAAAGTTAAAGTTCAATGGATATTTTTATTTAATAAATGAAAGTAAGAACTTCTGCACATGTAATTAATTTTTTTTTATCGGCGGCTAGTTGCACTTTTTAGGGTTGTTTCTTATTAATCCATAAAATTTGCAAAGCTTGATAAGAAAGGGAATAATAGAGGTTGTTGATGAACAAATTACCATTGAACTGATTGTGAAATTGTTTTTAACTTTATGATATTTGTTCTTGATTGATTGTTGATTCCAAAGCTCATAAAGTGGCGGTGGCAGTCACTATTCAGGTCAATTGGATTTTTTTTTCTTTTTGTTCAATAATTATTTGAGCATGTTATTCATTACATATATATATATATATATATATATATATATATCAACTTGTAAAAATTAAGAATTTTTTGGTTAATAGTTATCACTTAAGGGATTTATTTATTTGAAATTGTTGAAAATTCTTTAAACTTTATACATGTGATAATATATTTTGTGATAGATGAATTGAGAATTATGATTAATAAATAGGATTCACTAAAATGATCTATGCATTTGAGTCATTAGAACATCCTCAGTTCATCAAGTAAAAATTATTCTAAGTGAATATTAGTGGTAATATTTATTTACGTAAATGGTGATTTACCTTAAATTACTAGTAATGCTTAATTAATTAATGAGAAGAGATATCGAGATTTTCACTCAAAAGAGAGGAACATAATATCTTTGATTTTCAAGTGTATTAATTTAGAGAATTATTTGTTATAGGAAGGTATTGAGTGCCTTAGCCAACGGAAGGACACAACATATGTTTCATGCTCATGAAATAATTCTAAAAAGAGAATGAAAATCTCAATCATGTTATTTTAATTTTTTAACTATGTCTAAAACAATTGTTTTTCAAATTTGTTCATAGTTTAGGTGGTCATGAATAATCTGATCTCTGATTGACTTGAAATTTGATGGTTCCATTGAAAATTATTTAGATGGGTTTTAGGTAGTTTGCCGGATTAAAATTTGATCTTAATATGATAAAGTCATACTGTTTTAATTCCTAAAGATACTTAAACCACTTGAATTTAAATTTGGTCATACCTTTGGATAAATTTGGATACAAAATTATTTTTGTCCTAAAACTAGATAAATTTTGGATACAAATTTTTTTTGTCACAAAAATATATATTGATTCATTAGTGACAAATCATTTTTTTACCTAAAATTAGTTAAATTTTAGATATGAAAAACTTTGTCAGAAAAATATATTGACACATAGGTGACGAACTAGAATTTGTAGTTAATCATAGTAAACTTTAGCCACAAAATTTTATATTCAATTGTGACTGTAATTTTTGTCACTAATAGTTGAAACAACTAGTGACAATTGTATTATTGTCTCTATTTAACCTACAATTTAGTTACAAAAAAAATCGTCACAAAAAAATATATGTTCAAATGGCTACAACCTAAATTTTCAAGTGGAATAGTGCAATTATGGACTAGGAGAAAAGATTCACAGTTATAAACTATAAGATCATTAATTTTAAACAACTTTTTAACCAACAAAAAAATATTTTAGAGAAAGATTATATTCTATGCACCACACAAGCATAATATTTTTTCTAAAATACTAGACCATATTGCAGTGCAACAAGCGATAGAGAATATATCTCATAACAAAAAAAAATCAAATGTTAAAACACCATTAAGATAATTTGAATTTTAAAAAAATACAAATAAAGAATTTCAAAACTATCAAGTGTCTCAACAAATTTTCAAATATCTTGTCATTTACACGTCAAGCAAAAGGACTCAATGAAAAGGTGTATATCAAGATCCGTTGAAACAATTGCAGTTAATAAAAGTCATATGCATATTTATAAGTTGTATTACAATAAAATAAAAATGAAAACCATTAATTTTTATAATGCACTAAAAAGGTATGTGAATAGTAACACCTAGAACTTATTGTTACGATAGTTTGTAGAACTCCCACAATAAGTATAGCTATAATCAATTTGTGTCATTTAGCAATTGTTATAATTAACATATATACGTCATAAATTTTTTTTAAAAAAAACTATTAACAATAAAATTTCACCATATTTTAACAAGTGTATCATCCCAAAGCATTATCTTTAGTCTTATAAACTAAATTCAAACACAATATTCACTCCAACCATTCCAATATTTATTAAACCGCACAATCACATTGTCATAATATCTAATCCAATTATAAAATATTTTAATGATTTCCTTAAGATTACTACACACAAATGATCTTCTTGTGTCCATGGATGATATGCATTCATTAGTTGCATCACTTGTGTTACAATTCAATTTAGGATCATGACCGATGTTAAATGGTGGGATGCTAAAGGCAAGGCTTAATGAAATTTACATAAAATTGGACAAAGTTTCCCCTATTTTTGGGCCTCTAGAAAAAAAAATCATGTCTCAAAAATCAATAACATATCCAACCAATATCGCCAAAAAAAGCCATAACATGCATCAACAATATAATAATACTAAATCCATCTCCAACTACGAAAAGAAGTCTAATACTATCTCAAGTTTCCAATAATGAAAAATTACCCATGACACTAGTGAAATGATTAACAAAGCAACTCTAAGAGTTCAGAAGAAAAGGGCGGTAGTAAATAAATAACTTCTTGTCCACACAAAACAATGTCGGTGCACTATAGATTTGTCAACTCGTACACTATAGCTAAAGTCTTGTCAACATGACCTGTGATCTGTGTAAGAAAAAAAAGTGGAGAGTATATCACTAGCTCAATGAGTAATAACATTTAACTACAACATTTTTAATAGACAAAAGTCGAAAACGTGTTAGTATGATACTTAGAAGATTTCATGAAATAAATGTTACGCTAAGAGTAAAACAGTTCTCTCTCTCTCATGCTCTCGGTGCACGTTAGTCTGACTTGCGCCGACGTGAAATCTCCATGGGAAAGGGACGAGGATGAGGTAGAGGACGGGGTAAACCTCCGATGAAGCTACTAGCAGCGTTTGGATTTCAATTGGAAGCAAAAAAGCACCGACGACGAAGGTTGGCTTAACACCACCGGGATGCCCACTAGTGACGACGGAAGTTTCTGCAAAAATGGATCCACTAAGGACAAAAGATCGGCAATTGGATTTTGACGGGAAACTAGTGCAAAGAGCAAAAACAAGTGCATGAGCCAATGGAACAGTACCTAATCTCCCCAAGGAGTTGAACACCAGCAGAAAGGCAAATAGAGGTGCAACTGGGAAATAATATGGAGAGTTCCTCTAATTTGAGTGGGTTTTTCGAGGAAAATGAGCTAAATATGACTAGGCGGTGCTATCCCAAAAGGAGCAGGGAAGTGCTTAAATCTATGCAACAACAATTAAATGAGGGCTTAAGTATGAGTAATGAAATGCAGAGTGGGCAAATTTCAGGGGAAGGAAAATAACAGAAATGGGCAAATCTATTTACCAAAAATCGATTGGCGACACATGGTATGGCTCTTAATTATATGCCACCCTCGATTATTAATGGTGAAACATTAGTTCACTTGGAGAAATCAGAAGTAGACCAGGAAACTGCAAAGTGGAGATATGTACTAGTGGCATATGTGATGGAAGACCTCCCTGGGTATAACTTCATGAACAAGTATATTACTAAGAACTGGGGTAACATTGGTCAACCTGATCTATATCTGCATGGAGATGGGTACTATATTATCAAATTTCAAAACATGGAGGATATGCAGGAGGTATTGTATACTGGACCTCATACTATTAATAATAGGCCAATTATTTTGAAACTATGGTCTGCTGATTTTGATTTCACTAAGGAGTTCCTTACTAAAATACCATTATGGTTTAGTTTTCCCAATTTGCCTATGAATTGCTGGAGTTGCAACTCTCTCAGCTGCATTGCTAGTGCTATTGGAAAACCTATATATGTCGATGAGTGTACCACCAAACAAACTACAATATCATATGCAAGGATGTTGATTGAGACAAATGTGACCAAACCTCTTCCAGAAGAAATTACAGTGCATGATCCTAATGGAAGACAGCTTGTGCAGGAAGTATGGTTTGATTGATGGCCTTAAAAGCATTAAAGAGTGGCTGTAGTGACATCAAGCTTTTGGATTCATCAAAAAAACCTTACAACCACGAGGCAATGCATGTAGAAAAATGCCATGTTCATCTGTTAGAAAGCCCCAAGTTAAAATCTAAACACAGTAAAATGAATTTAAACAAGGTAATAACATTAGAATAGTTAACTAATTCACTAAATTAGAGATAAGTAGCAACAAAAAGTGAGGCAAACCTGCAATTTCGTCTGCTTTGTTTTCAATCAGTCCAAAGATATGGACTCCTACACAGAAAGAGAACAACCTGAAGTGTTTAGAAAGGTAGAAAGGAAGGCTATCTCTAAAGTAAAATACTAATTTTGGGGAAAAATGAATTTTCTTTTGAATACATAAAAGAATAGTAGGGAATGGCAAAAAAACATAGAAACAAGATAAAATAATGAAATTTAAGTTATTGGTAAGCTACTCGACTTTAATCGCCTATGACCTTTAAGTACCATAAATAATTTTCAATAAAATGATTTTTTTTTGTAGTGATAAGGCTGTTATATTGATAGTAGTCAAAGAAGAAATACATAATTTAGAAGTACTATTAATAAGTAATTGGCCTTCATCTTATGAGGTTACATCACAAGCCAATGTCGTCACCATCAAATGTGCTATCAACTTCATCATCATTGGTACTATTATTACCTTCATTCTCCTCATGATCACTGATGTACTCTATTATAGTGTCATCCTCTTGGTTACAGTCATCGTCATTGTAATCAATTTCAACTGCATGTTGTGTTTGAGCCTCCAATTCAATTACATTTGCATCCAAGGTAACCGAATCAATATCATCCCTATGTAGTTGACACAGTATTTCCACCGAATCATTGACAATTTTATTTTCAAGTGAAATATCTTGATACATTTCATCATTTGCAATATGCAACTCATCACTTTCTGCCTCTGAATTTTCCTTCTCTGGCACATCATATAAGTGTCTATCTTGAAATTTGAGCACAATTTTCCCCCAATTTTGGGTCATCTATATAGAAAACTTGTTTCGCTTGAGTAGCTAGTACAAAAGAGTCTTGATCATACCAAAACCTTTTAACACAAATACTCGTAAAATTATTATCTTTTCGCATCCCTGTTTTCTTGCAAAGATCAAACCACTTGCATTTAAATAAGAGAACTTGATTTTCCTCAACATACTCTAACTCAAGGATGTCAACGATAATACCATAAAAGTCAATCACCTCATTTTCATGGTAGCCTGCAACTACTATACCACAGTTTTGACTTTTACGTAATTCATCGCATCGTTGAACATGATACCTGACACCATTTACAATACAACCAGTATGTGTTCTTCCACACACATCAAGTCCCATTGCCAAAGGATATAATTTCTGGATAGGCATTGACTTTTCCTTATTATATAATAGCATAATCTACAACAAAATTTATTGTGGTCAATTAATAAAGAAATAAGTAATAATTTAAGCACAATAACATGAATATTTATCTTTAAATCACTTACTTTTCTTTTGAACCATAAAGGAAATTGTTCTCAGTGTTTATCATTGATATTCACAATAGCTTGTTACAATAACTCATCTATGCTATCTACATGTAATAAATTAATTAATTAAAAATAATTAAAAATATTAAAATATCTACCCAGATAAATATTTAAAGTACTTACTGAAGAAAAGGTTCTACTTCTTTGCAATTATTAAACACATACCATCGAGCCATATCAAATCTTTCTTTGGTATGACATCCTATATTCCATCTCTAAATGGTCTAGAATTCTTTGAAAATATGTCTAGAACATGTTCATCTTTGTTGCTAGATCCATCATTATTTCGATGTTAACGATTAAATCTAGTCTCAATAGCAGTAAGATACATAGAACAAAATGTCAAACATTCATCAATAATATAGCCTTCTGCAATAGAACCTTCTGGACGTGCCTTGTTTTGTACATAATGCTTAAGCTTGCACAAGAACCTCTCAATTTTGTACATCCAATGATATTGTACTGGTCCCCCATGCATAGCTTCTCGAGGTAAATGCATAGCCAAATGTACCATGACATCAAAAAAGCTGGCGAAAAGATCATCTTAAGCTTACATAATATAATAATTATATCCCTTTCAAGTTGTTCTAAGTCATCTTTTCTCAATGTCTTACAACATAATCGTTGGAAGAAATGACCTAACTCAATTAACGCTAAAGAGACATCTTTATTTAGAAATCCACAAAGAGCAATAGGCAACACTCGTTATAACAAAACATGATAGTCATGACTTTTGAGTCTAGTTATCTTACCATCATCAACACTTACACACCCTGAGATACTTGAAGCATAACCATCCGGAAATTTAACAGATTTTAAAATTTTCCAAAACTCCTTTTTCTCTTTTTTTGACATGACATAACAAGGAGCTGGCATTGTATAAGTGGAACCACCATGTTGCAACCATAGTTCTTTTCTTATATTCATATCCTTAAAATCTTGTCTTGCTTTATCTGTGTCCTTAGTTTTCCCATCAATATTTAATAATGTCCCCAAAATACTCTCACAAATAATTTTTTCTATGTGCATGACATCTAAATTATGCTGCAACTTCAAGCTCTTCCAGTATGATAACTCAAATAAAATACTTCTCCTAACCCAATTCTACTCTTCATGACGACGTTTCTTTTTCTTATTATTTGAGTGTTTTCCTACTCTATAAGTACTTAATAAATCCAATTGATGTAAGGCATCATCTCCTGAGAGCTCTTTTGATTTTGATCTATTTTCTTTCTTACCATCAAATTTCTTGCTTCTTCTCTGTGAGTTACTAGGTTCAAGATGCCGACGGTGACCCATGTAACAAATTTTACTTCTTACCTTTTGTGAAGATGCATCTTTATTGTAAGTACGACATGCCATGTTTCCCTTTGTGCTCCATCGAGATAAATTACTCAATTCATAGGAAAAAAATTATATATGGTCAGTAGTAGTTTATAACCTATACTATTACATAGAACATGCAAAATAACAAGATTCTCTACAATATCAGATGTATTAAATATCAAAATTGTGTCTTGAAAAGCAATTACTTTGAAGTAACATCTACAGAAGTAGCGCCCTCAGTCTGATATTAGGCAAGAGGTGCTCAATGTGGAGCAATGCCCTCAGTTGAGTGTTAGACAACATGTTCCCAAAAGAGGTAGCACCCTCAATGAAACATTAGACAGGAGGTGCTTCACCATGAGCAGCACCCTCAGTATAACAAGGGGCAGCACCCTCAGCCAAATACTAGAGGAAAGGTGCCCCGCATGGGGCAGAACCCACAGTTTAGTTGTAGGCAAAAGGTTCCCCAAACTCATGAGAAGAGTTTAACAAATTTCACCAGGATGGGAGATGCTCCACAACTATAGACGTGCTAATAATGGAAGAGTCTGGATTATTGGAGACAACAACAGATACTAAGTTAAAATAAATTCAGGTCATACATAACTCATCCATTGCCACATACAAGGAATAAATATTAACATGGAATGCTTGCTCACAGTTATATATGGGTTTAACAATATAGAACAAAGGAAACCTTTATGCGATGCACTACAACAATTATCCCAAGGGATTAACAAACCTTTGTTACTCAGTGGAGCTTATACTCAGTGAACTTCCCTGGAAAGATGTATATTATTCCCGGACTAACAAACAAAGTGAAGCTTATGCTCAGTGAACTCCCTAGAAAGGTATATATTATTTCTGGTCTAACAAACAACATGGTGCTAACATAATTTGTTATAGACTAAATAATCACTTTGGGAATTTTGAATGGATAATGCAATGGAGTCATATCAATTTTAACTATGACATGTCACATATCTCAGATCATTCTCCAATGGTGTTAAGTGTTAACAATACAAAGTAAAAACTGGAAAAGTGAAGTTTCTTTGAAATTTTTCAATGTCCAGGACGAATATATAATCTTTATGGATATTGTACAAGAGAGCCGAAAAGTAAACAAAATTACAAACGAAATGAAGAATATATGAGAGAATCTGAAAGCTCTTAAAGGGCCCCTGAAACAGTTGAACAAAATTGAATTCCTTGGTGTCACAATGAAGATTGAGCAAGCATAAGTGGAATTGGATGTTGTCCATCAAGGCTAGAACAAATGGAAAGACATCACCTAGTGTTTTATTTCTGTTAGAATTTGAAACTAAGACCTCATGGTGACCCACTTCAATGACCCCTAAGGTAAACTCTTGGGAGCTCTTACAATATTATATTAATAGTTTGATACATAAATAATATAAATTATTAGACAACTAGAAAAAAGTAACTAATTTAAGAACTTACCATAAGCTAGAAAGTCATTTATGGTCCATAAAATAGCGGCATGCATCTTTAAGCACTTCCCAGTTGATGCATCAAATGTCTCTACACCATCATTCCATAACTCTTTCAACTCATCAATCAAAGGATACATATAAACATCAATATCCTTTCCTGGTGCTTGAGGACCAGGAATAAGCAACGACATTATCATAAATGGGTCCTTTAAACATTTCCAAGGAGGAAGATTATAAGGAGCGAGAATGACAGGCAACATACTGTATGATGTGCTCATGTTACCAAATGGGTTAAAACCATCAGTTGCAAGACCAAGTCTAATATTACGAGGTTCTTGTGCAAACCACTGATGATTCTTATCAAACTCTTTCCATGCTTTAGAATCTGCTGGATGCCTTAACACGCTTGCCTCATCAAGATGTTTTTCTTTATGCCACCTCATGTCCACACTTGTTTTACTAGACATAAATAACCTCTAAAGTCTCGGCTTGAAGGGAAAATATCGCAAGACTTTATGAGGAATCTTTTTGTCCTTTCCATTATCAATTTTCCACCTCGAAGTAGCACAATGTGGACACTCTTGTCTATCTTTGTGTTCAGCCCAGTACAACATACAATCATTTTTGCAAACATGAATCGAAATGTATCCTAATCCCAAACCTTGCAACATGTTTTTAGCATCATATTATGACTTAGGAAGTGTCTCACCCGTAGGAAATGCATCTTTTAACAACTCTAGCAACATATCAAATGATTTATTACTCCATTGATTGTACACTTTCAAATATAGCAATTTCACAAGAAATGAAAGCTTTCAGAATTTCTTACATCCCGGATATAATTCACGTTCAGCTTCTTCCAGTAATTTGTCAAATTTTTTAGCTTCCTTCTCACTCATATTACCGCACACATTATTATCAGTTTTTGTCTCATCCGAAAAATTGGCAAACGATCTTCCACTAACCTCTTCTAACATAGTCTGAATTTCATCATCATTGTCATGCTCTTCATTTTCATCTTCATTGTAAATAACTTCATTGTCATGCACTTCATTTTCATATTCATTGTAAATCACTTCATTGTGATATCTCATTTGTGATTGTTCTCCATGGTATATCCATTGCATGTAACTTCCCATTATTCCCTTGATCAATAGGTGGTCATACACTATTTCTTGTGTCTGAAAAAACACATTTAAACAATCTTGACATGGACATCGAACTTTAGAATTTCGATCAAAGTGAGACCGAACAAGTTGCATAATAGATTGGACACCCTCAACATATCTTTTAGAGAATTTAGGTTCATGAATCCGGCCTCTATCCATGATCAACTGCATAAACATAACACTTATCAAATAAATACTATAGAAGAAGCACATGCAAGATTCTGTCAAATAAAATAACTATAAAAATAGATCCTCAAATGAGAAAAGTCTGAGGAGTTAAGTGGGAGATCCAGAATATTACTACCAATTAATTGGTATAGTGACCACAATATAAAGAATTAGTTATTCTGACTGTGGAAAAGACAATGGTTATTTCACTACTGTATGAATGATTTTCATCATGCAAGAATATATTGTAGGTGTGACTGTAAAGGGAACACATATTGCACTAAATGAGATTTTTATTAGTATTGCTATTAGCATTCAAGGTGTAGAAAGTAAAGAAATAAACTTATAATACTATGGTGATAATTCAACATTAGTCTATACTTTTCAACACTTAAAGAGAGGTAGGGAGCCATATAAATTTGCAATAACCATTGTTCTTGGATTCTGTTCAAGTTCCCAAAAAATACTTTCATCTAGTTTCCAGAAATCGAGATTTTATTCTAGGAGGTGACATCGTTGTCCATTCAGCAACAAATTATATAGGTGGTTGAAATGATGTTTTTGCCGGTTACATTGGTTGTCTTATATTTGTTTTTGGTGATTGCAGTTCTATGGTCATCCTTGAGCAATGTAGCGCTACTAAGGAACATGTTTTTTCTCCGTGGCAACCTATGGAGGTTTTATTGGACACACTTATATTTAATATTTGTGGTCCTGCAACTCCCATTAGATAACAGAATTATAATGATTTCGGTCTTTCTAATCTCTCATATTGAGTTTCGCGCTGACTGATGTTTATCGTGACCAACGACACTATCCTACGGTATGAGTGTCTACGATCGTCGATAATATAGTAACCTAACTAAGGGTTGAGATCGTGTCCCAAGGGAGCGGTTTTGAGAATTGATACAAAAATAGAATTTACATTCTAACTAGTAGTAGCTAAAGACATTTGCGATAAAAGACATTGTAAATTAAAGGGGGCGACACAAAAGTGTCAAATATCAAAGGGGATTTTGTAACAAGTACTAAAACAGCAAAATAAACAAGAAAATCAAGTATGGGGAAAGGTTCTTGGGATGTGACCGCAATATAAGTTGAGATAAATTGTTGGGTACATGCTTTCGATAGGAAATTTGCAAAATAATAGTGACTAGGCTAAGCTTTAAATGGAAATAAGTTCCCTCTCGGGCAACTTACCCCGTTTCAAATAGGTTCCTCTCGGACACCCATTTGCCGCATGAAGACTAGCCTACGCCTTACCCCACTCACTCTCTTGAGCTGAGTGTTAAGATATGGGACTAGGGCTCACCCTCTCGGGTTGAACCTCATGTCGACCCACTCCTTAGGCGATCAGTCTAGTGGTTTTGGTTTCGCGACCTCCCTCTCGGGCAAGCCAAAAATGCATGCGTTGCTTTGTATTTGCAAATACAAACCCTTTAGATTAAACCACAACCACTAGGTGGAATCACCATTAAAATACATCTAACCTATCAACAAGCAAGACCTAACAAGAATATCGACCCATATTTGCTAAATCACACCCCAAGAATTGGGTTTTTAGCCACTCATCAAGAAATAAGAAATTATACCTAATATGATAATGAAATCAACTGGGTATAAGAAATAAAACCTTAAAAATTATGCAAAGGAAAATGAATAGAGAAGACCCACTTCCAACTTAGGGAAGAAGAACTCCTTTCTTCAAGTCTCTACAAAACCCTCTCCAAACTTGAGAGAAAAATATTAGCTAAAATATGGTCTAAAGTGAAAATAATAATAATAATTGTTCCACGCTAAGACTACAATTCTAACTAGTATTTATCATTTTCACAGATTGTTTGGCGACATTAGTCGAGATCACCGATGAACTCGGCGATCCGCCTTTTGGTCAGCTCATCACCTTCAGTGTCTTGCCTTTAGCATCCTCGCATTCTGGATCATTGGGCGGTACAAACTGCTTCGCGGAACTGATCGGCGACTCGCCAACTACTCCTTTCCTCGCCTTTTGATCCACTTCCTTCAAGGCTTCGCGTACTGGAACGAAGGGCGGTTCATGTCATTTCGGTGACTCACCAAGTTGAACTCGGCAATCCGCAGGATTCCATTTCTTGTTCTTTTCAGCCCTATTTGCTCCGTTTAGCGCCTAAGTGTCTATGCTTCCACTAAAACTTCAAATACATGAAACTTCAGCATTTTAATCAGGTATTGAGATAAAACAAGCATTCAAGGACATTATTTCTATTAAAATAAAGCCCTAAATGAGTCTAATTTGTGGACTCATCAACTCCCCCAACTTAATCTTTTGCTTGTCCTCAAGCAAACTCAAGTTCAACCGTTCAAAAAGGGTGCCTCAAATAATGCTACAGAAGACTAAATCATGAATGCACACAACAAGACTCAATTTACTTATGCAAGGATCAATTGTGTACTCAAAGATTCAAATTATGACACACCATCACCAATGATTCTCATGCTCGCAATACTTGCTACTTGTGCAAGTTCAAGCTCAACAAAAATATCTAAATGCCCTCGCACAAAGAATGATTTCATATTCACACACAGATATGAGTCAATTTAAGATCAGGAATCAGATACAACGCTCACACTCAAAAAGAGGAACACAATGCATGTTTTCACCCATAGGTTTGCCCTTATTTTCCAATTGACTTTCAATCCAACTTACTCAAGATCAAAAAGGTCTTTCTAAGGCTTGTAATGGGGCTAAGTGCAAAGGTATGGTCATTTAGGCTTAGTGACTTTTTCCTCGTGAGATGTGGTATTCTCAAAGCATTCCCTTCTTTTCCTTTATCACTTCTTTTTCTAGTGCTTTTAAGTCATCCTTTTATTCACTCCCCATGAGTTGCTTGGAACCCCAATATCCTTTGTACTTTATTCCACAAATTTCTTTTTCAATCTTTTTTTTTAGAGGGCTCCATTGTTCTGCAACATGGGTAAAGGGGGACTTCTTATAACACTTCTTAACTTCTCCTTTTCCTTTTCACCACACCCCCGACTTAGACTTTTTGTCCTAAGTTGGCTATTCTCTAAACCACAAATCAAGAGGATTATAGGTAGTGGATCAAGTAAGGTCTAGGGTTTATCAAGGTCGAGAGAAAGGTAAGGGTCAAAGGTGTTCAAAAGAGTTTCACACGCTCACAGGTAGGTCAGGTATATGTCAAATTGGCTCACACTCTTTAAAATTGCATAAGATCATCTCAAAAGTACACATTTCTAAAGCAATCAGACTAACATGGCAAATTCTAGGTTTATTCATGCGAGGTTCAAAGTAAGCTAAACACTCAAGGCATCGATACTTCAGTCAAGCAAGACTACACACGTTTGCTAGTATGCAACGGTCATCACAAGAGAATCAATTTGATAAATGGCTAGTAACAACGAGATGCAAAGAGTGCACATATTGTCTATGTAACTTCATTTGGCCTCGTCGTAGCCGTGCATTCATGTTTGTTCAATTGAGAGCACTATTCAAGTCATCGGTATTGATCAAAACCGAGACTTAAATTCTTGCAAAAGAACAGTCACTTTCAACACAAGAGGTGGCAATTTTTTTTTCTGCAAGGATCAAACTTATTTTGCAAGTAAAACAACAGGAGCCATAAGCTCAAGCATCCACAAAAACGCAGTATTTAAAAGACAAATTAAAGCAGACCACCCAAATATATACATAGCAAAACATGGATGTCAACACAAAAGGTGTGGGCCTCACCCCACCACAAATAAAGAGTGTTTTTCCTCAAATGCAATTAAACAAGTAAATATATCGACAAGTAAGATAGGAAAAGACAATGTGAGAGAGGTAAGGAAAGGTCCTGTCTATGCATTTGCTTCATCTGTCGAAGCATTGTTGCCTGTTGCATTAGTCTGAAATTCGACAATGGCCCCCGGGTTGTCATTCTAAGTTTCATTGTCTTTCTTTGTTCTAGCTTTTGCAGCGTCCTTAGCTTCAACCATTTTATCCACGTCATGGGACACCAAAAAGGAATTTGCGGATGTATATAATCTGCATCTCCATGAAGGAATGATGGGATCATATGGGAATCCTCCCATTAGCACTGGCTTTCTTACTCACCTTTCTTTCTTTGGTCAGTTCTGCTATCTTTTAGTCTCTTTCAAAATCTCTTGATCTTGCATGTCGGGGCGGCATGTCTCTTCCTGCAACTTTTGGTTTTCCCATGAAAAGTTAGAAATTACTTAAACAGAGCAGGAGAATGGTAAGTGCATCATCACCTTCTGCACTAGTTGGTGACGTGCTCACTCACTTAGGTTAGTTATTGAAATCCGTGCATAAAGGAACTAAGAGTGCAGGCAGGAATGGTGAATTAAAGGGCCTCTGATGCGTCGTCAAAATTTTTTAGCGGTAGCAGGTTTATCGCCGATTCTTACAGATTAAATAACCCAAATTTGTTGTTAATGAAAGGCGACAAGAGCAGTTAGGCGAATCGCCGAGTGATTTAGCGAGCTAGGTCCGGCTCACCAACTGACTCAACACGCCTATGCTCTACGCGATTTCCAGCCTCAACCTCGCAACCCTGGTCAAAGAAACTCAAGTCCATATAACACAAACTCACAATAAAACCCATAATAGTATCACACCCCCACAGTAAATTAATTCAAATTAGAGCACAGTTGATTTGTATTCTACCAATTACGCAAAGATTACTGGATGGTATTCAATGATGTATGAAATGCCATTAACGCGGAGATTCAACCAAGACTTGACAATATCAACACTATGCAAATTAGAACAATTTTACTAAATTAAATGCGGGGTTAGAATCACCAACCTTAAGTGCCGAATCGGATGCTAATGAAGTGCGGAGCAGCAATAAGATCCAACTCCGCACACAATTTGATACTTACAATAATTTAGGCTTGCAAGAAATATAAAACTAACGTGCATGTGTGGGTTTGGTAGGATGAAGACATGGGAGAAAGTGGATGAACCAGAATATTTAAACCTATGGCTTGCAGAAATCGTCTAGTTTCTGCCCATTCGGCGATGTTCATTGGGTACGCTTATTCACTCGGCGAAGCGCCAAGTGTCTAGTGTCTTCGCCAAATGTAACAGGACTCGTAGGTCATGTAAGGATCCCAACGGCGGTCTATATTGCAATCGCCGACAAGGTTGGTGATTCGCCATTAATTTTTTACTGAACACCAAGTTTTTACAAAAATCCCAGCTGACATTGCCTTGAGTCACCCGGCGGAAAGAATCGTGTTCGCCAATGTTATTGGCGATCCGCCAACTGGACCCGCTGTTTGCCTCTATATATTATTTCATTTGCTTTACTTGCTCCAACCTGTACAAACTACACACCATTATTTTCTCAAAGTAAAACAAAGCAATAAAGGGTTTTGGGTTGCCTTCCAAACAGCGCCTTAGTTAACGTCGTGGCACGACGCTATTCCACCATCGACTCTCACTCTTGGGGTTAGCCATAGTGTCACTAGGCAAGCCCCCTTGCTGTCTCGGATTTAGGTGAGATGAGATATGACCCATTTGGGTCTCCAACTGCTTGATTGAAACTGAATGGGAGGTAACGGTCTAGCTGAGGGTGGAGACATCCTCTTTCATGCCTTTCAGCATTTTGTCCGACCCTTCAAATTTTTTGAGGATGCGCAAGAGCATATCCTCAGACCTACTATCCTTCAAGTCCTTTGGCTTTTGGCATTCGTGGGGGGCCACATATCTGTCTTTCTCCCCATCTTTCTAATTAGGATTTCAGTCTCTCCATTCTCTATCCTTCCATCCTTCATGTAACGACCCGAGAGCACCCCCTAGCTATTACATGCGTATTCGACCTCTCGGAGGTCTTATACAAGCCTTAAAATTCATTCATCGCATAGATCATAAAATCACTAAGAATTTAAAACTTTTGTTCAATAAAACCATAAGACTTCAAGAGTCATCAACACTTGAAAACATCAATACGCAATCGGAACTACAAAGTCTCTTTAGCCAATCTACAAGAACTTAAAACGTACTAACGGACACGGTCCTTTACAAAGGAAATGAAACTTAAGTGTCTATTACAATGACTAAGAAACTTCTAAACATAGTCCTCGAATCTTGAGGACATACCGAAGGCTTGGAAGAGTGAAGCAATCCAAGCAACTCCAAAGCATAATCTCCTCCTAGTTACCACAACCTACACTTGTAGTAAAATATAAGAAAGGGGTTAGTACGACACACGTACTAAGTATGAGAATATGCAAAACATGCTAAAAGGGATATTTGTTTAGAAGTTATGCTTTCAAGCCATTTTGATAAAATCTCATGAACATCAACATAATAGGCACCTTACAAGTCACAACCAACAATACAAAGTCATATGCTTCACAATACCTCATAAACATACATAACCCATTTACATTTACCTTCTTGCGTTGGACCTCCACCTTAAGTAACCCTTAAGCAATCCATTTGTGCAATGTATGGGCAACGTCCCATACCATTACCCACACTAAGGCACCACCTTAAGGTCACACAAAGTGCACTTACCATGCATACCTCAACCTTCACCAACTAGTCACATGAGACATATAAGCACATAAACCAACAAGTCACTTCATAAAGCTAGAACACCCATCAAATGTCATCCCAAGACTAACCTAAGTAAGACATGATGAGGCAACCCATACTACCTCTCCATACCATACCCAAGTGATCCTTAAGGCTACACAAGACAAGCTCCATTCACATCTCAACATAAATCGTTGATTCAACTTAATGCATTTAAACAACTTTATTCACTAATGACATAAGATCATCACATACATTCAATTCATTATGACTCACTTTCACATTAGCATGCTCAAAGACCAACACTTTCATTAATTAGCTCAAAGAGACTCATTCATTCATTATCATTACTAAGACACACCAAGATCTCCCTTAAATGTCTACTTGTGCAATGTCTAGATGATGTCCCATTCCACCACCTATTATAAGTAGTACACCCTTAAGAGACCTTGGTTCATTCATTCATTAATGTGGGGGAAGAGCCTTAACCGACATAGACCATGGAGCTTGACATGGAATCCCGGTAATACCCTTACCGGATGAGGGATCCCTACCTACCTAAGGTAGGGTCATTCTTTTAGCCTTTCCGTGGTAGAGACCACTAGCTAGTCCTATGTGGGCACATAGTTAAGGGATAGAAGAATTGCTTCTAGGTACTCTCATCTCAACTCGCGAAGGAGCACCCATCTTAAGGGCTGCTACAAAATACTCACATGTCAACTAACGAAATAGTATGCACCCATCTTCATATCCTCTCGGTGCTAGATATTACTCCCCTACGGAGTTAGGACATTCATTTTATTCATTCATTTGGGGATAAGGATTGCTACTAAGTACTGTCATCTCAACTCACGAAGGAGTACGCATCCTAGCCCAACATTCATTCATTTAAGGATAAGGATTGCTACTAAGTATTCTCATCTCAACTCACGAAGGAATACCCATCCTTACCCTCATTCATTCATTTAGGAAGCTCTTAGATTCAAAGATGAGAAAACCTTTCATCTAGGAATCCCATTCATTTAAAGGAGTACTTTATGAGACTATCCTTACAATAGACCCAACTTTCACTCATTAGCATTAACTCCCATTCTCTTCATTCATTCTCACATTCTTTCATTCATTCTTCACTAGTTGTGAGAGTAGGTAAGCATAGTCTATCTTAAGCTCTCCTTCATTATAAGTCATTCAAAGAAGACAACAACCAAGCATAACAAATAAAGTCTCTACACAAGGTCACCTTTCATACTCTTAGACCATACACAAATTCACATCATATCACATTACCTTCACATAATCAACATTACTCAAAACAACAATCATCCAACTTTGCCTACAAGGCCATGATCACAACATGCTTATAAAGTAAACACCTCCCCACTTTCAAAGGGATCAAATCTCACAATTCTAACATCTACAACATATATATAAAATACTAGAATCAATAATCTATTCACAACTTCATCATCATCATAAGCCATAGGTCACAATTGACCATTCAAGGTCAACATCCAATATAACACAATTGGCCACCAATTCCTCATAATTCAATATAGAACAATACATAAATCAATAGCCCAAAACAATCTACACATTAATATCACATTATTAGCTCATAATCAATAGACCCACTTTAGCTCCAAAAAATAGGATTTCAAGATATGCAAGGGTTCATGGAGTTTTTTATCTTAAAACCATCAATATTAAGATAAATCATCATTTGAAATACTTTCATGCAAGAACCCAACCTTAGAATTGAAATTGGGGTTTTTAGTGTTTTTGAAAAACATTGAAATCACTTTGATTTGGCTCTTTGATTGAAAGGATAATCAAAGATAAAATCCCCATACCTTTGTGATTAATTTCCTTAGGAATTGAAGGAGAAATCAGTAGGAACCCATCCTCTAGCTTGAAGCTTCATTAATGTCTTCCATGGAGTTCTAGAGAGAGAATTTATTTGAGAGGGAAGGTTCAATTTAGATAATGAGGTCTAATTCTAGGTTTTGGGGTTTTACCCAAACTACCCCTCAGTTAGTTGGACCATTTAAACAAGTCAAACTTGAGTTTTATTTTCGCAGATTTCATAGGGAAACAAGTCTGCGACGCGGAGGTGTTCCCACAAGTTTTCTGGAAATTAAATTTCGAGATAGTAGAGTCTGCGACACGTCCGCGACGCGGACCAAACATTTGGCCCTTGGTGGAACTAGTCCGCGACGCGGACATGCTCCCTCCATGCACATTTTCAAGCTGCCTTAGCAGCTTGTTTGGCCGAGGGTTGGGGTCCTCCTCGGGGATCTTTAGGGTAGTCCCGGGGAGTCGTACCCAGACGTTTTGACCCTAAATACATTTATTAAGACATTAGGGTCACCTCCACTGATTTTAGACTGCAAACAACACATAAAACATGAACAACATACTAGAACACACCAACACGTAAAGACTAGTTTCCGAACGTCTTGGTTATCCCTTGACGTTTGACTTCCAAACTCTTTAAAACTGACTAACAAGGCTATTCTTCATTATTTTAACAATTTATTAATGCATAAAACTCATGTGAGTCTCTACTTTATCCTACTTCATTTTGAGGGGTGTTACAATATCCCCCACTTGGGAACATTCGCCCTCGAATGACACTTCAAACATCATAGAGTAAAGACTCTAGGACTAGCAGCCCACAACAAGCATTGAATATCATTACTACAGCACACATCAAGGAGGAAACATCAACTCCACATAAAAAGCATTACAAAAAGACTTTCATGCAATTCAAGGAAGTAGGAATAACATCTACCACTCAATATGCACAAAAGTTTACCATTTCTCATTTCTTTGGAGGAACTTCCTTCTCTATAGCATATCATGCTCATTACAACATTTATAGTCTCACCATACAATTTCTCTCAAGAGCATAATCATCCAACATCAAGATCACATCAAGGCATGCTCAACTAGGCATCTCATGGAGCAATTTAAACAATTCTTCATAGATGCATATAAATCATGAGGGACATAATCAAGAAAACTCATTTATTTATTTAAACAAGAATTCAACTAAAATATGCACATCATAAGGAGAATATGGATATTCAATTAACATAAGACTCCAACGTGCAACATGCTACTGAGAACTCTTTGTTTCAAGCTTGAATTAGAATAGAAGGAAAAGATAAAGATATCAACAACTTTACTACTCAACTCATCATCCCCCACTTGGGGTAAACCCATCTAAGGTTATCATCAAACAACAAAGAAAATTGACTTACCTTCATTTGTTCCCTTATCATTGTTAGCTTGAAGCATATAGAAACGGTTCCTCGTAGGAGCATTTGGATCTGGGCCATCATGAGCTACTTGATTGGTCTCTTTCCCTTTTGTCTTAAGTGTAGGGCAATCCCTCATCTTATGACCCTTATTCCCACATCCAAAGCATCCATCCATACCAGCCAGACACTTGCCCAAATGTTGCTTTCCACAAGTAGCACACCTAGGCCTCTCAAAAGTAGAACCACCTCCATTCCCTCTTTGAGGTTTAGGTTTAGACACCCTATCATTGTTGACCATTGAAGAATCTTGGTTATACAACCTCTTCTTAGACCTAGATTGGTTTTATTCATCCGGCCTAGCCCTCTTCGTATCTCTATTCATCTTCCTAAGTTTCATCCCCTCAAGTTGTTAAGCATAAACCATAAGACTAGAGATATCCATATCATGATGGAGCATGGCCGTACGACACTCTTCTTCAACCAAACCAGAAACCCCAATCACAAACTTATTCATTCTAGCCTTATTATTTGCTACCAAGGTAGGAGCATACTTAGAGAGTTGGGTAAACTTGAGAGAGTCTTCCTTCACACTCCTATTTCCTTGACGTAGGTTCATGAACTCAACCAATTTTTGCTCCTCAACTCTAAGGGGAAAAATCTATCAAGAAAGGTCGTCTTAAACACTCCCCAATCTATTGGGTCAGCCCCTATGGGTCTCTCATCCCTCCATTGCTCAAACCACACTTGAGCTACATCCTTGAGTTGGTAGGAAGCCAACTCTGCCGTCTCCCTAGGAGTCACTCTCATTGCATCCACAATCTTAAACACCTCATCTATAAAGTTTTGTGGGTCCTCATCTACCTTAGAACCAAAGAAGGTAGGAGGATTCATCTTTGTGAAATCCCTTAACCTTGAGGCCACGGTACTCTCAATAGCATTCACTCTAGACCTCACATCTCTATTTGCTTGAGTAGTCAAGGCACGGGCCAGGGAGAGAAAAGCCTCTCTAATCTCCCCATTAGTCATATACGGGGGAACCACCGGAACCACATTTTATTGCCCACCTAAAGGAGCTTGGTCACCTTGCGCTCCTTGGGGAGGAACTCCCCCATCATCTACCTCCTTTTCCGCCCTCCTCCGGTTATCCCTCGTATTCATATTCTATAAACACAGGAGACGAATTAGGAAAATGACACTTATAGACCAAACTCTAACGGACGACATCAAGAATAATGAAAGAAAGTAAAACTTCTATCGTCTTATAGCCTCTCGCTCATAGATGTGTCGCGACTAACACCGATGAACAAGACTCTACAAGATGTGGCTTTCGAGACTTTGAGCCTAAAAGTATTCTATAAAACCTTATGCTCTGATACCAAGTTTGTGACAACACGAGAGCACCCCCTAGCCGTTACATGCGTATTCGACTTCTCAGAAGTCTTATACAAGCCATAGCATTCATTCATCGCATTGATCATAAAAATCACTAAGAATTTAAAACTTTTGTTTAATAAAACCATAAGACTTCAAGAATCATCAACACTTGAAAACATCAATACACAAGCGGAACTACTAAGTCTCTTTAGCCAATCTTAGACAAGAACTTAAAATGTACTAAGAGACACAGACCTTTACAAAGGAAATGAAACTTAAGTGTCTATTACAATGACTAAGAAACTTCTAAACATAGTCCTCGAATCTTAAGGACATACCAAAGGCTTGGAAGAGTGAAGCAATCCAAGCAACTCCAAAGCACAATCTCCTCCTAGTTACCACAACCTACACTGTAGTAAAATAGAAGAAAGGGGTTAGTACAACACACGTACTAAGTATGAGAATATGCAAAACATGCTAAAAGGGATACTTGTTTGGAAGTTATGCTTTCATGCCATTTTGATAAAATCTCATGAACATCAACATAATAGGCACCTTACAAGTCACAACCAACAATACAAAGTCATATGCTTCCCAATACCTCATAAACATACATAACCCATTTACATCTACCTTCTTGCATTGGACCTCCACCTTAAGTAACCCTTAAGCAATACATTTGTGCAATGTATGGGCAACATCCCATACCATTACCCACACTAAGGCACCACCTTAAGGTCACACAAAGTGCACTTATCATGCATACCTCAACCTTCACCAATTAGTCACATGATTCATATAAGCACATAAACCAACAAGTCACTTCATAAAGCTAGAACACCTATCAAATGTCATCCCAAGACTCGCCTAAGTAAGACATGGTGAGACAGCCCATACTACCTCTCCATACCACACCCAAGTGATCCTTAAGGCTACACAAGACAAGCTCCATTCACATCTCAACATAAATCATTGATTCAACTTAATGCATTTACACAACTTCATTCACTAATGACATAAGATCATCACATACATTCAATTCAACACAAGCACTTACATTCAATTCATTATGACTAACTTTCACATTAGCATGCTCAAAGACCAACACTTTCATTAATTAGCCCAAAGAGACTCATTTATTCATTATCATTACTAAGACACACCAAGATCTCCCTTAAATGTCTACTTGTGCAATGTCTAGATGATGTCCCATTCCACCACCTATCCTAAGTAGTACACCCTTAAGAGACCTTATTTCATTCGTTCATTAATGTGGGGGAAGAGCCTTAACTGACATAGACCATGGAGCTTGACATGAAATCCCGGTAATACCCTTACCGGATGAGGGATCCCTATTTTCCTAAGGTAGGGTCATTCTTTTAGCCTTAACGTGGTAGAGACCACTAGCTAGTCCTATGTGGGCACATAGTTAAGGGATAGAAGGATTGATTCTAGGTACTCTCATTTCAACTCACGAAGGAACACCCATCTTAAGGGCTGCTACTAAATACTCACATCTCAACTAACGAAGGAGTATCCACCCATCTTCATATACTCTCGGTGCTAGACATTACTCCCCCATGGAGTTAGGACATTCATTCACTTAGGGATAAGGATTGCTACTAAGTATTGTCATCTTAACTCACGAAGGAGTACCCATCCTAGCCCAACATTCATTCATTTAGGGATATAGATTGCTACTAAGTATTCTCATTTCAACTCATGAAGGAATACCCATCCTAACCCTCATTCATTCATTTAGGAAGCTCTTGGAATCAAACATGAGAAAACTTTTCATCTAGGAATCCCATTCATTTAAAGGAGTACTTTATGAGACTATCCTTACAATAGACCCAACTTTCACTCATTAGCATTAACTCCCATTCTCTTCATTCATTCTCACATTCTTTCATTCATTCTTCACTAGGTGTGAGAGTAGGTAAACCTAGTCTATCCTAACCTCTCCTTCATTATAAGTCATTCAAAGAAGACAACAACCAAGCATAACAAATAAAGTCTCTACACAAGGTCACCTTTAATAATCTTAGACCATACACAAATTCACATCATATCACATTACCTACACATAATCAACATTAATCAAAACAACAATCATCCAACTTTGCCTACAAGGCCATGATCACAACATGCTTATAAAGTAAACACCTCCCCACTTTCAAAGGGATCAAACCTCACAATTCTAACATCTACAACATATATATATATAAAATACTAGAATCAATAATCTATTCACAACTTCATCATCATCGTAAGCCTTAGGTCACAATTGCCCATTCAAGGCCAACATCCAATATAGCACAATTGACCATCAATTCCTCATAATTCAATATAGAACAACACATAAATCAATAGCGCAAAACAATCTACACATTAATATCACATTATTAGCTCATAATCAATAAACCAACTTTTGACCCAAAAATTAGGATTTCAAGATATACAAGGGTTCATGGAGTTTTTTATCTTAAAACCATCAATATTAACATAAATCATCATTTGAAATACTTTCATGCAAGAACCCAACCTTAGAATTGAAATTGGGGTTTTTAGTGTTTTTGGAAAACATTGAAATCACTTTGATTTGGCTCTTTGATTGAAAGGAGAATCAAAGATAAAATCCCCATACCTTTGTGATTAATTTCCTTAGGAATTGAAGGAGAAATCAGTAGGAACCCATCCTCTAGCTTGAAGCTTCATCAATGTCTTCCATGGAGTTCTAGAGAGAGAATTTATTTGATAGGGAAGGTTCAATTTAGATAATGAGGTCTAATTCTAGGTTTTGGGGTTTTAACCACTTAAAATACACTAAAATAGGTAGATAACCGTTTATAATAATTCCCCAAAGTACCCAAACTACCCCTCACTTAGTTGGACCTTTTAAACAAGTCAAACTTGAGTTTTATGTTCACAGATTTCGTCGGGAAACAAGTCCGCGACGTGGAGGTGTTCCCACAAGTTTCTAAAAATTAAATTTCGAGATAGTAGAGTCTACGACACGTCCGCGACGCGGACCAAACTTTTGGCCCTTGGTGGAATTAGTCTGCGGCGCGAACATGCTCCCTCCATGCATATTTCAAGCTGCCTTGGCAGCTTGTTTGGCCAAGGGTTGGGGTCCTCCTTGGGGATCCTTAGGGTGGTCCTGGGGAGTCGTACCAGGACGTTTTGACCCTAAATACATTTATTAAGACACTAGGGTCACCTCCACTGATTTTAGACTCCAAACAACACATAAAAACATGAACAACATACTAGAACACACCAACACGTAAACGACTAGTTTCCGAACGTCTTGGTCGTCCATTGACGTTTGACTTCCAAACTCTTTAAAACTGACTAACAAGGCTATTTTTCATTATTTTAACAAGTTAATAATGCATAAAACCCATGTGAGGCTCTACTTTATCCTACTTCATTTTGAGGGGTGTTACACTTCATCTCTAACCCAACCTTGATTTCCACCCTGCCTTGGGTAGTTTGATCGATAACCACCACCTTGATTGGCTTGGGAGTTTACCTCTTAATTATACAAGGCGTCGAAACTTACCTCTTTAGGAATTGCGCACCCGACCCCCACAACATTGACACCATGGTACCAGTCCCCATGACATTTTTGGATAGAATATCAAGTTGTGTCATGATCTTGGCCATATTTTGATCTCTCTCATTGTCTTTTTGAACCTGCTCCTTAGATAGCTGAAATGTGACCGGTGAGACTTCATCTTCGTGGGTGTACCACGACCTATTGATGTTTGTCATACCATCAAGGGGTTGAACTGCCACTGCGTATGGTTGATGCATTAAGTCTCCGGGTGAGAGTTGTTCAGCTACAGCCTTGTTTACCAAATCTAGACTCTAGTAGAAGTATTGAAGTAGCACATTGTCGGGAAGACCATGAGTTGGGCATGTTGCGCCAATTTTTTAAATATGAGCCAGGTTTCGTGTAGAGGTTCGCCATTCAGACGCTTAAAGCTTTGGATGCTATCCCGAATAGTCATCATCTTTGAGAGAGGGAAAAATCGTACATTGAATGCATTCATCAACTCCTCCCACGAAGTGATTGAGTTACGTGGCAACTCAACTAACCACTTGCACGCCTCACCCATCAATGAGAAAGGAAATAACCTCAATCGCACTGATTCCTAAGAAATTTTTTTGAATGAGAATGTTCCACATACGTCTACGAAGTTTCGAAGATGCTCGTGTGGGTCCTCATGAGCTAATCCATTGAAAAGCCCCTTTAGTTGCAGAAGTTGCAACATGGTGCTTGTTATGTGAAATACTGTGTTTCCTTCTGCTGGGGGCAGACGAATAACTCCAACACCTCCCATGAAATACGGATCATTGAGTTTGGGTTCTTGGACATCATGGAGATTTTTTATGTCACCCTGATGGCCCACCTGGCTCCCGTTACTACCGTTGGCACTCATGCTTTCTGCAATGTTTCCACAATCAATAAAACAGAAATAAAAGTTAAGTTAGTAAACTACAACTAGTAAGAATAGAAATTCTAATAAGCTAAAAAAAATTCTCAACTAACATCACTCCTCGGCAGCGGCGCCATTTTGATGCTTATCGTGACCAACGACACTATCCTACGGTATGAGTGTCTACAATTGTCGAAATATAGTAACGCAACCAAGGGTTGGGGTCGTGTCCCAAGGGAGTAGTTTTGAAAATTGATAGAAAAATAAAATTTACATTCTAACTAGTAGTAGCTAAAGACATTTGCGATAAAAGACATTCTAAATTAAAGGGGCTGACACAAAAGTGTCAAATATCAAAGGGTGGTTTTGTAACAAGTACTAAAACAGCAAAATAAACAAGCAAATCAAGTATGGGGAAAGGTTCTTGGGATGTGACCGCAATATAAGTTGAGATAAACTGTTGGGTACACGCTTTCGATAGGAAATCTGCAAAATAATAGTGACTAGGCAAAGCTTTAAATGGTAATAAGTTCCCTCTCGGGCAACTTACCCTGTTTCAAATGCAATCCTCTCGGACACCCAATTGCCTCATGAAGACCACCCTACGCCTTACCCCACTCACTCTCTTGAGCTGAGTGTTAGGATATGGGACTAGGGCTTACCATCTTGGGCTGAACCTCATGATGACCCACTCCTTAGGCCATTAGTCTAGTGGTTTTGGTTTCGTGACCTCCCACTCGGGCAAGCCGAAAACACATGTGTGGCTTTGTATTTGCACCTACAAATCCTTTAGATTAAACCACAACTACTAGGTGAAATCACCATTAAAATACATCTAACCTATCAGCAAGCAAAACCCAACAAGAATATCAACCCATATTTGCTAAATCACACCCCAAGAATGGCGTTTTTAGCCACTCATCAAGAAATAAGAAATTATACCTAACATGATAATGAAATCAACTGGGTTTAAGAAATTATACCTTAAATTAAGAAAAGGAAAATGAATAAAGAAGACCCACTTCCAACTTGGGGAAGAAGAACTCCTTTCTTCAAGTCTCCACAAAACCCTCTCCAAACTTGAGAGAAAAATATCAGCTAAAATATGTTCTACAGTGAAAATAATAATAATAATTGTTCCACACTAAGACTACAATTCTAACTAGTATTTATAGCTTTCACAGATCGTGCTGCGGAGGATTGTTCGACGACATTAGTCGAGATCGCCGATGAACTTGGTGAACCGCCTTTTGGTCAGCTCATCGCCTTTAGTGTCTTGCCTTTAGCATCCTCGCATTCTAGATCATTGGGCGGTACAGTACTGCTTCACGAAACTAATCGGCGACTCACCGACTACTCCTTTCCTCGCCTTTTGATCCACTTTTCAAGGCTTCGCGTACTGGAACGAAGGGTGGTTCATGTCGTTTCGGCAACTCGCCAAGTTGAACTCAGCGATCCGCAAGATTCCATTTCTTGTTCTTTTCAGCCCTATTTGTTCCGTTTAGCGCCTAAGTGTCTATGCTTCCACTAAAACATCAAATACCTGAAACTTCAGCATTTTAATCAGGTATTGAGATAAAACAAGCATTCAAGGACACTATTTCTATTAAAATAAAGCCCTAAATGAGTCCAATTTGTGGACTCATCACTGACTCACTCTATCCTGCCCCTCTGCCTCGCCTCGCCCAATCATATCCCTCTCTGCCTTGCCTCGCCCTGCCACCCCCCGCCTACCCTTGCCTCTCCCTGCCCCCGTCCTACCCTATTTTAATTCATACTTATGAAAAATCAATTTATAAATCAGAACTAAATATTCTGATGCTTAGAATCAAACATAGAGGAAAAGTCCAACAAAGTATGAGGAGAGAATTAAATTGAAGTAAAAGAAAGACTTACGAGAAAGATCTGATAGCCACGAATGCTAGAAGACAAAGAGCAAAAGTTGAGTATCAAACAATGGTTGCAGCGATGATTTTGATTTTGAGAGGAACAAAGGAGAAGAGGCAGGAGACAATTAAATGAAAGGTGTCAATTAAGTTTGGGTTTTGTTTTTTATGACACTTTGACCAAGAAAGGGTCAAATCCACTTTAAAATGTAATTAAGTAAACCTAGGATCAAATTAACATTTTCAAAACTTTCTAATCTTTCATAAAATACAAAAGAAAACACTTCATTTTTCAACTTTTATAATTCTATCCAAACCATTTAAAAACAAGTAAAAGAAAATAGAATTTTCTCTTCTTCTTCTCCCAACGTTCTCTCTTCTCTTCTTCTTTTTCCTTAGAAAATCCAAAAATCTGACTATCAAAACACATATTCTCCTCCATTATCTTATCTTGCTCCTCATCTCCAGTCGTGACTCTCTCTTCTTTCTGAACTGAAGATTGTGTTCAACTTAAAATGGGTAAGTCATTTTTTTGAAAGATTTTACAATTTTTGAATAATACTAAGTTTTTTTCTTGGGTTAATGAAAAATAAATCATTCTATAGATGTGAAAATTGAATAATACTGTAATGGTACCTATTATTTATTGTTTTTGAAAGAAAATCAACAAACCCAAAAAAAGCCCTAATTTTGAGAAAATGTATATGTATTGTTAACATTCAGTGAGAATTCATTTTTTATTGCTTTTGTTGTTTTTTTGTGACCATTTTGTTCATACAATTTTAGAAATATAGTCTTGTTCAGTTGTCCAACATATATTTCATTTGTTGAAAGATGTGTCGTATGTTACTACATTTTAGTGATATGTTGGTATATATTCCAACAGAGTTGTCATATGTTGGAACATATCACCTATGTGTTAGGGGAAAAAATGGTCATAAGTAGTAACAGAAGATTCATTTCTGGCACATGAAGATTCATTTGTGGCAACAAAAGGTACATCTATGGCAACATAATATTCATATGTGTCAACATAAGTATAAATTGCTACCCATTATTATTTTATAATCAATTGTAAACTCTCAACCTTTTTTTATTCACCTTGTAGATGAAATGATACAAGAAGCTTCATCCAGGACAACAACTCAATCTTTTATTGGTGTTGCTTCCTCTTCTAACATCAAATGTAATTTTTGTCTATGTGAAGAATGTGAGCAGCACCATGATTATTTTATTAGTCGTGTTAAAGAACTCACTAATATTTTTAAGGAAATGACTTATAATATTGATGTCCATACATCCAAGAATATTTCACAACCTTTGAAGTGTAGGAGGTTGAAAAAATCTATTTCCCAATCACTATCTATAATTAGTGAAAGAAAAAAATCAATGACTACTTCTCCAATATCACACTCAAACCCAAAAGGCAAGGAGAGGGAGAAGGAGAAGGAGAAGGAGAAGGAGAAGGAGGAGAAGGAGAAGGAGAAGGAGAAGGAGAAGGAGGAGCAGGAGAAAGAGAAGGAGAAGGAGAAGGAGCAAGAGAAGGAGAATGAGAAAGTGAAAAAGAAAGCGAAAGAGAAAGAGAAAAAAGAGAAGAAAGTCGAAGTCGTCAGTTGTGATGTGAAGCAACTATATCCATTTGAAGGTTTTAACATAGACGGTGAGGGTCCAACTGAACTAATGTCATCCTTCTCACAATGGATAAACGGTGGTCTTTACAAGCATCATGCAAAAAAGTAAAGTCGTTCAACTATTATTAGTATTTCTTCTTATTGTCCACTAAATAATTATTTATAATGATTACACAATTGCAGAAGAGACAAGGACGATAACTACTTAGCCAATTGCTCGGATCTTGAGTTCAAACAACTTGATTTTGTAGTTGCATTTTCAAATAAGAAGGATTGGTTTTACATAATGTCTCAACCCAATAAGTCCTGGACTGATTAGGTAAATCCATGCCCAATTTTATCTTTTGATTAAGACATGAATACATACAAATAAATTGATATAGAAATACATTTGTTGATGCATCTGTGTAACATGTGGATGTCATTTTATACTATTTGTAGAAGAAGTCGAAGAAACAGAGTCATTCTAAATATGGATATACCACTACTAATTGTTGTTTTCAAAACATACATTGATAATGCCAGTGTTGTTTTTGAATATGAGAATAAAATCGTTGGCACTATCAAAGGGTTTGGTATACCTGGTGGACTGCCTTGGTACCTCATCTAGGACTAAGAGAAAACTGTGCTCTGAGATTCAAAAGTTTCCTAAATCTTTGCCAAAGTACCTTGAATTTTTTTATCAAAAAGACCAAACCAACTGGCCAGTTCTTTAATCTTACCAAGAAAAGAACAAATCTCACCCATTCGAAGTCACACATGTTACTAGTATTGTCCAACAAGCAAGCAATAGACTGTAAGTATCACATTAATTTTTTTGTCTTACCACTATTGAAATATGATGTTATTATATTTTCTAATTGATGATATACCATGTAGATATTGTGGACTTTTTGTTGTTGCATACGCTGAGTTTTTGAGTGATGGACTACAAGTACCATCTTATGAAATTAGTTCTGAAACCCTCCACATGAGATATGCTTCACTCCTATGAAACTATGGAATTTTAAAGGCTCAGAGTGGCTATGTTAGTAACAATGAAGACCCACAGAGGCCTATACCTAAAAAAGCAAATTTCGATGAAAATGTTGTGGTTACCACCATTTATTAGATTGATGGTTATGTATACCATTGTGAATTACTTTTTTGTTGATAAGTTGTATAAAACAATTGGTGAAGTGTTCATTTTGGCTGATAATATTAATATTAATGATTATTATTATTTTTATTTTGTTAGAATAAATGTCAATTATGATGGAAAGGAAGAAATGTGGTGTCTGTGGCAACATATATAACCTCTGTTGTAAAAAAACCACATAATTATCTGCATGTGCCCCAACAGAAAGGATATATGTGGCAACATATGTCACAGAAAGAAGATATGTGGTAATATATGTCACAAAAAGGAGATATGTGGCAATATTATATTGTCACCAATTGTTCATTTTTGCTGATAATATTAATATTAATGATTATTATTTTATTTTTTATTTTGTTGGAACAAATGTCAATTATGATGGAAAGGAAGAAATGTGGTGTCTGTGGTAACATATATAACCTCTATTGTAAAAAACATCAAAGAATTATCTGCATGTGCCCCAACAGAAAGAATATATGTGGCAACATATGTCACAGAAAGAAGATATGTGGTAACATATGTCACATAAATGAGATACGTGGCAACATTAGATTGTCACCACTTGTTCATTTTTGCTGATAATATTAATATTAATGATTATTATTATTATCATTATTTTTATTTTGTTGGAACAAATGTCAATTATGATGGAAAGGAAGAAATGTGGTGTTTATCGCAACATCTATAACTTTTGTTGTAAAAAATACCACATAATTATTTGCATCTGCCCCAACAGAAAGGATATATGTGGCAACATATGTCACACTTTGAATTGTCAAAATTCAAAAAATAAACAATTAAAAGGTTTAAAACAATTGTCCCTTCATTTTTCCCTCTCTCCTCTCCTATATAAAAGGTCATTTCGTTTCATATTCCAAATTTAATTTATTTTTACTAATTTCCAATTTTTTTTTCTCTTCATTCCTTTCTCTCGTTCCATTACTCCTTCATAGATCATTTTTTTGCAATATTTTCTACAATATCAGTGGTAAACTATTGTGATCCTCTTCTACAACAAGGCGTCTTTGCCCTCATTATTTCTAGTTTATCGTTGATGTCTTCTCAGGTAAAATTTAATTAGGGTTTTGAAATACTTACTGGTATTAAATCAGGACATTTTTAGTGGTTTTATTATTTATTTGTTTGTATGATGGTTGGGTTGTTATTCCTTTTCAAATATTATCTAATTTCAAAAAGTTTAACCACAAAAAATACAATTTAGGATATACATATGTTGCCACATATGACATGTTTGTTGCAATTTTTCCAACAGAACGTGCATATGTTGCCACAGATGACACTTCAAGGATAGGTTAATCGATAAATTGAATGATTTAGGAATGAAAAAAATATCAAATTAGACCAAATTTTAGTACATTGGACCATAATTAAGCAATAAATATAAGCTATAACACTTGGAACAACGATTTACAAGGGTGTTATTTAACTATCATATGGAGTTACTTGGTCATTGATGAACTAATGTTATGATAGTCTTCGTATAAATAATTGATAGAATTGATGAAGGTTGTTGTATTAGACCATAATTTTGTACTTAGACATGTTGTATGACTATATATTAGTATTACATGTTGATTTAGGTGACAATTTAATTGAATTAACCCCAAAAAGCACATTTTAGGATATACATATGTTGATATATATGACATGGTTGTTGCAATTTTTCCAACAGAACATGCATATGTTGCCACATATGTCACTTCAAGGATGGCTTAATCGATAAATTGAGCGATTTAGGAATGGAAAAATGTCAAATTGAATCAAATTTTAGTGTTTTGGACTATAATTAAGCAGTAAAAAAATGCTATAACACTTGGAACAATGATTTACAAGGGTGTTATATAACTATCAAGGGGAGTTACTTGGTCATTGTAAGATGAACTAGTGGTATGATAGTCTTTGTAAAAATAATTGATAGAATTAATTAAGGTTGTTGTATTAGACCATAATTTTGTACTTAGATAGGTTGTAGGACTATATAGTAGTGTTACATGTTGAATTAGGTGACAATTTAATTTAATTAATCCCCAAAAAACCATTTTAGGATATACATATGTTGCCACATATGACATGTCTGTTGCAGTTTTTCCAACATAACGTGCATATGTTGCCACATATGTTTAACACTTTGTACCATAATTAAGCAATAAAATTATGCTATAACACTTGAAACAACGATTTACAAGGGTGTTATATAACTATCATATAGAGTTACTTGGTCATTGATGAACTAATAGTATGATAGTCTTTGTAAAAATAATTGATAGAAATGATGGGTTATTGTATTAGACCATAATTTTGTACTTAGACATGTTGTAGGGCTAAATATTAGTGTTACATGTTGAATTAGGTGACAATTTAACTGAATTAACCCCAAAAAGCACATTTTAGGATATACATATGTTGCCACATATGACATGACTGTTGCAATTTTTCCAACAGAACGTGCATATGCTGCCATATATGTCACTTCAAGGATAGGTTAATTGATAAATTAGGTGATTTAGGAATGGAAAAATGCCAAATTGGACCAAATTTTAGTAGTTGGGACCATAATTAAGCAATAAAAATATGTTATAACACTTGGAACAACGATTTACAGGGGTGTTTTATAACTATCATATGGAGTTACTTGGTCATTGTATGATGAACTAGTGGTATGATAGTATTTGTAAAAATAATTGATTGAATTGATGAAGATTGTTGTATTAGACTATAATTTTGTACTTAGACAAGTTGTAGGACTATATATTAGTGTTACATGTTGAATTAGGTGACAATTTAATTGAATTAACCACGAAAAGATCATTTTATGATATACATATGTTGCCACATATGACATGTTTGTTGTAATTTTTCCAACAGAATGTGCATATGTTACCACATATGTCACTTCAAGGATGGGTTAATTGATAAATTGAGCAATTTAGCAATGGAAAAATGTCAATTTTTTTTAGATTAAACATTTTATAAAGAAAAAATTCAAAAATCAGTACAAAACACAAAAATGTCACCTTTTTCCCTATGAGTTTGCAAGAAATGTATATATGTTGCCACACATGAAAATTTAATGAATACAAAAATTTAACTACTTCATCTATTTCTAAATCACAACTACATAATTCACAACGAAAGTGATAGAATTGATGAACAATGCAACAAATTGGTCTTTCTCCCAACAAATGAGGTTCTGACACCCTTCCAGAAAAAATTATCATACAAAAAATTTCTTTCGACAGTCATTCCTACCGACCCTACCCGTTTCTTACTATCCTTCCAACGCCAAATGTATCGATTTTTCTTCTCGATCCATTCACCACGACAATCAATACCTACAAGTAATCCCTCCATTTATTGTACCTGAAGAAATTAATTGAAAAAACAATTAGTACTAATGAAGAAATGTGTAAATCATATGTTGCTACATATAACTATTATATGGCAAGATGTAAGTCATATGTTGCTACATATAATTGTTATGTTGTGACAAATAAATCACATGTGACAACATGTGTAAGTCATATGTTGCTACATATGGCTATTCTGTGGCGAGATGTAAGTCATATGTTGCTACATATAACTATTATGTAATGACAAATAAATCACATGTGACAACATGTGTAAGTTATATATCGCAACCTATTGCTATTCTGTTGCGAAATGTAAGTCATATGTTGTTACATATAATTGTTCTGTTGCGAAACATAAATAACATGTTGTGACAAAATGTATAAGTCATATGTTGTAACATATGGCCATTATGTTGCCACATGTAAGTCATATGTTGCTACATGTCTAAGTTATATGTTGCAGCTTGTGTAAGTTATATGTTGCAACATATGTCTAATCTGTTACGATTGAAATAACCTTTCTGTTGCAACATATATAGCCATCTGTTGAAAACGTGAATGCAAAGTATTGAAAAATTGCAGGTACCCAGATGATGATGAATGATTTCAAAGAACTATTAATTGTACTTACAAAAACAATGGTGTGTAACCCCAATCACTTATGAAGTAATTCCAATTGATACAGAACGAAATGCGGTCCACTGATTAGATTAGCTAAATCTGATTCAAGAAGAAGAAGAAAGCTCAAGGACTTGCAGTCAAGACCAACAATGTACGAAAAGAAGAAGACGAAGATGAAGAGAACGGGAAGAAAGGCAAGCAAGCAAGAAAGAAGCAGAAGAGGAATACGGCGGGAGGCGGGGGGAAAATCTTTTATTTCTCCTTTTGGTACAGCTCGATGGTGGCTTCCCTCCAGTTTTGGTTCCCACCAAAATTGGTTAAATTAGATTTTAGTCATTTACCCTTTTACCCCTTATTTAATTCAATGGACCAAACTGCCAACTTATAAACTTGAGGACAACTCCACAATCCTTAATCATTAATCACATAATTGTCACCTACACTCTATAATTAAGACTTATGTCACCGCTCATTTATTTTTACACCTTAATGTCACCTTTAATTCAAAGCCCCAAGAGGCAACACACTCTTGGGAAACAAATCCTTAATTAAATAAAACCCTCTTCCTATCTAATCCTATTTAAGTCCTCAATACTACCAAATCAATACATAATCTCCACGTAGGCAATGGTGAATAACCAAACCGATGGTTATTTTTTTCGTTTGGTATGGTTTGGTTTTAGAAATTTTAAAAATTGACTAGATTGGTTTGGTTTTGGTTTTAAGCAATAACCGATCCAAACCGAATCACGAACACCCCTAATGGTGGTACTTATGATTCTTTAAATGTCAACCCTTTGTATTATTGTGCAAAATTTTACTATTTTCTCTGTTTCAATTTATGTAACACATTTCATTTTTTTGAGAGTCAAAAAAATTTAAGTTTGACAGATAATTTGCTCATGGAATCTTCAAAAAATTTAAAATAAAATTTTATATATTCATAAACACCTTAAAAAGTATTACGAAACACAATAATTGACAATTCAAAATATTTAAAAGAGATATGAAAAATTTACGTTCAAAGATAGACTTGTTTGAATTTCGAAAACTGAAATGTGTCAGAAAAATTGAAATAGAGGGAATATAATTTATGGAACAATTAACTATATAATGACTATGGATATGAAGAGGATACATGCAAGAAAAATACTCGTTCTGTTCGTTTTTATATATCATCCTTACTATAAATAATTGGTTCATAATACTTGTCATTTCATAAAATAAATGCATAAATTACATTATTCTTCCTATAAGTAGAGGAAGGAGAATACTTTTTTTCTATTCAGGTGTATCTTATAATGGTGAATGAGAAATCAATCCAAATGTCACTATGTTGAATTCAAAAAGGTTCATATCACCTAGGGAATACACATACATGAATGTAAATATAAGTTCATGAATAATGGGCAATCCACTTATTCAATGGATTTATAACACAATTCAATTTATCAAATTAATAATATGTTCTTTTCATGAGTAATTTTTTTTTCTTATAATTCTATTTGTATTTATTATGCCGGAATGGAGTTCATGTATAAATCAACTATGTTATATGAATGATACCATCAATTTTATATCAGCAAATAATAATTCTTTACACTTGATTAGTACTAGGGTGTTAAATGCAAGGAGGTTTTGGGATAGTAAAACTAACAAAGATAAAAATGACGCGTACTTAGATGACAAAGTGCAAGAAGTTGCGGTGAAAGCAATGATGTATTCGTTCCTAGACATCGACGACACTACAATTCTTGGAAGAGTTACTAGCATAGAATTTCAGTGAGCTTTTTGAGTCAAAGCGATCAAATGAAACCAACAAGATCAATGATCCCAACAATTACAACCACTGCATCGCTAATTTCCTCGGCCCATATAGGAAATCATTTTAAAGAAAAAAACTCATAACATCGATAAGGGATGAGTGGTTGAATGGGCTCAAAAAAAATAGTCAAAACTAACCAATATTATTAGCTAAATAATAAAAACAATCGAATAGAGCAATAATTTTATAATTAAAACTTGCATAAGAAGCCAACACAATAAAAATAAGTCAAAACTATTTAATATTTAGCTAAATTGGTAACATTCGATTCAAATATATTAGTATTACAATTGTATTCGACAAATATTTATCTTTTTAAGTATTTTTATAATTGTGGACTCCTTAAAAATACTACGAAATACTTTCATACTAGTTAAAAAATTTAGGAATATAATTCATAAATCGAATTAATTTTCTAAACTTGTGATATCACATGGCAGTAAGGACAAGTGGACCGATGGAGGTGGACTTGCGTGCAACTACATAAGAGTAGAACCAAATGAAAAAGAGTTTAGAGAGTTCTAATATATATATATATATATACATAGATGTGTGTGTGAGAGAGAGAGATTTATTTGTCTCAATTTAAATGATACAGAAGTAATTTAAGAGTTATCTAATTTAAATGATACAGATGTACCTAAAGCAAGTTCCTCTCGTTGTAAATTTTGAAATTTGATCCCCTCTAATTCATGATATGTTTTCAGATACTTTATGTTGCAATTAATAGTATTTTTCATGTAATGTTCAAATAATATATATGTTACCCCCATTTGTTCTAATTTATGTGGTACACGTGAAATTTTGAGATTTAATATGTTTTTCAAATATTGTAAGTTGTTAATTATTATAATTTATGGTATTTGTAATGTAATTTTTTAATAATATATGTTACTCCCTTCGTCCCAATTATACAGTATGTGTGAAATTTCGAGAGTTAACCAAATTTGTAATATTTTTAGTTTATTTCTTAGTACTATTTAAAAAGGAAAATATTAAAATAAAAATAAATTTTAAAAGTAAAATATTACTATATATAATAAGTGGGAATTAGAGGAGACATAATTTTACAATGCATTTGTAAGTTGTTGGGCCAACTTTGTGATAAAAAGGAACTAACATAGGTGGGCCACCTTTGTGATAAAAAGAAACTTAGTTCCTCTTTGTGTAAATTGAAAAACTTGACCTCAAGCTCCTCTAGTTCCCACTAATTATATATATAAATGAGTAAAAGTCCTCATAGTAACCCAGCATTTATGGTAAGAAACCATGTTGAAATAAAAAGAGGAAAAGCTCGTATGATAATAAACTATAAAGAGCTAAATAAAAACTGCTTATTTGATGGATATTTTATCCCAAATATATATATATATATATATATATATATATATATATAAATAATTTTACTTTACTCTTTAAAGAAAATTTTGTTTATTACTTTTACATAATTTTAAAAGTATTTATTAAAAAACTCTTATATTAGACTCAAAAATAAATTACTCCCATCATTTCAATTTGTTTATACTACTTTTCTTTTTATTTCATTTAAAAAACAATATTTTTATCCTTTTGTTAACAACTCTTTAATTTCAACTTGTCAAATGAAATGTTTAAGATCAAAAGATTAAAAAATATTTTGTAATATATGATATATTTTCAATTTCGGACCATAAATTTTAAAAGTCTTGTTTTATTTTTTTAAACCCTATGTTAAATTAAAATAGAATAAATAAATTAAAATAGAAAAGTTGATAAAATCATCCTTAAATTAGTTTATTTGCTTATTTTGAAATGGACAAAAGAATTAATAATTCTATAGGTGTACCAAATATAGGCTCAAAAGTACCAAAATATACCCTAAGTAAGTGCAAGAACCTCTTCATCTCCCTAAAAGAAGTCTCTGCCTGGTGCAGTAACCTCAAGAGTATTCAGCTAAGACTGGCTTTCTCATCATGCATTCAGACAACTCCTGATGCTGTAATCTCAAGAGCATTCAGCTAAAGCCATCTCGTTGTATCTTTGTCAAGCTTAATAGTTGTTCTATATTGGAACCCCAAAAGCTCGTAAAAGGGGTTTTCTTGTCTACAATGTTATAAAGAATTTTGGCACCTTTTATGCCATTAATATTGCCTTTCACAATTGTCTGAAAGCATATTTGATATGAAGCATACCAGCAAGCATGTCATTTGTGGAGGAGACGAGAATCAGAATAATTTTCTACATCAATGGCATCTATGTCGAACTGATATTTTTGGGCTTTTTAACACCTTCAATCTATGGTAACTAGATTTATGGATCGAAAACTTGAAGATAAAAAGGCTGGTAACCTTGGTCTATTTAAGACTTCTCTTTCAGACCTATTTCGATACAAGATGCAAAAGCAAATGGAATCAACAATCTTGCAACATGGAAGACAAAAACTTTCATGCTCATGCATATACAAGATCCAGGGTTTTGAGTTTCAGCTGAAGGAGGTGAAACTATTAACTCAATCCGTAAGACACCAATTTTATGTTTCTTTATGTCTTCAGTATTTTTTTTTTTAGAAATAAAATTGTTGGACATTTTTCTGTGCAATTTTATTTTCTGAAATAATATGGATATTTATGCCATTTTGTGTATGCAATTTTATTTTTTATATATTAGATGAAAGTAGAGATAAATATTAGTTATAAAAGAAAATTGATCACCCACTTCTCCACTTCCTAAGTTTCTGGGTTAATAGGTAGAACTACTTCATCCTCCAGAAAGCAGAAAAGTGGAAAAAGAATCTGTCTTTTGGCACTTAACTTTTTTAGGTTTTTGGCTCCAAAATAATTTCAGGACAACCACTATATATATGAGAAAACAAACGAAAAAGTTTTATCTTTGCAAAGTGAAGCACATTTTTTGAACCTGAACAAGAAGAGAGGTATGTATCAGTCCCCTTATTTTATGTTTGAACAAAATTAAACAGATAGTTATATGCCGGAAAAGATTTGTTCATTAATTATTTGTTTCATATACATTGATATTGCTTTACTATTGTGTCCGACAATCAATCAGAGATAAAAAAAGTCAATTATAAGTTTCTGAATTAGAAACACCCTAATTATTGTGTATAATACATTTTGTGTGGTGTGCATATTTACTATTGGTGTGTGACACATACTATTGAAGCATGACATTTTTCAAGGCATATATTAATTGAAACAACTTCTTTGTTTTGTTCATATATTGATGTTTTCCCTCGATTTTTTAGGAAAGAGAGGATGGATTGTAGTGAAAACATGGTATGAAAGTCTATCAAGTGAAACTTGCTTCTTGAACTTGGAATGTAGAATTAGGATATGAAAATGAAACCTTGGATTTGAATGAACTAAACCAAAATCATTTTAGATGAATATTTTGTGGGACAATTAATTTTTTTTACTGAAACTAATAGACATTTATTCATAGGGCTTGGTATTTATAAGATCTACAACCTCTTCTTAACACCTTAGCTTATATAAGTTCTCAGAAAAGATATTGTGCCTTTAAAATTGGACATTTCCTGCACACACACACACACACATATATATATATATATATATATCTGCTATATGTTATACTAGTTCTTTAATCTGCTAGTTTTTTTGGTAAAAAAATAGTTTTATTTATTACCAGTAGGAATTACAAAATCTAAAAAGGAAATAAATCTATAATAACTTTAGTTCATCAACAACAATATCTTACTTCCGCCTAACTAAAGAACTCTATTATGTGTGAATACACAGGGTAAAAGTTTAGAGTTCATAGCCTTCTTTCCACACTTGCATTTAGATGCCCTCTTTGACAAACCTCTTGTATGATAGTCTTGATACCAGTGTTGCGCCTCTAGCTCTTTCTTGGAATACCCTCAAGTTTTTTTCCTTCCAAATGTGGTATACACATCTAACAGCTATCATTATGAAGATTATTGCATTTGGGCTCTTCCTTTCCTTTGTAGTCATCCAGGCAAGTTCTTGTTGCAAGTCTTCAGGATTACAGATTAGTTCTTTCTAGGTCAACACCAGCATAGCAACAAAGTCATTCAAAATAGAAGTGGCTAATACTATCCAAAGTAGTAGCACATAAAGGACATTCCAAAGTTATGTGAATCCCCATCTATCAAGTCTGTCCCTTGTAGCCAGTCTTTCTAACGCTGCTACTCTTAATATAAAGAGCCATTTTAATGCTCTCAAGTTATGGCATACTAGTCTTCTCCATGGGACTCTAGGAAAAGGTCTTGGTATTTCCTTATATAGCTTTTGAATGAAATTTTTTTTGCATAGAAAGATAGTGATCATAGTCGTAGCTTGCCGATCCAAAGGACTTTTTTCATTTATATGCTAGTGATGCTTCAATAGTTCAATTAATATTAGAAAGATTAGTGAAATCTTATAAATAAATAATGTGAATGAGACTGTCCAGATTGATGATTTATGATATTTTTAGATTTTTCTTTAGTTGTCAACGGTTAGTGCTTTTATATTAATTAATTTTGTTAAACTAATGGATTTTATGTCTTATGGACATTCTAAAATTACTTATTGTGTTTTGATAGTGTTCTGCCAAGCAATGTCACACTTACAGGGGAAACTATTCAAGATACGCAATCACTAGATGAATTAAATAACCCTACTCCTCTTGTTAATACAGGTAATACATTTTATTATATTGATTAAGGTTAAATTATTTAGTTATTGGCCAAGTTTAACATTTTACTAAATGGATAGGTATTGTGATCTACACCTTTGGAACTCAATGATATTTATGTAATATGTGAAGCTTATAATCAACAGACATGATATGAATGATAAAAAAAATGCTATTAACTCTTGTATATTCTCTTTGTTTTTGTCATTGATTTTTTTGACTTAATTGTTTGTTTATATACAACAAAAAAGCAATTTTTTTAGTTTTTTCAGTCTTCATACCTTTCTTCCATACGTGTAATAGTCTTTTAGATTTTAGGTGGTACTTTGAACTGACTTTAATTTTTTTCATCAGATGCTTCTACTAGAATCAAGAATGGTCGTGGCAAGACTGGAGGTAAAGGTCTTGAAAAAATGAAGAAGGCTATGAGAAGCAAGATGAAAATAGATATCCCAGTTGGTAAAGGAAGGCCAACTAAACCAGATCAATCGGCAAAATTATCCAATGAGTTGGGGATAATTGCTCGAAATTTTATTTCTCTTCCAAACAAGTGGAAGGAACTCACAAGAGAGGACAAAGATGCAGTACTAATTAGATGTCATGTAAGAATTCTACACTCTTATAAATTTATACATGGTTGTGATTATATTGAGTTCTTTTTATTGAGTACTCCTATTATTCATCTATCTATTTTTTGGCGAACTCCTCGGCAATATCTAGTAGTAAGTTTGCTAATGGTTTCTTTCTCTTTCTTCTCTGTTTTTTAAGAAATGACAAGATTTTTTTATCATCAACAACTAACAACTAGAAAAAACACAACTGGTACATCTAATCTACTGCTGGATACTAAAAAAAAACTAGGGGTATACATTCATCTCTTCAAGATTCCTTCCTAAAAGTTTCCTCATGGATCCTCTAAATATGTCTTGTACAATCCTCTAAAGAAGATAGAAATTACTGGATCAATACTTTTAGCCTGGATGACAAAATTTATTACTCTTGATCCAAATATTGTGAACTTATGATGCCAACTTCCAAGGGTATTATATAAATTACAGCAGAGTTTTTGCGTCAAGAATGAGTGTGTGACTACTCCAACTCTTTAACCTATTTAAATATTTTCCTAGGAACTCCCTCTTAGTGTAAAAGCTTACTCCATATGGCTCCAAATTACTCACAGATGAACTGCAATCATTAATTTTTGATAAAGTAAGAAAAGGGATAAATGAAATCAAGAAGATATAGGTAAGATAGTTACACAAGTAGTGAGATTTTAGTTTCATTTATAAGTCTCCTATGCATGAAATGACTAAAGAGTTTACAAAGTCCAAAAGATTGACATTAGAGTCTAAGGGGGATAACCTATCCTAACTATATTAAGTTAAAATATTGAAGTTGATATTCCATCAAAGCACCTTCTGTTTCTCTCCTTCCACACACACCAAAAAATACAAGTAGGAATCATTTTTCAAACTTGTTTGATGGATTTATCAACTTTCCAAGAGTTTCAACTAAAGTTGAAATCCTTAAACTAGCATTCATGACCCAACTAAAATAAAAAATAGCAACAAATAAATTTAAAAAATCAACAGTTTGTTAGTCTTAGAAGCTTGTTGGCATGTAAAGCATTTATGGACTTTTGTCATGCCCCTTCTCCTAAGGTTGTCCTGAGTGACACTGCCCTCATGAGATGAAGTATTTGACTTTGGGAGGGGCTTTGATATGCCAAATAAACTTCTAAGGCCACTTCTCTATCATATAATTGTGAGCACATCATAACGAATACCATCCTTTCATTGTGTATTGTCCATTTGTCATCATATCCCATTGGATTCTATATGGGTTGTGATCATTAAGGCAACAACAATCCAGATTGGATAGTAATTGTAGCAAACTATCTAGTTTCCGGTCTTGGAAATTCAAATTAAACAATGGTGCCCTGGCATTATTTTTTCTGTTCTGGGAGATAATAGTGTCTGAATTAGAGGCTATTGAGAAGAGAGTAGGAAAGTTACTTTGTAGAGTAGTGTTCCTTGACCATTTTTCCTTCCAATTTTTAATGTGAATGTCATTATCTTCTTTTGTAGCAGCATTGCAGGTTAATAAATATCGCATAGCTTTGCTATGCTCTTCTATGGACCAACACCTATGGAGATATGAATACATTAGTGGACCAATGTGATAGTATTTTAGGTTTTGCAAAAACCGCTTCTTTACAGAGAGCACTGTCTTCATTGCTGAATCTCCATAGTCGTTTCATTAAAAGGGCTCTATTATGTCCTGCTATGTTTCTGATACCTAAGCTTCCAAGATATTCAGAAAGAGTGATGTAGAGCCACATGATATGATGAAATTTTTTATTTTTCTATTTCCTTTTCATAGAAAGTCTCTCCTTAACTTATCAAATTGTAACATTACCTCGCTGGGAATAAGAAATAGTGACTTTAGGTATGTAGATAGGCTGTTAATATCAACGTTTATCAATGCAAAGAATGTTTTTGAACTACAATCTATGCCTTTCTAAGGAAACTTCACTTTGAAGCTAATTAGTATGTTAGCAGCTTGATGCTTATTATTTAATATGAAAGGGATTTTGATCGTTCTGTATGTTTCTTCAAAAACAAATAATTAGGAGAGGTTTGAGATTAATTTGGACGAGCATTACGTGAAAGATAGTTGTGAGGATATTCTGAAAAACAGAAGCCGACAATGGCGCTACAAGTCAAAACAATTGTTTGAAAGTGCACGCTCAGAAGAAGAAGCTCGTAAAATTGAAGTGCCAGAGTTGACCCCAAAAAATTGGAATAGACTTTGTGACATGTGGATCGATCCAAAACATAAGGTAATTTAAATTCATGTTATTCTCGTTGTTATTGAAGTTATGATATTTATATTTTCTTTGTAGAAACGATGCGACATAAGCAAGGTCAATCAAACTAAGCTTAAATCTAATCATTTCATGGGATCAAAAGCATTTGTAGCGGCTCGTGCTGAACTTGTAAGTTATAGTATTTTTATTCTTTTTACTAATAAAACTTCAGTACTATTTGAATTGTTTTTCTTATTTCACAGAGTGAAAATGAACCTAAAAAAGTCGAGCCTGACAGAATCGAGTTCTACAAGCATACTCATTACACGAGTAAGAAAGGATGGTCATCTTTAGAGGCTGAGACTCACTATGTAAGGATGGTTATCCAACGCGTTCGTTCGATTAATGTTCTTCTGAAGTTGTGTCTTCTGCTTTAAATAGTATTTGTATTTTTATGCAGAACAACATGAAAGATTTGAAAGATCTATATACTTCGGGAGAGGCTTCGATGACTACTGATGAAATTGTGGATACCGTACCTGGTACAAAGTTGGGGTACATAAGAGGACTTGGGTACGGTCCAAAAGCTAATACTACAAGAGCTACACAACGGAAAACGACAGAGTTAGAGGACTCCCTCAGAAAAGCGAAACAGGAAGCGGCTAGTGCCCAAAATAATTTACAAAATCGATTAAATGTTGCTGAAACTGTGGTAGAAAACCAGCAGACTCAGATACAACACCAGCAGTCTCAAATACAAGATCATCAATCTCTAATAGAAGCATTGAACTCTCAATTGAATACTATTGTGGCACGGCAAGAGGAAATGTTTAGGAAAATGCAATGTTTTGCTCGCTCATCGCCTTCAAGGGTAGAAGCAACACAAACTTATGTGATAATTTTTGCTTACTTTTTTTTTATGAAATATATAAATATGTAGAATTTAGTATCTAACTTTGCATACTTTCTTTTATGATGCAACAGAGACGGAGCTCCATCAGAATGCCAACTTTAGATATATTTTTATTTCGCCAATGTAAAGTTCAGTTTTCAAAAGTTATAGTTTATATCAATTATTTTATTTATATCATATTAATACGTTAATACCTTAGCTCAAGAAAAAAAAGTTAGTATTAAACATGCCATATACTTTACGCCCTAGGTGCGTCCTAATCTTATTGGACATAGTGTAGAAAAGGCTATCATACCTTATAGAGGGGAAACATTGCCAGTAGCTAAGTAGAGATAAAGGGAAGATTCCTCCTTTTTACACTACTTTATAGATTTTTAGACAATGGAAATAGAATATCAATATTGTAGAGCTGCAATTCTCTCAGTCTCTTACTCCTTGCTTTGGGTGTATCTGGTCATTTAGTGATGATATAGTTTGGTTTTCTTTAATTCTTGATAGAAAAGCTTTGTATTCTTAGGGAAATCAGTAGCACATAGAACCAACATTTTTACAGTTGGGAGATATTCCAAAAGGTTTCTAAAATCTTAGCCATAGAATTGGCAAGAAGTTGTTCATATGCTTACTGGAATACTTTGTACTCTACTAGTAGTGCAGTAGTCCTTTAGATGTATGATTGGTAGTGCTAGATATATAATTCAGTATAGCTGTTGGAAGCAAAATCATGATTAGAATTTAGAATAGAATAAAATTGTGTGTTAGTCTTTGTTAATGTTGTAATACCGTTGGTGCTAAATGGGTTAATTCAAACCTCACATGTAAAATAACTTAAAAACTCATATGACATGTGTAGTTTTAGTGTAGAAAGAGAAAACATACTAGTAGAAGTGTGAAGGAACCATACATTATTTCCAATATCATCTGCATAAAGTTCTGATTTCTTCCTCTCATTTCAACATTCTGAGTCTGACTTGCTCTTCTTTTGTTAACGAATCCTTAATTCAGCTTCTCTTCTTATAGCTTCTTTGTCGCACTTACTACTAACTTCCATTTTTTTTTCATTCTTTTATGAATCTAAAAGGAAAAAAGTCAATCTTATTCTTATGGGTTGATCAAAACTGCTGCAAAAATACAATCTTTTAACTCTTTTTTAGACTCTTTTGAGTTGCCATTAATGTACTGCTTAGTTTTGTTTGAAAGATGGGTACAGATAGTAAATACCAAACGGTGGTGAATGAATTTATGGTAAGATGAGCTTATACTAAGAACCTATGTTGCTCGGAGTCTCTAGAAATGTTATTACACATGTATTGAATCTTCTAAAAATGCACTACTTTTGGAGGATCGGACATTTTTGAAGAGTTCGAGTGTCATAGCAAGAACTTTACTTTTTGAAGAGTTCGGAATTTATGGTAAGATGAGCTTATACTAAGAACTTTTCTTTCTGCCGAAGTCATTCTTGATTTTTAAAAATTGATAGGACTAATTAGATTTCTCTGGACAAAAGATCCAGCAAAGTGAAAGATCTATTGTATGATAATTGATAGCCATTATATATTTTTCTAACCCATCAAGTCTTCAGAGCAAATTTAAAGCAGATGATATGAAAAATAAAAGAAGATCAATAAACTATCTCATGAATTTGTTTGGAACAACTGTACATTAAACTTCATCTTAGTCTACCCACTTTGATTTGAAAGAGTATGTTTTTGCATCTGTTGTTGAAAAGTCATGACTTGTTTGGAATTCACCCCTAGGTTTATCGTTTAGCGGTGACATAGAGCTTGCTCCTGTTTCTAGTGATTTAATGATCATAGACCATCTTGTTAGATAGGGGGTTAGGTCAGAAAATTCAGTATGATCTTAACCTGCAGGTATAACTAGATACTGAAGCTAAATTTGTTCCAATTGGTGTTAAGTCTGTCCTTAATAAAATGTTGGCATACCACGATCTTGCACCATTTTATTTTCCTAAAGGAAAAGGCGTTGAGGCTCTCCCTGATGCTTTGATTGCCCTTTCAATGTGGCTCTCTGAAAAAGAGTAAGATTACTATGACAACATATTTGAGTAGACTAGTTTCACTGGTTCAGTTCACTATTTCCCTAATGCCTTGAGCCATTCATTTTCACAGTATCAATTACCAACAACTGTCTTGTTAGGTGTATATTGCCACCAATCAATCCCCTTTATACACACACTTTTCACCCATTTTACTCAAAGGTTATCAGCATGTTGGCTATATTCCATAGATACTTTGCCACTGCATCTGCATTCCATATCATACAATCTGTGATCCCCTTTAAAGTTGTCATGTTTTCCTTCATTTTGGGCTATTGTATGCTCCGGTGTTGTCACACATTCCCCTTAGACTCTTGTTATTGTTAAAGTTGATATTACTCAATAGAGTTGTCTTGGAGGTGTGTTACTTTGTGAAGGCAAAGTCAAATAGTTAATTACCAGATAATGTGGTAGTCAACGGGTTTGGACAAAAAGATATCAACAAGAATATCTATCTTATTGCAAGATAGAAGAATAAAAATTTTCATTCTTTGAATTATGAGCAGTGAGTTTAGAAGCTTAAACATTTCATATAGTTAAAATATGTTAAGTCTAAGCCATGAACCAAATAGAGAGTTTTATCGTAGCAAATTAGGGGTGTACATGACCGGGTTGGTTCAGGTTTTTCAAACATCAAACCAAATCATTTGTGTAAAAAAATAAAATTTATAAATCAAACCAAACTAATAAAATTCGGATTTTTTCGGGTTTTTCAACCTCGGGTTGGTTCGGATTTTTTAAATACCAAACCAAACCATTTTGTCGAATTTTTAAATTTATAAATCAAACCAAACTAATAAACCTCGGATTTTTTTTAGATTTTTGAATTTTTTCGGTATAGTTTGCATACAAACATATAATTAACTTGTGCTCCAAATTTTTCTTTAGTCCAACCAAAATACAATTATTTAAGGTGTTTCTTAAGAAAATAGCACAAAATATGAGACGAGTACTGATGACACTAAAATATTCAATAAAAAATAATAATGAAATCATCATATAAAATAAATATTGCAAAGTCATAATTTAAAAGTACTAAATCATGCTAAAATAAGTTTAATAAGTATTAGTTACATTACTAAATATTTAAGAAAAATTAAAATTATATTATGTATTTTAATTGTCTAAACCAATGTAAAACTAAAGAACAAATATTCAATATTATTGCCATTCTTAGTGTTGAATTGATTTTCTTTTTGCATTATTATTAATTTGATTTTGATTTAAGTTTTATTATAATTATCAACATGTATGAACAATAATCTTTATTGGACCATTCCGAATTCTAAGTTTTAAACTTGAAATAATATATTAAAAGATAAAAACTATGAAATAGTATAAGAAATATTTTTAAATTATATCAAAGTAAATATTTTTATGTATAAAATAAAATTTTAAAATTACATATGTAATGTTGGGTTGGTTTGGTCTCGGATTGTTTTTTTTAGTTAAAACCAAACCAACCCAAATATAGTCGGGTTTTTTTCCCCAATACCAAATCAAGTCAAACCAAGTCACTAGTCGGGCTTTTTTCGGCTTGACCCGGTTTGCGGTTTGATTTAGTACACTCCTAAGCAAATGTATAGCTAATATATAGCTTCACATTCTATGTGATTTATTTTTGCAGTGGTCATAAAACAGGACATTACGACATATGAAAAGTCATTTTGTGTTACAGATTCTACTTTCTATTAACTCTTATAAATTTCTTTTCTCTCTTTTACACAGGTATAAAAGGTGAGAATTGAATCAAGATTAATGCAAGACAAGTATCACCATATTATTGATACTTTAGAAGAAATTTTTATTTTTCTGTCTTCGTTTAGCAGTAATATTTCTTCTATTTCAGTTAGATTTTCTTGTTATTGGACATATTTTACTTTAATTCATGGAGCTTGTAATGACTTAGTAACTTCAGATATTTTAGTTGTTTTTAATTGTAATGGATAGATTTAATTATTATCTACCATGTTGTATTATTTAATTTTTAATTTATGCAATTCTATAATTTAAAAAAATTCACTAATATAAAATAATTAAATGTCATCAATGAATGCAATTAGTGACAAAAAATTTTGTCATTAAAGGTAACATTTAGCAACGACTAAATCAAGCTTTTTAAGACAAAATATATTTGTCACAAAATAAATAAATTTACCATAAGTTGACTACATTTAGTGACAAAAATATATTTGTCCCAATATCCTCTATTTTATTGAATACGAATTAATTTTTTATTTTATGACAATTATAATTGTCACTAATCATGATAATTTATAGTGACAATATATGTTGTCGGTAAAAATAATACTTTTACTGACAAAATGAATAGATTTAACCACAAAATTATTACCCTTTTTTTTAATAATAAATTTGTCCCTAATTTATACATTTAAGGACAAATTTATTTTTGTATATAAAAAGTAGTCATTAGTGACGAAATTACATTTGTTCAACTACGAAATACATATAACTTTAGAGACAATTGATGTCATCTGGTACGACAGAAAGCGTTGCCTACATACGAATTAGCTTCCGAGGTTGAGTAGTCTCAATTTCAATACAGGATTTGCAAATGAATGCTGGGCTAGGCCACCTCGAATGGTGTGAGCCGCATGCGGGGAGACCCGCACGTGCGGTTTTTAGGGGGATCTGGTCGAAAAACCGGCCGGTGCACTAATTAATTAGCAGCAATACAATTTTGTCGGTAATAAAAAACTTTTTAGTGACAAAAGATACTATTAACCACAAACAAATTATACCTTTTATGACAAATAAATTTGTTACTAATAATTATTTATTTGGCGACGATTCTTCTTTTGGTAGTTAATATAATACTTTTAGCGACGAAGTACTACATCGTATTTGAATAATTTTAGAGACGCACATTTAGGGACGACTGATTGACGAATTTTTTTTCGTCACACAAGATTTTTAGTGACGAAATACGATTTATTAATGACAAAATTATTTGTCCTTGATAATCACATTTGTTGTTAAATATGGTACATGATTACACGTGATGAGTTAACATCAATTGATATATGATAAGGATATGAATCTTATTATTTTTATTAATTTGTTTGAATCTGAATTTGATCATAGCTTTGGAGATAAATATTAATTTTGAACTCTGATTGATCTGAAATTCTATAGGTTTATCACAAACAATCAAATTAACAATACTCATTGTTATACAGTGATTTGTAAATTGAGTTCGTTCAGATGATGTTTTTGGATAAAAAATTGTATCTTGAAAATTATTTTTAATGAAAATTACTCACTTATGATACAGTGGTGATAGAGATTATTCTCTATGGTCTTCATAACTAAATTTTGTGAAGTATTAAGTTCATGTGTTGTATTAGACCTTCCTCCATATCAGATGAAATTAATGCAAGTCATTAAAATTTAGTCTCTAGTTTTTATGATATGTATTGACTCTCCCTATTTGAGTAATATTTGATTGGATCAATGATCTAGAGATAATGATATTCACTTGACATAAATCAACATATAGTACTCTCCATCTGAGTTAGCTTTTGTTCTAAATTTGTTGGAGTGAATATCTGACATCTCATATGTATGTTGCATGAGTAGTTATTTTTCATCAAAATTTATCGTTCAAGATGCATGGATATCCATGAGATGTGTTTTAAATTTTAATGTTCAATGTATACATAAATATGTTATTTTTTGAAAAATAGTATTCAGATAATGTAAATAGTTTTTGAATTTTGTTCTTTGTTCTTGATTGTATCTATTTCACAAATGTTGATATGTGATAAGAATTTTTCGAACGGAAAAAATTTAAATTCTATCTTGACCAAATAACTTTTTCAACCAAATTGATCATATTTTGAAATTCACAAAAAAAGAAGACTCTGATTGATTTGAAATTTGGTAAATTCAAAAGAACAACGTAGTAAGAAATATTTCTTTTTTTGATCGTTATATGAGTTTTTGGTTATAGTTATCCGTCCCTTGATTATCAAGATTAAATAGTAGTGAGTGTTAGTTTCATGTGCTGGTTTAGACCTTCCTCCATATCGGATAAACTTAATACAAGTCACTGTGTATTTAATCACTAGTTTTGATAATCTATATTAACTCTCCTAAACTGAGTGAAATATGATTGAATCAATGTAACTAGGGTGATTTTCACTTGACTCAAACTAAGAGTGGACTCTCCATCTGAGTTAGATCTGTATAAGTTTATGCAGCGAATATCGGTCATTGTATATGTGTATTGCATGAGTAGTTCTCCAATCCCATCGATTGGCTATTCGAGATGCATGGATATATATGTATAAATGAGCCCTGAATTTTGTTATTTAGGATTATTCGACATATTATGATCTATTTAATGTATTATATCTCAAATTTTCAATAGACTTTGCGGACTCACTTAATACTACTCAAGTATTTATTTCGATAGAGATAAAATATTAATTCAAAGAAAAATTGCATTATATATGTTCATGTTAGATGAAATTATTTTTGGTTTCTATCTAAATAAGAGATGGACACTTAATATATTTTTCTTGTAACTCATTTGAGTTTGATAAATATGTTATCTCTTATTGTATATCGATGCATATATTTTTTTCTCATGAATTGAATATTAATCTATCTCAAAAGAGAAAATATCTTTTAAATTGAATGAAACTTATTTGTACTCTAGTGTCTGCGTCATTTATTTTGGATAGAACTTTGAAGTTGGTTAAAGAATGGACATAATGGTTCATTGAAAGTGAAGTCACTACCAACCTGTGAGTCATGTTTAGAAACAAAAATGACTAAGAGACCTTTACTCTTAAAAAGGAAATAAAGGCAGTGATAAGTTCGAATTAATCTATTTTGATTTGTGCGGTAAATGATCATTCAGGCAAGAGGTGAATTTGAGTATTCTGAGATTTTCAGAAGGTTACTCATGATATGAATATATATTTTTGATATTTTGTAAGTCTGAATGTCTTGATAAACTCAAATTTTTAAGACAAATGAAAATAACATCATGAAAAATATATAAAGTCATTGCTATTTGATTGCAGTGACATATACCTCTCTACAGAGCTGATGAGTCACTTATCTCATAAAATAATTGCATTTCAATTGTCTACACCAGACACTCTACAATAGATTGGTGTAAAAGAGAAAAGAAATAGTCTCTTATGAAGATGATAAGATTAATAATTGACTTATTCATTGTTGTTTTGTTTCTTTTGGGATATGTTCTAAGAACTACATATCACATATGAATTCAATTCCTTTCAAATCAGGAATGAAATGTGTGTGTTAATTGGATATCCAAAAAGAATGAAAGAATGTTTATTTAATTGTCCTAAAGAAAATAAGGCAATTGTTAAGACAACTGTCAGATTTCTAGAAAAGGACTATTAAGTAATCCATGTTCGTAGAAGTAAACTATTTTACAGGAACTAAACAAAGAAATAACAAATAAGTCAGTTGTAAATTCAGACGCTCAAGAATATCTAACCGGTATGTCATAATTGACGTTCCCTTGCATTTAGGTGGTGGGAGAAATATTACTATACATAATAAAACTACTACCTTGAGTAGTGGGAGTGATGTTGGGCAAATTAAAGAACACTACATGAAACAAGTTGTTAACATTTCAATACCAATTGAGGAATATATTAAGACTCAAGAACATGAAAGTGTGACTATTGTAGTAATACTTAGTCGTAGTGGGAGAATCATAACGACGATTGATTGGTTTTGTATGTTTAAGAGGACTGATGTGATGTCAAAATATATATTTTTAATCATTATTTGTCTCACATTTATTATTTATATTTATCCTTTTTAGGCATAAATTTTATGAGTTGTGTTAAATTGTGTATTTTATTTGTATGATTAAATTGGTGGAAAAATAAAGAAATTTGAAGCTAAAACGAATTAAAAATGAAACATTGAAGAAGAAAATCAAGCAGACAACTTAATGGATTAAATTGAATATTATATTAATATTTCAATATATAAGAATTGCAGCGCAAAGTGAAGAGACCAAATTGATGTTGTTATTTCATTGCCACGTGGCAATCTCTAAAGTAACTGGTCACGTGATGCATGGCGGTGCAAAACAAATAATTTGAGGCAATACTGTTCTACGCCGACAGTTTACGCGACCGAAAAAAAGGAATTCAATTCCGTTTGGTTTTGGATTCCTAATTTATTTGGATTCAATTATTTTATTTAGGGTATTCTATATCTATAGATAGTGCGAAGAAATAATTATTTGGGGGGCGAAGAACCAAGATACAATACACTATAAATTTTCTTCTAGTTTAGGAACTTTAGAAGAGCCGTTGTGGAGGCCGGAGAATTATGGTTTATTCTTTCTTCTCCTTTATTATTTATTTGTATTTGTGATTAATAAAAGATAGTTTAGCTATTGTTCTTAACTTTTTATGATTAACACAAACATATTTATTTTAATAGATTTTGATTATGTTTTTGAGATAATGAGTAGCTAAATTTTATAACTAGGGTTGTGGGAACCATAAGCGATTAACAAAGTATGAATAGTAACTAAGCAATTCTTGAATAGTGTTGTTGCATGCATTGATAATTCTTTCGTTTAGAAGTCTTTTTAACGGTGGCCAACGTTAGAACTCGCCTTGTTGCTGCTTGCCGGACCAAGGAGGTAGTTAATAAGAAGATAATTATCAACATAGATTTTGTGTGATACTATCTAATAATCTAATGTCAATTGGTGCGAGGGTGAAAATTAAGTCATACATTGATGTGATGTCAAATATGAGGTAAAGGTAGGGTTAGTAAATTATATACAGGTAGCCGGACCAAGGTGCGGGGTGAAATTCTCTAGATGCCAGACCAATGATTTAGAGATACCTAACTTATCACTTTGCATGTAATACACTAGGAAGTGATTGCTGTTATTAGGATTACCGTGTTATGAGCTTATGGGGAACACATTCCTAGTTACTTCTAATAATCTGAATATAAATAAATACTTAGTGACTTGCCTGGTATGCCTCTGGCATAATCATTAGATCGGGTACCACGTTCCGATATGCTAACTGTTTGGGTTGGGGTTCCATAAGAGGACCAATGATTTGATATAATTGTATATCTTGAGAAATGTTTGTTGTTCGTTGTTAGTAAATGTTGATAATATTGTATATGTTCATTATATACATGTGATTATATTGTTGTGATGACTTATGTATGTTGCACTTAGTGGGATCACCGTGTGATCCTACTAGTACATTGTGGTTGTGTACTGATACTGCACTTGCTCTTATTTTTGTTGAGTACAGGACATTTTCAAGAGGCTAATGACAGACCTCACTTAGGAGATTAGTGATCGTCATTCGAATTCAAGGGTGAGCCAATTCTTCCGGGCTGCCATGAGTTCTCTTTTCGTCTATCTCCACATTTCAGACTTAGACAATTCTATTAGTTATTAGTACATTAGTTGGGGTTGTATCCCTTCTTGTTTAGACATGGCTTATTGTTAGATGTTTTGGTACATTGACTTCCAGATTCTATGCAGTACTTCCGCATTATTAGTTTGTTATTGTTAGACTTTTGTTAGAGTTTATGGGAACTCTATTTCTTTCCTTAGTATTTTCCTGCTTTCGTGTACTTAAATGCCTTAGTTTTGGTTTAGTTGCTTAGTTTGAGTTGTAGTGGTGGTTCTCCCACCGGAGAGTTAGTGTGGGTGCCAATCACGATGGTCTGGGTCGTGACACTATGCCAAGCTTTACATTAATGAGATAGTAAGGTTGCATAGGGCTCTTTTGTCTATCATCTCAGATAGAGGTCCTCAATTTACCTCTCATTTCTGAAGTCATTTCAGAAAGGTCTTGGTACTCATGTTAATCTTAGCACAACATTTCAGACAGATGGTCAGGCAGAGCATACCATTCAGACCTTAGAGGACATGTTGAGAACTTGTGTGATCAATTTCAAGGGTTGTTGGGATGATCACCTTCCTCTTATAAAGTTCGCCTACAATAATAGTTACCATTCCAACATTCAAATGGCCTCTTATAAGGCATTGTATGGGCGTAGATGTAGATCTCCAGTTGGTTGATTTGAAGTAGGTGAAACAGCCTTGATAGGGCCAGATTCAGTTCATGTTGCTATGGAGAAAGTGCAACTCATTAGAGATAGACTTAAGACAGCCCAGAGTCGCCAGAAGTCCTATGCAGATGTAAGGAGAAGGGAACTAGAGTTCCAAGTTGATGATTGAGTTTTTTCCTAAAAGTGTCACCTATGAAAGGGGTGATGAGATTTGACAAGAAAAGGAAACTCAATCCTAGATATGTAGGCCCTTACAAGATCTTCAAAAGTGTTGGTAAAGTGGCTTATGAGTTAGAGTTGCCAACAGAACTAGCAGTAGTGCATCCGGTTTTCAACATTTCGTTGATGAAGAAGTGTGTGGGTGACCCAACATCTATAGTACATTTAGAAAGTGTGACTATGAAGAATAATCTCACTTATGACCAGTTGAGATTATTGATCGTTAGGTTTGAAGATTGAGAATCAAAGAAGTCGCTTCAGTTAAGGTTTTGTAGAGGAGTTAGTTCGTAGACGGAGCTACTTGGGAAGCAGAAGCAGCCATGAAGGCCAAATATCCTCACCTCTTTCCTTCCGATTCCATTCCACCTTGAGGTAATAGTTCCTCTTCAGTTCTTCAGTCATTCATACGTAAATTCAGTGTTATTATCATATTACTTCAGTTTGTACTTGCATTTTCAGCGTATTTGCCTGTTCTTGAAACTTAGTTCAGTCAGAAATTAGTTTCCAGAAATTAGTGGCTATGGTTTACAGCTCTTTCCCTCAATTTCAGCTAGTTTAGTCTTCATTCGAGGACGAATATCTCCAAGGGGGAGATAATGTAACACCCCGTATCCGAAAATAGACCTCAATGCAATTTCTAGAAGTTGCAGGTGCAATCCAAGGTTGCCACCCACGGACCATAGGGTGACCCACGGCCTGTGCTGGTGCTTTACATCTGCAACCCTCCCCAGACTCTGCCCCAGAAAAATATTCTATGTTTCGACCCACGGACTGTGGTCCGTGTCCGTTGATCAGATCCCCAATTTCAGCTCTCAATCATGTTTGACGGTTGACCAGCATGGACCGTCATTCGATCGACGGTTCGTCGGTGACCCCGACAACTTTTAAGTCAGGGGTTGTTTGGTCTTTTCCTTATGCGTTGGACCCCTAAACTACGTCGTTCAAACCCTAAACTACGCAGTTTTGGTCAGTTTTAGCCTAGGAACATAACTAGAACTTACCTAAGTCAGATCATTCATCAAAACATAGAAAAATTAGAGTGTAAGATGAGAAAGAGGTCAAGAACCCTAGTTCAAGAACACAACAAGGTTTCATCAGTTTCAGCCCCAAAATTGAAAGATTTCTCTGTGAAATTCGTCACCAGGTATGTGGAATTTCACTATTGGGTTTCTTTCACCCATTAGGTCCCTAGATTTCAATCAAAATCTTGATTCCCTTAATGTTATCTAGACCTAGGGTTTCTTGAATGTTAGAATTGTTGGGTTTTTAGCGGTTAGAATGATCCAAATCATATTATCATGTTATAGTATTGTTTATGCGCACACTCATGCATAAATTTAGAACCTTAGCTATATAGTTCTTTTAGTTCATGAATTACACATGCTAAGCCAGTTAATTCAGTTATATATGTAAACATGCCTCAATTTTTGAATGCATTATTATCAGCATATTAATGTTGCATTCTCAGTTTGCATGTCAGTATTTTGAGCTATCCAATATAACATTATTTCAGTCATAAAGTGTTAATATTTAATTATATGGGAAGCTTAATATCGAGTGGACTAGGTTCAATCACCCTCAAATCCTAGAACTACGTGCCCCGTAGGTTACAAGTCCCCTCTATGAGCATCATTTTAGTGATCACGCCAGCATGCCTCTATACCTCTAGTAGGGTATATTGGGTCCTCTCGATGGGGCCTATACATCAGACTCCACATTTAGCTCATGTGGTTTTATGTCGCTTATTAGAAGCTCCCTTACAGTTCAGTTAGATTCTATTGCATTGACCATGTCATCAATATAGTTCAGATTTCTGTTTTGGCATGTTATAAACTTGGTCATTGCATCCAGTTTAGCCATGTTCAGTATTTCCAGTATCCTTATCATGTTCAGATTATATCGTTGATTTATTGCTTGTTCAGTTATGATATTATTCATCTTTACTCTATCCTACATGCTCAGTACCTCTCACGCTTCAAGAAGTAATTCTTGAATTAAATTTCCGAAAGTTTATGTGGTCTAACATGATTATATGTGTTAAAAACATAAATTATGTGTTGTCTATTATTTATGTAAGTAGTATGATTATGGTATGCTTCCGCTGTGCATATAAGTTTCCAACAAAAACAACCAAAAGTTAAAGGAGCAGAAGTAGAGTTTGGTGTTCTAAAATTGACTAGCAGTGCACCTCAAAACTCTAAACGACATAACTCATGTTGCCCCATCATAACCAACTAATATTCACAACCAAATCTATATATAAAAGTGCAACAAGTATAGTATGAATATAAAAATAACGAATAATTAATCATAGACCGACTATTGGATTTTAAAAGTGTGAATAGGAAATAAAGGGTTGTGACAACCCTGAAGGGTTGTGACAACCCTGAAGGGTTGTGACAACCCTGAAGGGTTGTGACAACCCTGAAGGGTTGTGACTTTGTTGAAGGGTTGTGACCTTTATGAAAGGTTGTGTATTTTCTAAAGGGTTGTCTCCGTTTAAAAGGTTGTGCCTTTTCCAGAGAGTTGTGGCCTTTTTAAAAAGTTGTCCTTTTTCCAACATCGGGTACTTGAGGTGATTAAATTTTTTAAGGACACACAGTGGGTTTTGTGGACTCGGATAGTTCTTTTCTTTTTCTCTTCATCTTTTATTATTTCTAGTTTACTAATTTGAATATAGGAGATAACAAGCTTAGAAAATTTATTTTTCTTGTTGGTATTTTCTATGGTTAGAAATTTAATTTAATTTTTGTGTTCTTTTTGTTGGGCAAAAGAGAGAAACGGATTTGGGATGAATTAGTACTACTTTAATATATTCGAGTATATTTTCCTTGAATGGGTAAGATTATTTATATTTTCTTCCCAAGTGCATTCAAGTGTTGCATCCCTTCAGTTTTCTTTTCAATGAGAAAAGGTATTTTTGTGCATAAAGGCTAAGATGTGCACGTTTATTATTTCCCTTGTATTCTTGGCTTTACATAACTATGAGAAGAAGTAAATGAACAGATGTTATCTCCTAACAATATTTGAATATGAGTTTAGTTTCTCGTTGAAATTCAATGTCTTCTAAGAAAAATTGAAATATGACGGAAATTAGGGAAAGAAAGAAACAATTAGCAAGAAAAGTGACTTGCATGGAATCATTGCTAGGTAGAATATGATTCAATGGGAGTAAAAATCAGGTTCAATCTTTATTTCCCTTGATTATTATTTTTTATATACTTTATAAGTTATGAGATTTATCTCATAAATATTAGGATAGATGATCATTATGTGATAATCTCAGAATATATCTTTATTATTATTAATATGTATTCTGTTTAGAGGAGAAAAAAACTTTAATAGTTTTCTACTCCATGTGAAATTTGATTGCATCTGACTTTGGAGACTAAATTCTTCTAATTTTTTAATCCTTCAGTTTGAAGAATATAAGAACTTCACAAAACAAATCACATTGTGCAGAATATAGAAACTTCACCAATTTGTTAAATATTGTGTTTGAATGAATATTCTCACTTGAAGAGTACAAAAACTTCGTCAGGAATATTAAAGCTAAACGATTTCAAGAATGTAAAAACTTCATCGTTAACTAGAAACAATGTTGTATTTAAGGTTTCTAGAGATTAAAGCCTTTTGGTTTTCTACTCTGTCTGAATCGGAAACTAATTCGAAGAATATAAAAACTTCATCAGAATTCAAGATTCATTCAGCTAACGATTAGAAAAATATAAAAACTTCATCATTAATGTAACACCTCGTGATTTGAAAGAGTTAAAAATAGAAAGCAAGTTATGCATAACTTATGAGTTTAGGGTCAACTTCAAACGACCATAACTTCTAGTACAGGATGAGTTAGGTGTCCCATAAGATATCAAATGAAAGGTCTTGAAATCCTCTTTTTAACGCCATCGAGTTTGCTAAATTTTGAGCTTGTATGAGGAAGATATTCCCATATGAAGTTGGGCTGTCCAGTTAAGGAAAGTTACCCAAAAATATGAGAGGTATTTTGGTCTTTTACTTATCATATCACATTTAATTCATTTTTAGTAAATAATTAGGGGTCTAAAATGATTTTGTTCAGTTTACACAATCCTAATTTCTGCTAGGGTTTTAGAAAGGAGTTCAAGAAGAGAAAATAGGAGAAAAGAGGAGAGAATTCAAGGCCTTTGTCAAGTTCTTGAGGTTTCATCACGGATTTCACCAAGGGTTTGATCACTAAGAGTTATGTGAGTCCTCATAGTTTTAAGTTCATTCACCACACGCCAATCATGCTATTTTCTGTGAAGTTTCGTTCTTAAAGTTGTAGAATTCGAGTCCTTGATTAGTGTTTTTGAAGTTTGTTCTCGTTCTTGAATTAGGATGGATTTGATGAGTTCTTGAGATAATCGTATCAAGTTTAAGAGTTTTTTTGAGTAGATTCTCGCGTACATGTATTGGGTAACTGAATCTAAAAAGAAATTGAGAAAAATAATTGATTTTAGTCGAATTAAGATTAGAAAACGAGATGCAAAATTCGTCAGATTGAACTGGGGGAGGGGTGGCGCGGCGTGCCATGGATGTGCCAGCAAGGCTGGCGTGGCACCCCAGCTATGCACCAAAACAGGGCCTTTGAATTTTAGGGGCTGGCACCCCGCGCCAACAGTGCGCCAGGGTCGCCAGCCCTTTTTCCGTTGTTTAGCCCGTCAGAGTCTTTCTAAATTGTACCTATACTTCCTATTGATTCTAACTACTCTAAGCTACTTCTAAACATCTACCAATCCTTCATAAACATGAATCATAACCTTGAATCCAGAAATTCAAATTCAAGGTAGAGCTAAGAGAGTCAAGTCTTGAGAGTTCTTCGAGGAAGTATTTTACAACCTTTTAAACTTGTTTTAAGACTTCAACGTTTTAGTTTGAGGAAGAAAAAAGTTGAGTGATTTTCTTTGAAATGATATATGTGAACTAAGTATTTCCAAGAGCTAATGTTTTCACATTTAAGAAGAGAGGAAACACAATTTCCAAAAGAGTTTTCATGAGAAGTTCTGAGTACCATCTATTTTAAGAGAAATTTTATTTTGAGTAATAATCTCAAACCACAGAAGAGTTATACTTTTAAACATATGAGCTAGTATATTTTGGGAGAGTAGTATTGAGCACCGATATGGGGAGAGTTCATACAACTCATAGCCCCCATAAATCATGTAGCCAACGTGGGTAGAAAGGGTCATACTTTTTAGATGATTCCTTAATGCTTTTTAGCATAGACTAGTGGATCCACTTAGTAGTTGGTTCTATACCCCGACAAAGTATAGGACAATTTTTGCAGTGTGGGCTAGACGTTGTATCATCACATAGCTCATAGTGATGGTTATCGGTTAGAGAATCTCCCACAGAGTTATTTTGTATCTTTATTTGTACAAAATGAGTTATATTGTATTTTTCAATACATTGATTTTTCTGCCTACTATTTTAAAAGCTTTTATTTATACTGCATCTTTATCACTAGTTTATATTGAAATGAGTTGAGTTGAGTTGAGACGAGGTAAGTTATTTCTTTCAGTTCCAGTTCAAGCTTATGTCTTGTTTTAGATTTCCCCTCACATGCTCGTACATTTCATGTACTGACACCATCTAGCCTGCATATTTTATGATGCAGATACAGGTAATCAGGATCAGCATCCAGTGCTTCATTGATCCAGTCAAGTTCCAGAGTTATTTGAGCCTCCTTGCTTCCGGAGGATCCTTTTATTATGTTTTGTTATTCAGTTTTGTTAGGATGATCGGGGGTCTTGTCTTGACATCCCTCATAGTATTAGAGGCTTCATAGATAGATAGACATAGTTGATGAGTCTTTTCATTTTCATTCGTTTATGTTGAGACATGAGTTGCCACTTTGGCTAGTTGAATGTTTATATCTAAAACATTCTATGTTATCTTTTGAGACATTTGAATTATAGCTTACTTTTTAAAGTGCTTTTGTGATGAGTAAGTCTTCCGTTAAGAGTTAAGCCAGGCCAAGGGTTCGTTTGGGATCAACAATGGTTCTCGAGTGCCGACCACACCCAGGGTGTAGGTTTGGAGCTTGAAATTTAAACGAGAAACAAGTTGAATAAAGATTGATTCTTTATTATTAGTATTCTAAATACTAAGTGGTCAGTCTAATTGTGACAAAAGGAAGAAAATTACTAGTGACATAAAATTAGTGATTTTGTGTCTACAATAGGTGTTTCGATAGATTAAGTCTCCAAAAGAAGGCTTCATGTTGCCAATGTATATTTTGATGGTAAACAATTTGAAAGAATGAAAAACAAAATATGTGGAAAATAATTTCAAATACTTGAAAAAGATTTTTGAGATCATAATTATAATGTGTGTGGCGGGAGGGGGGGCGGGTTCCTTAAGACAAAATTAGACTTACTATCTAATTTAAGTTTGAAAGTACAAGATATGAAATTCAATGACATTCTTGTATTTTGTTAGACCCACAAAATTCTTGGAATATAGTTGATACTGTGGTTGTTGAGTCTCTCTTTACTAGTATATGATATGACTAGTATAAAGTCATAAAATGATATTACTCATTCAAAAGAATTGTGTTCTTTGATGAAAAAGTGTCACTTAAAATATTGTGATTTTTTATGAAAAGATATGTCTATTAAAATAAATTTATTTGTATAGACATGAACATTGGTGAAAAGTGATCTGTAGTGTTTGTGTTGTAAAATAAACATTTGTGTCATACTGCCCTTATTTAACCAATGAGACTATGGTCATGGGTAATTCTATAACAACCAAATTAAATGTTATGGAAAGGTCCTTCTGAAAAGGACATCTGGCAACGTGTTGATTCTAAAACAATGTCTTTATTTGACAAAGCTATAAAAAGTAAAGAACAAAATATTTGTGGGAAAAAGTTGCCTCACGGAAGGTCTCTTGAAACTTAGTATTTCTACTTGTGTTTACTTGCTTGAGTCAAACTAATCAACTTAGTATGTTAAGTTTGTGTTTAATCTATGTATGCTAAGCAATCTTATAAATTTGTTGGGAGGAATTTTAATCCCTTAGAATTGATTCACACTGACATTTTGTGATATGAAGTCAACACCATCTCGTGGTGGAAAAAGTGTTTCATAACTTTTATTGACAATTGCACTATATATTGTTATGTCTATTACTCACCTCAATCTAATGAAATTGTTCGCAGGAAAAAAACCAAACTGTGAAGGAAATGTTGAATGTCCTACTTATAAGTTCATGTTTACCATAAAAATTGTGGGGGTAAGCTATCATTATAACAAAAGAAAACAATAAAAAGTTTGTCTATTCAGAAAGAAAGAGAAAAACAAAAAGTTTTGTTTGTTAAGAAAGAGAGCAACAATTTTTTTTGTTTGTTCAGACTTTGTTGTAACATGATAGAGAATTGCTTGTTGCCCCTTAAAGAATATACAAGCAATAACTCTCGAAAGATAGTGATTTAACAATTTCCAATACAATCTATACCATATAAGAAATAGAAATGAAGGAAGTCAAACTTGAAATATTTCATAGTTTGGGGTGTCTAGAAAAAAAATTCCATGTTCCTATTCCCAAAAGGGTCAAAATAGGACCTAAGACTGTGGATTGTATATTCATTGAATATGCTCCAAATAGTAAATCATGTTGATTTATGGTTCATCAGTCTGAACCGTCGGATAGTCAAGTAAGGGTCTAAACGACCTTGGAATGAACCATAGGAGAATGTATTTAATAAAGAGATTCAGAGGAGTAGTAAATTTCAAAGGACATTCACTTCCTTCGGGTTCCATTTTGTAACATTTCTTCTTGAAAATGAGTCCATATATTTGAAGAAGCTATGTCTTCTGTGAATTCATCCCTTTTGGAAAAAGGCTATCAATAGTAATATAGAGTCAATCTTGAGCAACCATACTTGAGAGTTGGTTGATCTTCATCCAGGAAATAAACCTTCGGGTTCAAAGTGGATCTACCAAAGGAAAATAAAGTTGATGGAACTATTGGCAAATAAAAAACAAGACATGTTCTCATAGTCTTTAGACAATAAGAAGGCCTTGATTATTTTGACACATAATAGCTACTAACTCGGAGTACATCAATTCAGATGTTAATTGCACTAGTTGTGGTATATGGCCTTCAAATTCATCAAATGGATGTGAAAAACATTTTTCGTGAATGGAGAATTTGAGGAAGAAATTACATGGAACAACTCGAGGGCTTTGTGGTTTCTGATAAAGAAAAGAAAGTGTGTAAACTTGTTAAGTCACTTTATGGACTAAAAATAAGCGCTCAAATAATGACATGCGAATTTTGACCAAACTATGTTGGCAAATGAATCCAAGTTTAATGAATGTGATAAATATTTTTATATTAAAGATACTCCAAATCATAATGTCATTGTTTATTTTTATGTTGATGACATGTTGATCATCAGAAGAGAAGTTTCTTACATAAATGTTACTAAGCATAAGCTAGAAAGTAACTTCGATATGTAAGACACTGAAGTTGTTGATGTGATTGAATTGGTACTTGAGAAGTTCAAGTATTTTGATTTCAATATTGTCAAGACTCCAATAAATGTGAGCTTTGTACTTCAAAAGAATTAAGGCGAAAGTGAATCACTATTGCATTATGATAGAGTATTAATAATTATGATATATATCATGAAGTGTACACGATCAGATATGGCATGTGCTATTAGTAAACTGAGTTGGTTCATGAGTAATCCTAACCAAACTTGGATGACAATGAAAAGAGTTTTGGAGTATTTAAAACATATTTAAAAGCTATTGTTTTTGCATTATAACTAATATTCAACAGTATTGGAAGAATACAATGATGCAAATTGAATCACCCGGTCAAATAAAGTAAAATCCACGAGTGGATATGTATTTACTCTTGGTGGAGAAGAAGTCTCTTGGAAATCTTCCAAACAAAAATGTATCACTCGTTCTATTATGAAATCTGAGTTTATCACTCTAGTTAAGGCCGGTGAAGTAGTTGAACGACTCCAAAATTTCTTGAATGATTTTTGGCCGTAACCTTTAGCACCAACATGCATACACCGTGAGAGTTAAGTTGCAATAGGTAGGGAAAGGATCATGATGTATAATAGAAAGTCTCGTCATATATGACGTAGACATAATATTGTTATAGAACTACTCTTTAGTAGAATTATCGCAATTCACTATGTAAAGTCAAAGGATAACATGTCGGATCCACTTACAAAAGTCCTAACTAGAGAGGGAGTTGATAGATTATCAAAGGGAATGGAACTATGGCCGAGGACATGTCATTTTGTACCTAGAAGACTGGAGATCCCAAGAATTAGGTTCAAGGAGATCAAACGAAGTCATTAATGACAGTTCAACATGTCAAAAGTTTTATGGTCCATTCTCATGAAAAGACAATGTTTAGTGACAATGATAAAGGCATTGTGACTTTTTAATGGTTTCTAAGTTTTATACATGGTATATCAAATGGTGTATCAATGGGATAACACATTTAGAAATCACCTATATAAGTGTGAAGCGTAAGCCTATTCAAGGAGAATTAGGTAAGGCCAACTCTCTACGCACTTATAAAGCAAGATGTGTTCATGGCTGAAACGAACAAAACAATGAGAACCAAAAATAGTTCAAGGTTTGATTGTGTGACTTATGTTGTCTAGGTATACAACAAAGCTTGACGATTCAAAGATATCAAATCTACCGATTAATCGAGTATATCTGATATATGTTCACTATTGAAAGTTCAAAGGGAAACCCACTTATGTAGATACAATCAATCCTTACTTGCGAATCATACAGTTTTTCATGAATATGGTTTAACAATTGTCATTCCCTATTAATGTAGGGAATTGTTGGTCTTTAAAAGTGTGAATAGGAAATGAAAGGTTGTGAATTTGCCGAAGGGTTGTGACCTTTATGAAAGGTTATGTCTTTTTTAAAGGGTTGTGACAGTTTGAAAGGTTGTGCCTTTTCCAAAGGGTTGTGACCTTTCTGAAAAGTTATCCTTTTCCCAAAAAGTTGTGACCTTTACCCCTTGTGGGATCTAAATAGAGAGACTTTCTCTCATTTTTCTGCATTGAATTCTTCCCTCCTTTTGCATACATTTCTTCCAAAACAAAATCGACCGATCATGTATGTGTGTGTGATTCGTTGCTGTCATTTTGAGTTTGTTGAAATTATCGAAGTTTGAGGTACCACTACTTCTTTAATGGTTAATCTGTTTTATCTTGAGAGGAATTAATCTACAACCTCGGGTACTTGAGAGGATTAAATTTATTAAGGACACACAGTGGGTTCAATTTGGAGGTGAAGATTTGGTTGATGTTTTACTTAGGCTTATGAAGGACGCTGGACTTGAATGTCCAATCACAAATGACCATATTAAAGTTGTGATTCTTGTAAGTTTGCTACCATCTCATGATCTCCTTCCCTCCGATTTATTTTAATTGTTGCTTTAGCTTCTTTTTATTTCTTGCTCACTAAAACTAACCTGGTTTACTAAATTATTTCTCTTTAATAAAGAAGTAGATTGATTTTTACAGGCTAATTGGGTTATTTTTGCAAGCCGGATATAAATATTCAAAAGATAATCATTAAACAAAAACATTGAGAAAAGACATCAAATGTATTTTGAACTTGTTCTAAGAAGTCGATTTCACTCAAACTAATTGGGCGATCTATGTTATCTCTTTTTTTGTGGAACTAATGTCACTGTAACAACGGTATCAGCCGGAGTTAATATATCATATGGTCACTTAATTTTAAATAGTTCACTTAGAAAGTAACTCAACTTTTGTTTATAATCCAGAGTCACTCGACATAAAACTTTGTAACCTTTGTTTTTTTTGACTTTCCAAACCTGATCAATAATATGGGACTTCTGAGGCATTACAGAGGGTATTTAATAAGTTGCTCAATTAGTTTAACTGTGAAATTGATATAGTATTCGGGACAAGTTTAATATGCATTTGGTGTCTCTCAAACGTTTATTGCATTATCAAAGTTAGAAGTTCATAGCTCGAGACTCCATCAAAAATTTCTCCTTAATATTTTAGAACCCAAATTTCATCAAATTATATTTTACCTTATGTATGAATATTATTTTATTGACTTAATGTTGATGTCGGACATTTTTGTTGCTGGAAGTGAAACTTCAGCTGCAATTACTATTTGGGTACTATCAGAAATGATGAAAAACCCAAATATTATAGCGAAGGCTCAAAAGGTAGTGAGACAAGTCTTTAGGGGAAAGAAATATTATGATAATGAAGAAAATCTAGAAAATGTAGGGAGCAAACAGATCTTGATGGATGCACCATACCTCTTAAAACTAGGATATTGGTTAATGCATGGGCACTTTCAAGAGATCCAGAAAGTTGGCATGATCCTGAAAGTTTTATACGAGAGAGATCTGAGAATTCTTCTATTGATTTTATGGGAAATCATTTTGAGTTTATTCCATTTGGTGCAGGAAATAGGATTTGTCTAGGAATTCTATTTGGTTTATTTAATGTTAAACTTCCTTTGGCCCAGTTACTCTACCAGTTTGAATGGGAACTACCATATGGAATGAATCCAAAAGATTTTGATATGACGAAAACACATGGACTAAGTGGAGCGAAACTTACAGATCTGTATTTAGTTGCCATATCAAAACAATGAAGAATTCTGAGCACGTCTGCACAATCCTTCATTTTATGAAAATTCCCAAAGAATAAGATCCATATATGCATTGAAGTTGGTTACCGAATAATTTATTCCTTAATTTACTATGATTCGTGTAATATGAAGTTCTGTTTTTTTCACGTCTTCCAGTTTTATAGTGGTTCATATTTAGTTTAAAACTATTTTGTTGAGACTCAAAACATAGTATATCTAATTTGATGATTCAAAAATAAAGAATGTAATTTGCACAGATGATTGAATTGCATGGAGCAACATTATCTCAATATGCTGGTCTGTTGTGTAATTTGATGTAACATCTCGCAATTTGAAATAGCTAGGAAGAAGCTAAGAACTGGAAATAGTCATTTTTGGAAATAATGGAAATCTGGAAAAAAATTTAAGTTAGGAAAAAGTTGAGTTTTGGGCAATTTCAGACGGCCATAACTTCTATCTCAGGATGAGTTAGAGGTACTTCCAGATATGGTAGGAAAGATCTTGGAAAGATCTTTCCAACGCTGCTGAGTTTGTGCGATTCCGAGTTCATATGAGTGAATTATGCCCTTTGGAAGTTGGGCTGTTGGATTAAGAAAAGTCTAAATCCGGATTTTAAAAGGGTAATTTAGTCTTTTCCTTACCTAATTATTCTAATTCGTTTTTAGGAGTTTAATTGGGGTAAAGTCAGATTTCAGTCAGTTTTAGAAAAGTGAATTTCACGCTAGGGCTTGGAGAAAGGAGAAAAGAGGAGAAAGGAGAAGAACGTTCAAGATTCGTCGAGATTAGCTTGTGGATTTCGTCGGGGGTGATCCCTACAAGGTATGTGAGATCACGTAGAGTTCAGTTAGTTCACCCACACACCAATCACGATTTATTTAAGCAAATTTAAGTTCTTGAAATCTTAGAAAATTGAGTTCTTGATGGGTTTGTTGCAGTTCTATTAAATTATTGATTTATTGAAATCGTTTAGGAGTTGTTTGATCCGAATACGTGATTTTAGGTTTGATTTTGAGTAGAATCTGATGTACTTTGAACATTTAATCGATTCTAAGTGTTTGGGGAAAGAACCCATGGAGGTTAGAGGGTTTAGAGCTGGAAAATGAAGAAGGAATTTCGTCAGTTGAAATTTGGACATGCCTCTGCGTCGCGGACCCACTCTCAGAACTGAGAAAAATCATTTCACGTCGTGGAGCGGTCACGGACCATTCTGCGTCAAAAGTTGTTTTTGAAACCAAAAAATAAATATGTCTCCGCGTCGCGGACCCACCCTCAAATATTTATTTTTGGTCTTTTTCATGTTTAGCCATCTAAAATCATTCCTAAACACCATGAGATCTTTCCAATCACAATCCTTGAATTCATAATTCAATTCAAGGACCAATTAAGAGTCAAGTCAAGAGCAGTTAAGATTAAAGTCAAGAGAAGTTCTTAGAGTCTTCCAAAAGTCTTTCCCAAATGTTTTAACTTTGTTTTAACACTTAAAGTTCAAGTTGAATAAAGAGTAAAGATTAAAGCTTGAAGTTCATTTCTTCAAAAGTATATGGGGACTATGTATTCCCAAAGAGTTTAAAATGTTTTCACATTTAAACAAGAAAGATAACTTTTATTTCCAAGATAGCCTTTGAGCTAAGTTTTTGAGCACTAGTCTCAAATCACAGAAGAAGTATGTTTTTAAACATAAGAGCTAATATTATATTATTTTTGGGAGTAGTATTGAGCACCGATATAGGGTAGAGTTCAGATAACTCACAGCCCCCATAAACCATATAGCCACCATGCCCCATGGGTAGAAAAGAGTCATACTTTTTAGATGATTCTTTTAGTGCTTTTTAGCATAGACTAGTGGATCCACTTAGCAGTTCAGGTTCTATACCCTCGGCAAGGTATAGAAAGGCCCTGACAGCGTGAGGCAAACCGTTGTATCATCACAATAGATCTTACGTGATGGTTGTCGGTTAGATAAACTCCCACAAAAGTAATTGTATTCTTATATACAGAGTTTATTGTATTTTTACATACATTTTTCAGAGTTATAGTGTATCTTTGCATACACACAGAGTTGACATCATGTTTTAAACAACTTTTCTTTATATTGTACTTATTTTAAACTTCTTTATATTGAATTTAGTTCAGTTATGTTGAGTTGAGTTGAGCGAGGTAAGTTCTTCAGATTCCTTTCAAGCCTATGTTGTGTTTAGCATTCCAACTCACATTTGCGTACATTCAATGTACTGATGCCAGTTGGCCTGCATCTTATTATGATGCAGACACAAGTAACTAGGATCGGCATCCAGCACATCGTTGATCCAGTGAGCAGTTCAAAGTCTGTTGGTGAGCCTCCTTGCATTTCGGAGGACTCCTTTACTTTGCTTGCAATATTTGTTTCATTGTTAGGATGATCGGGGGTCTTGTCCTGACATTCCTCTTTGATTTAGAGGCTTCATAGACATTCAGACAGTTAGTAGTTTAGTTGTCTTTGCATTATCATTTCATATGTTAAGACTTGAGTTGCCATTTGGCCAAGTTGAATGTTTGACTTTTAAGCATTCTCGGTATTTTATTATTCAAGTGAGTACAATGCTATTGATCATTATAAATATGCATATAGTCTTCCGCTGAGTAAATAAGCCATGACAAGGGTTCGCTTGGGGCCAACAATGGTTCTTGAGTGCCAGTCACGTCCAGGGTGTAGGCTCGAGGCGTGACATTTGAGTTGGTCCAATGCCGTATGAAAAGAAAATATAGGGAAGAAGGAATTTAAAAAAATGATGGTTATCTCTTAGAATAAATTGAAACAAACATATCAGATTCCCCTGTATGCATGCCATATTCCGTAACTTGGTCCAGTATCACACTCGCATCTGCATAAGTATGTGTCATGAGAGATCCCTTATCTATAGTAGCTTAGTTTCAGAGTTCAAGGACATGCAAAATATCTCCACCAAATTCTCATTAGCTAGCTTAGTGTTCGGACACTAATTTAAACTTTTTATTGAACCGGCTTCTCCACTCTGCTTCCTGAAGTCGTCTATCTCATCTTGCAACTGCGGAATTCTGGATGGTGGGAAAATCTCATGATAATACTTAGTAGTCATTCAAGCCAAGGGTTCTCTTGGAGACTAGAAATGGTTCTTGAGTGTCGGTCACGTTCATGGTGTAGGCTCAGGGTGTGACATCATATGCCACCATTTCTCCATTTTTATTAATACACAACCCAAACTGATTCTAGACGCATCACAACAAATGGTGAAACCACCCTCCACAGTAGGCAAGGTCACGACTGGAGCCGTAATCAATGCAATCTTTAATTTTTGGAAAAAAATGAAAGTAATAATTTGATGATGCAAGTAATGATTTGATTATCATTGTGAATGGGTAATCATTAGGCAATCTTGGGTCTAAGAACTAAAGAAAAAAATGGAATTCAAAGCCATTGTAGGCAGTGGTCTGGGATAGCGATGTCATTGCTGCAAGAATTTCTTCTTTTCTTCAACTTTGATTAGTCAAGCCTGATCGGTCTATTTGGAGATTATAGTACAAACCCATGGTTCAGATATTTCGCTAATTTAAAGCTTGGTTAGAGATGTAAAGATATTCTTTGTTATCTTTAATTCATGATTAAAACTGAGATATTAAAGTTTAGCTCTAAGCTTGAAAGTTAGGAATATTGAGACTTGACTAGTATAATTGATATAGTTAATAAAATATTTTGCATAGATTGAGGCAAGTGGGAGATGTTTTGTTTGGTATTCTATGCGTGCAAGAATGTGGAACTTTTCATTCCGAGGTAAGTGAGACTTTAAGCTTTAGTGCTTGCTTTTCAAACCTTCGTTGAAAATGTGTTATATCTGTCAGGTCCACCTGTTTGGACAAGCATGTGCTTGACATAATACTAACTATTCTCTCATAAGCTATATGTGGATTGATGTCAGATATCCTTATTCCTTATCGTGATATAGTTACTAGGAGCATATATAGCTAATGTAATATGTTAGGGGCATACCTATGTTGTCGTAAGATGTTTGGTCTTTGTAGTTGTTATCGTAGTATAATTTTCGGCGTTATATATGCTGTCGTGGAATTTTTGGGGTGCTTGACTGATCTCCTTCACTGCTTGTTATGACAAGCTTTGAGTGTGGATTGAGTTTGAGACATTTAATATCCTTTCTGCACATTTGTTTAGACGTGTTGATCATTATATTACAGAACCAATCTTGCACATATCATTATCTGTTTTTTGTGAAGATATATGTCACGCCCCGAGCCTACACCCTGGATGTGGCCAGCACCCGCGGACCATTGCTGGCCCAAAGCGAACCCTTGGCTTGGTTCAACTCTCAGCGGAAGACTTACTCAAAACATACAAACTCAAAAGTAAACTTTACTCAACTGTCTCAAAAGATAAACCCAGAATATTTTAGAAAGAAAACATTCACCGGCCAAAAGAGGCACTCAAGTCTAGAACATTAACAACTGAAAATAAAAAAAACTCCTGAACTACTACTGTCTATCTATCTATGAAGCCTCTAATACTATGAGGGATGTGAGGACAAGACCCTCGATCATCCTAGCAAACTGAAATAGATGAAGATAAATAAGGGACCCTCAGGAAGCAATGAGGTTCACCAAATAACTCTGGAACTCGACTGGATCAACGAAGTACTGGTTGATGATCCTGGTTACCTGTATCTGCTTCATGAAAGATGTAGGCCAAATGGCATCAGTACATGGAATGTACGAGTATGTAAGGGGAACACTAAACATAACCTGCAAGCTTGAACTAAAAAAAAGGAAACCTACTTACTTTGACTCTACTTAACTCAACCTCAACTCATGGATACTCAATGCAATATAAAACGACAATAAAAGTGCAGTTTATATAAAGCATTTAAAACAGTAGATAAGAACTCAATGTATTTTTAAATACAATAATAACTCAGTTTGTATGTAAATATACAAAATAACTCTGTTTGGGAGATTCTCTAACTGACAACCATCACTATGAGCTATGTGATGATACAACGCCTCGCCCATGCTACCAAAACTGTCCTAGACCTTGTCAGGGTATAGAACTTTTCAACTAAGTGGATCCACTATGCTATTCTTAAAAATCAATAAGGAATCATCTAAAAAGTATGACCTTTTCTACCCACGTTGGTTACATGGTTTATGAGGATATTGAGTTATCTGAACTCGTCCCCATATTGGCTCAATACTACTCCCAAAATATAACTTAGCTCATATGTTTAAAAAACATTTCCTCATCCTCAACTTTGATATTATTACTCAAAAGATTTTCTCTTAAAAGAGATAGTACTCAAAACTCCTCATGAACTCCTTCGGAAATTGATGTTTCCCCTCATTTTAAATGTATAAACATTTACTCCTTGGAATAATACTTAGTTTCCATATATTCATTTTGAAAAATGAAACTCAACTCTCCTCATCCTCAAACTGAAGTACTCAAGTCTTAAAATAAGTTTTAAAAGATTGTAAAAGACTTCTCAAAATGACTCGAAAGAATTCTCAAGACTTTACCCTTAACTCTACCTTGAATTTGAATTATGAATTCAAGGGGTATGATTCATGTTATTAATGATCTCTCGACGTTTAGATGTAGTTTAGAGTCGTTAGAATTAGTAGGGAGTAAAGGTACACTTTAAAAGAACTTAGACAGAGCAAACGACGGAAAAAGGATGGGGGCAGGTGACTGCTGGCATGGGGTGCCAGCCCTTGAACTACAGAGACTGGGTTTCTGGCGCAATGTCAGGGTGCCGCCCCAGCCCTCCCCCAGAACATTCCGATGAACTTTACTTCTCATTTTCTGACCGTAATTCGTCTAGAATCGATTGTTTTCTTCAAATTTTCAATAGATTTAATCACCTAATACAAGTACACAAGAATCTACTAAAAAACAACCCTTAAACTCATAGATAAAGATTTATCTGAAGAACTCATCAAACCCATCCTAATTCAACAACGTAAGCAACACTTCAAGAACACTTATCAAGAACTTAAATTTCTCAATATTTCTGGATAGATTCGCAAAGGAAACTCATGTTGGTGTGTGGGTGAACGAACCGAATAGTATGAAAACTTACATACCTCGATTTGGCGAAACAAATCCTCGATTCTCAAGATATCTTGCTCGTTCTTCTTTTTCTCCTCTTTTCCTCTTCTTGAACTCTCTTCTAAAACCCTAAGCGCAAGGTAAGATTGTTAAACTGACCCAAATCTTTGACCCTAAAATAATTACTAAAAACGTTTTAAGTTGATGGGGTAAGGAAAAGACAAAAATACCCCTCACTAATTTGGGTAACTTTCCTTAACCGGATAGGCTGACTTCAAACGGGCATATCTCCCTTATACAAGATCGAAATTTAGGAACTCGTTGGCGTTGGAAAGAGGATTCAAAGAACTTTCATTTGATATCTTATAAGACACCTAACTCATCCTATATGGAAAGTTATGGCTTTTGAAGTTGACCCAAAAATCACAAATTAAGCTTAACTTGAATAAATCTCAAATTAGCTCTTTCCAAATTAGTCCTTTCTAAATTTAGCTCTTTCTAAGGCAGATTATTACAATATCTCCCCGTTGGAAACATTCGTCCTTGAATGAGATTACTCTAAGTAGACTAAGGGTGGTAACATTTATCACCCAACTCAAACACTAAACATCCAAATTAACACAACCTTTCAACTTAATAAGTACCAAGAAAAGAATTAGTACCTTATTTTGAAGCTTCTCCGTAAACAAAGAGATGTGGGTATCTCTTCTTCATATTCTCCTCTGCCTCCGAACTAGCTTCCTCAATAAACTAATTCCTCCATAAGACCTTGACCGATGCTACCTCATTGGTTCTCAACTTGCGAACCTGACGATCCAGAATCTGAACGGGCATCTCCTCATAAGATAGGTTATACTTAATACCAATATTTTTAGTGAAGGGTATTTTCAGGGTATAATAAGTTAAGGATCACCCATGCACTTCTTCGACATTAAAACGTGGAATACCGAATGGACTGCTGCTAACTCTGGTGGTAGCTCCAACTCATAGGCTATATTGCCAATCCTCTTGGATATCCTGTAAGGACCAATATACATGGGACTAAGCTTCCCCTTCTTTCCAAACCTCATAATACCCTTCATGGGTGAAACCTTCAAATAAACCTAATCGTCCACCTCAAACTCCAAGTATCTTCTCCTAACATCGGTATAGGATTTCTGACGACTTTGCGCTGTTTTCAACCTTTTTTGAATGATCTTCACTTTCTCCATAGCTTCATGAACCAAATATGGTCAATCAACCCAACTTCACCAACCTCAAACCATCCAATAGGAGATGTAGATCTTCTCCCATAAAGAGCCTCATAAGAAGCCATCTAGATGCTAGATATTTGAAATGATGGACACTTGAACTCCATGAAGTCTGACTACCTCTTGAATATATAACTTAACATAATATTCTTTTTTAAAAGGTACTTTTTACCGGTAAGAAATGGGAAGCTTTATTCATTCGATCTACCATCACCCAAATCGAATCATGCTTCCTGCAAGACCGCAATAACCCCATAATAAAATCCATATTGATCATCTTCCACTTCCATTCCAGAAGTTCTATGTTCTGAGCCATACCACTAGGCCTTTGGTGCTCTACCTTAACTTATTGGCAATTCGAGCACTTAGCAACAAACTGTGCAATACACCTCTTCATACTACTCCACCAATAGAATCCCTTTAAGTCACGGTACATCTTTGTGGAACCCTGATGGATAGAGTATCTGGAGCTATGATATTCCTCCATGATCCTATCTTGATGTTCATCCACCTTTGGTACACACAATCTAACTTCATAGCTAAATACACCATCTCCTCCTTGTTCAAAATCCATCACTTTTGGCTTATGAACATTTGCCTTCAATTCAAGCAAAATAGGGTCTTGATATTGTTTCTCTTTCACTTCAGACGGTAGTGATGATTCAACCCCATTTATCACCACTGCTCCTCCTTCATTGGAATCCATATACCGGACTCCATATCGTGCAAGTCTGTGCACATATTTGGCTAACTCTTTCTTCTCTTCCTCAACATGGGAAGTGCTACCCATAGATAACCTGCTCAAAGCATCAACAATAACATTTGCCTTACTTGGGTAATAGGGAATACTCATGTCAAAATCCTTGAGTAACTCCAACCACCTCCTCTGTATGAGATTAAACTCTTTCTAACTGAATACATACCGAAGACTTTTGTGGTTGATGAACACATCAACATGAACACCATAGAGATAGTGATGCCATATTTTAAAAGAAAACACTATAGCCGCCAACTCTAGATCATGGGTTGGGTAATTCCTCTTGTAAATCTTAAGATGTCTGGAGGCATAATCTATAACTTTGCCATTATGTGTCAATACACAACCCGTTCCAATTCTAGAACCATAACAATACTCAACAAAACCTTGCGTACCATCTGGTAAGGTCAATATTGGTGCAGTAGTCAACCTAGTTTTCAATTGTTGAAAGCTCTTCTTACAGGCTTCAGACTATTGAAGTTTGTAGTCTTCTGAGTCAACTTTTTCAAAGGGGATGAAATAGATAAAAACCCCTCAACAAACCTTCTATAATAACCAGCCAATCCAAAGAAACACCTAATATTTGCTGGAAATGTGGGTCTAGGCCAGTTCTGCACTACCTCAATCTTTTCAGTGTTAACTTGAATCCCATCACTAGAAACTATGTGGCCTAAGAACGCCACTGACTCAAGCCAAAATTTGCAGTTGGAAAATTTAGCATACAACTCTCTATCTCTAAGAGTTTGAAGAACTACTCTAGGATGACTAGCATGATCCTCCCCATTCCTCGAATAATTTAGAATGTCACTGTTAAACATTATAACAAACATATCCAAATATGGCTTAAATACTCTATTCATATGGTCCATGAACATTGCACGAGCATTAGTCAAACCAAAAGACATTACTAAAAACTCATAATGACCATAGCGAGTCCTGACTGCAATCTTTGGAATATCACCCTCTCTTAGAAAAAAAAAGTGGCACCCTGAAGTTGATCGAAAAAATCATCAATTCTTGAAAGGATGTGTATTGATTACCGCCAACTGAACAAGGTTACCATTAAGACTCAACATGAGTGCACAAAAATGGGTTCAAACTACACATACAATGCACAATTGTGCACTCCAAGATTCAAATTGTGACTCACTATTATCAAGGATACTCAAGTTCATAGTACTTGTTTCAAATGCAAGTTCAGGCTCAACAAAGGTACTCAAATGCCCTCACAACAATGATGATTCTACATTCACACAAAATTCCTCAACAATTTAAGGTTCCGCAATCACAAACATCTCTCACACTCAAAAAGATGAACACATGCATGACTCCACCCATAGGCTTGCCCTTATTTTTCAACCAACATTCATTTCAGCTCAATATAGATCACAAAGGTCTTTGTAAGGCTTTTAACGGAGCTTAGTGTAAAGGTATGGTCATTTAGGCTTAGTGGCTTCTACCTTCATGAAGAATGACCTTGAAATCACTCTTTCTCCTTCTCATTCACATTCAAACATGTTAAAACTCCACCCCATTATTCAACTAGACATGAATCACTGGATACCCTATTTTTTAATATGTTCACCACTTTATTTCACAATTCTTGCTCTTTTTCAGTTTTTCTTTTCTTTGCTTTCTTTTTTTCTTCTTCTTCATCTCTTTTTCTTTTTTGTTTGTATGGATGGGTTCCATCTTTTTTAAAATAGTCCATCAAAGGGGGAGTTATTCACATTTCTTGACTTTCCTTCGTCACCACGCCCCTAACTTAGGCTTTTGGCCTAAGTTTCCTATTGAAACAAACCAAAACTTCATGAAGATTAAGGGTGATTTGATAAAGAGGTCAAAGTAGCTCAAGTTTCTTCCAAAAAGAAGGATAGGCTCAATGGGTGCAAAAACAAGATTCACACTTCTCACTTGGGTGACCACAAAAGAGGTATATTGTCAAATTGGTTCACTTTTCAAAAAATTTGCCTAAGATTATTTCAATTGTTCGCTTCACTCAATCAGTCGGTCTAACGGGGCAAGTTCTAGGTGTCATCAAATACAATGTTCAAGATGACCTCACCACACAAGGCATTGGTACCAATTTCAAACAAGATTCCACACTTTCTAACTAGCGTGCAACGTTCATTACAAGAGACTTATTCGACAAATAACTAGTCACAACGAGATGCTAAAAGTTCACATATTGCCTATGTAACTTAGTTTGCATCATGGTAGCCGCACCTTCATTTCATTTCATTAAGAGAACTATTCAAGACATCAGTATTGACCACAATCAATACTCAAATTTTCTCAAGAACAGCCACAATCACACACAAGAGGTGGCAAAATTTTAAAATTTGTTCAAAAACCGCTTTCACATTAAAAACATTGGCCACAATCTAAGAACATCCGCAACGTAATTCAACAACCAAGATATATATCAAAACCAATACACTCAATACTCACAAACATCATCAAAATAGAACCAATATGCATAAAATAGTCACAAGAGGTAGGTATGGAAATACCTCACCCCACCCAATAAAATACGCAGTTGTCCTCAAATGCAACTAAAAATAATAATGTATAAGAGTAATAGAGAGGGAGGGGAAAAATCATCCTGCCAGGCTAAGCATGGGTGAAGTCTGCATCTCAGTCACTCAATCTGTCGGGGAATAAATGTCTGGTGTCTCATCAATATTAGCTCCACAGGAGCCCATCATGGAAGTATTCCTCATGGAGGCTTGAACAGTGAAATCTACCATGGCCTCCTCTAAGTTAGTCAAGCCCACAAAAATAGTCTCCTCCTAAACACCAAGCTTCTCCTCATCACTCTCAGTCTCGGACTCTACAGCAGCCTCATCAGCTCTAGCCTCATCTCCGTTGGTTGCCAGAGGCACATTAGAATGAGCGAGAATATTGGTGCTCGAGCCATCTAGGATCTCCAGTGTCCTAAAGATCAGGGACATATAAGTGGACTTCTGCTAATCCACATCCTTCCTCAACTCAACAATATTGTCCATTAAGGTCGCCATCTTCTTAGTTGCAACCTGTCTTATATTACCTACCTCTACTCTTGTCGTAAGGGCCTAAAATGAAGTGTTAAGATGTGTCAACACAACAACAATGGCTCTTTCAATCATCCATGAAACCACGACCTCTAATCGGGACGCACGCACATCAGTGGATCGGGCCAAATACCCCATCTTATATAGCATCGCCTGGTGATCGGAGGTTGGGAAATAGAGCTACCAACAACAACAAATCTAGGGGGCGGGGAGCAGCTGAAATACTCGCGGCCTCATGAGGAGTGGAGCTAGAAGTACATGAAAGCCTAGTGGCCGAAGTAGGCATGAATGCAATTGTAGGTAGCGTATCAATATTTGTTCCCGGGGAAGTGTCCATTGGGGCTGCCCTCCTCTTATCAATCTCATCCTTCTGGTACTCAGCCTCAATATGATGGATGTTAGTAAAAGAGGTGGGTGTCACCTCCACATCCATCTTCTCATCTACAGGAACACGAGCATGTCTGCACAACTCGGTGATCAACACCAGAAATAGAAGAGATTTCTGGCGTTGGTTGGTCCTCATGGTCATCTCCTGCTCAATGACCACTTGTTTAAGGGATGATATGGCGTTGCCACTTTATGTTTTACTCCGTGTTACTCAGTAAGGATGAAAATTTTCTATAGCAAAAATATGAGCCTCCATCACTAATAACAGCACATGGGGTGCCCAATCTTGCAAAGATATAGCGCTTCAAGAATTGAACCACACCCTTCCCTTCATTGTTTGGTAATGCAACAACTTCCACCTATTTAGAAACATAGTCTACAACCACCAAAATATACTTATTTCCAACTGAACTCAGAAATGGGCCTATGAAGTCTATTCCCCAGACATCAAACAATTCAACTTCTAGAATTGGATTAAGAGGCAATTCATGACATCTGTACAGCCCGCCTTGATTTTGGCATTGTATAAATCTCTTGACAAATCCATGGGCATCTTTGTAGAGGGTTGACCAATAATACCCACATTGAAGTACTTTGGCGGCTATTCTCATGCCACTATGATGTCCACCAACCGGCGAAGCATGACAAGCATTGAGAATGTCATTGAATTCCTCTTCAGGAACACATCGCCTAATAATATGGTCTGCACATTCTCTCAATAAATATGTCTCATCAAAAAAGTATCTCTTGGCATCAAATAAGAACCACTTTTGTTGATAGAAGTTTAGGTCCTCCGGCATCAATCCACACAATACATGGTTAGCAAAATCAACATACGAAGGAGTTTGATTTAGAGTGACAATGAATACCTGTTCATCGGGAAATGAGTCGTTGATGTCTAACTCCACCTCTTCTTTCTCCTTGTTCTCCAACCTAGATATATGATGAGCCACCTGATTTTCACAACCTCTTCTATCCTTGACTTCAAAATCGAATTCTTGCAACAACAACACCCATCTTATCAACCTTGATTTGGCATCTTTCTTTGCCATTAAGTAACACAAAGCTGCATGATCAGTGTGAACCATCACTTTGGTTCCGAGTAAGTATGCCCGAAGTTTTTCAAATGCATTTACCACCGCAAGAAATTCTTGCTCAGTAACCGTATATTTACATTGAGCACCATTCAGGGTTTTGATTGCGTAGTAAATTGGATGGAATAGCTTGTTGCGCTTTTTCCCTAACACAACACCTTATTTCGTACCACTTGCATCACACATTACTTCAAAAGGTGCCGACCAATCAAGGTTAATAATTACCGGAGTGGAGATAAACTTCTATTTCAAGCACTTAAAGGCTGCCATACATGCATCATCATAGCTAAATTTAACCTCTTTCTCCAAAAGCTTGCACAATGGGTGTGTAATTTTTGAAAAATGTTTGATGACCCTCCGGTAGAAATTGACAAGCCCCAATAAACTACGAATACCTCTATTGAGAGAGGTGGTGGTAGCATCTCAATTACCTTAATCATTTTCTTGTCAACCTCATGCCCTTTTTGTGACACTTTGTCATCCAAAACTATACCTTCCCTAACCATGAAGTGACATTTCTCCCAATTAAGAAACAAATTGGTTTCCACACATGTTAGAAGGACCTGTCCAAGGTGAGCTAAGCATGCTTCAAAAGTATCATCAACAACTGAGAAGTCATCCATAAAGACTTCCACTGAATCTTCTACCATGTCAGCGAAAATAGACAACATGCAATGTTGAAACGTCGCTGGGGCATTACCCAACCCAAAAGGCATCCTTTTGAAAGAGAAAGTTCCATAGGGGCAAGTGAAAGTTGTTTTATCTCTGTCTTCCAGTGCAATAGAGATTTGATTATACCTAGAATAGCCATCCAAGAAACAATACCATCCCCGCTTCGAAAGCCAATCGTGCATTTGATCCATGAAAGGCATGGAAAAGTGATCTTTTTCAGTCCAAAAATTTAAATTCCGGTAGTTCATGCATACTCTCCATCTGGTTACATGTCTAAGAGAAACAAGTTCCTCCTTTTCATTTGGAACTACCATGATGCCGCCCGTTGTTGGTACGCTTTGCATCGGACTCACCCATTTTCTACCCACAATAGGGTAAAACAACACCTGCATCCAACCACTTTATTATCTCATTTTTTACCACCTCTTTCATCGGTGGGTTCAATCTCCTTTGATGTTCTACACTCGGCTTGCACTCACTATCAAGTTAGATCTTGTGAGTGCAAATGTCGGGTAGAATCCCACAATGTCAATGATACTCCACCATATAGCCTTAATGTATCATTTCAACACCTCAAGAAGCAATTTTACTTGCCACTCAAGAAAGTCAGCTGCAATGATTACAGGCAAGGTGTTATTTACCCCCAAGAATGCATATCGAAGATGAGCGGGGAGAACTTTCAACTCAAGCTTTGGTGGCTCCTCCGTGAATGGTTTGGCTGGAGGATTTTCTCGATTCTTTAGATCAATATCTAGCTTCAATTGGTTCCTTGAGTATTCACCTAATCCTCACAGAGGAGCTACCGTTTCATCATAACCTTGAACTTCGGTCTCATCATAATTTGCAAGAACAGCCTCAACAGGTTCACTCATGCACATTAGATGGCTTACACTAGCCACCGCCTTATCAATTACATCAATCGTCGAAACCACAAGAATGTCACTTGGGTGTTTCATTGACTTGCACATATTAAAGGTGACCTCTTCTTTGTTCACTCGGAACTTCAATTGCCCGCTTTCAACATCAACTATCGCTCTCCCAGTTGCTAAAAATGGTCATCCCAAAATAATGGGAATTTCAGAATCGATCTCACAGTCAAGAATAAAAAAGTCAACCAAAAAAATGAATCCATCAACCTTCACCAATATATCATAGAGTATCCCAACGGGGTGCTTGATCGACCGATCCGCCATAAGAAGCCTCATAGTTGTGGATTTTAGTTCGCCCCGACCAAGTTGTTTATAGATTGCATAGGGCATTAGATTTATCCTTGCCCTTAAGTCACCTAGAGCTTTAGCAAATTTTAGCATACGAATGGTACATGGGATGGTGAATGCCCCCAGATCTTCTTTCTTTGTAATCATCTTGCTATTCATAATGGCACTACAATTATGAGAGACTACAATTGTCTCGAAGTCCATTCTCTTCTTCTTGGTGACTATCTCCTTCATTAATTTGGCATAACCCGGCATCTCCAACAAAGCTTCCACTAACGGTAGATTTATAGAAAGTGTTTTGTACAATGATAGAAACTTCTTGAATATCGCATCCCCATTCTTCTTCTTGAGACGTTGAGGAAATGGAGGAGATATTTTGGGAAGAGGTTGCACTATCTTTGGAATTGAAGTGGCCTTTCCTTTAACTTTTAGCAACTCTTCCTCAAGGCTTTGCTTGTGACTTTCCACCTTCTCTTTGAGTATATCATTTTCCGGTGCTTGGATGAGCTCATCTTCCTCATTAATGTCTTTCTCTTCTTCATGAGCTCTCACCCCATCATTACGATTCTAGTCACCAACGCCAAATTTTTGTCATCATCAGCCCTGAAAGTTGTTGTGTATTCAGTTTCACCCCTATTAAATACATTGGGTTCAAATTGTGCTAAAAGTTGACTTAATTGATTCTCAAGTTGCTTGATGGCATCAGTGTGAGAATTAACTCTATTATTTAGTGATGACAAGTCAGCTTTCATTTCTTGTAGCATGCCATCCGAGCCTTCAACCTTGTCTAGGATGCAGTTAAAAAAATCATCCATTCGTAGGCTACTCGAACTACCCTTTGATTTTGGGTTGTCACTCGATTGTGTGTGGTCCTCTTCATGATTCTCTTCTCTTCTCCAATGGTAATTTTGTTCAGCCCATTCTTGATAGTATCGCCTCCGCTCTTCTTCCTTTTGGAGCTCTAACCTTGATTCCCACCCTGCTTTAAGTAGCTTGGGTGGAAACTCTACTCAACCTTGTGAGATTTCCAACCTTGATTCTCCCCCGACTTTGAGTAGCACGAGTGAAAACCCTCCTCAACTCTAAACACTCCCCTTGCTTCTTTGTGTTCACTTACGTTTTCTAAATTGTTTTTGTAGCAGCTCTATTTGGGACATCATCTTGCTAATATTCTCATCCCTCTCTTTCTCCTTGTGAAGCTGTTCTTGCATCATCCTAAAACAAAAAGGTGAAACTCAGTCCTCTTTAGTGTACCATGCCTAATTTATCTTAGTCATTTCATCGAGAAGGGACGAGGTTGCCTCAAATGATTGCAATATTATTCCTCCTCGAACCAATTGGTTAGCAACTCATTTATTTACTGAGACAAGACTTCTATAGAAGTATTGTAGCAGCACATTGTTTGGAAGTCCGTTAGTTGGGAATTGAAGTACCAACTTCTTAAACCTCAGTCGCGTCTCGTGGATTGGTTCACTTTCCAAGTGCTTAAAACCTTGGATGCTATCTCTGAGTATCATCATCCTAGACGGGGGAAAGAATCTCACATTGAACGTCGTGGTAAGCCCATCCTAAGAGGTGATGGAATCCCTCGGTAACTCAGCTAACCATTTGCTAGCTTTACCCATTAGAGAGAACGGAAACAACTTGAGACGGACTGATTCTTATGATACGTTCTTGAATGAGAACGGCCACAAATGTCCACGAAGTTTTGAATATGCTCAAGTGGGTCTGCGTGAGCCAATCCTCCATATAGACCTTTCATTTTGAGGAGTTGCAGTGTTGTTCTAGTAACATGGAAGATAGTATTCCTTTCGATTGGAGGTAGACCTATTTCTCCAAAACCACCCAATTGGATTAGGTCATTCACATCATTAAGATTGTCAATATTGTCTTGGTGGCCCACTTGGCTACCATTACTCCCGTTCACACTCATCTCTTCTTCTCTTCAACACAAACAACACAAACACAAAACAAATTAAGTCGATTCAACTATAACACAAAAAGATCACAATTTAACTTTAATAAAAGTATTTCAAACAACACCAATCCCCGCCAGAGGCGCAATTTTGATTATCGTTTCAAACACACCTCATCCAATTTTCATCGACATGGAAACAACACTCGTATATCCATATCTGGAGAGCGCCTAGCTATTCTGTAGAATCAGGTATTAATTTTAAGGGAATGTTTGACACTGTCTAGCAATTCATGAAAATACATCAATTCGCCATGAATATTCATTGAAAAGGCTGGACTCAATCAAATGGAAATGCTTCTTAGAAACTATCCACTCACTATTCTTGTAAGAAAATAAAAACTCTTCAATTAAATACAAAACAACAAATTTGAACAGCATCAGGGTTTTCAAGTCAGTTGTTTTGTTTAGATAGATGAATCTTTTCAATAGATACCTTTCCCACGAAGTAATCTGTATGGACCCTCGAGATCATATCCAATGTAACTATACAAACACATTGCAAGCTAGAAGCAATACCAAATTTTCTTAACCCAAATATAGTTTTTCTCTATTTACTTCAATAACAAAAACATCGTCGGGGGTAGATTAAACTCCTAATTCATTAAAAAATGAACCAGTTGCAACTGGGTATTGACTTTCGGAAGATCAACAAGATATCCAAAACATATGCTTCTAAATGCTTTAAATTGGACAAAAGACAACTTATTTTTTATTGTGTTGATCGCTGCATTGTTTGTATAAGCCTTTCAATAACTACTTGAATAATTTTCACCAGCCAACTCTTAAAACTTTCGTCTCTGCATTCAAAGTAAATAACATATGTTTATATATAAAGCAAGTAATATTAGCATAAAAAATTACAGAGTTGAACAAAAAACACTAGACAAACCTCGTCAAACTCATCCATATTGTTGACATCTTTTACAAGCCATTTCCTCATTTGTTTCTTGTTGTCAGATATAACCTTAGATGTTGACCTTTTGTTGGAATGTATGCGTCCACTAACTACGAGGGGACCAGGTCCTTTACACAATAAAGATACATGAAAGTAAAAGCAAAAAGTAAATAGAAGACACAATACTTTTACGTGGAAACCTCTTTACTCAAGGGAGTAAAACCACGACCTGTCTCACATAATTTTCAAACTGTTTTCACTAATCTTCTCAAGCAAAAGCAAAAGCAAAACACAGTTTACACCACAACAATGAGATTAACCTCCTAATCTCAAAACTAAGTAATACCACCTATTACTTAATTGTGCCTGCATTGCCCACTATACTAATCCTAACTGATTAATATAGACTTTTCCGTAATACACAATGTTGCCCTCAACTATGTGCTTATAATGATTCACATAAGTTTTGAAACTTTTCTATCGAAGTGAAATGAATCCTACAATTTAAGCACATATACAAGCAATCAAAATAACAACAGGTTCAGGAAGCAACTCATCAGTCTATGAGGTCCCTTGTTGTTTTGTTGAAGCTTGAATTTTCTCTCTTTGAATGAATGAGTTGATATGTTGTTTGTCTTGTTGAATATATCAACCATAAAGAATTATTAACCATTAGATAAACAACCTCGCCCATTCTAATTGGTTCAGTACGCTGACGACCTCACCAACCTCTGACACGACAACTTTCTAGTTGTATAGCACTTAAACTTGGACAAGCACACTCTATAGAGCACCGGGTCCCTGCATTTGTGAGGATCATCAAAACATTTGGAAACAATAAGACTTATCATTTTCCCCCTTTTTGATGATGACAAACAAACTGCCTCACATGAGTTAACATTCTAAGTGCATCAGTTCCCCCTATCAGTATTCCCCCTGTCACTAAACTCTAATTTCACAAAGCAGTTTAATTACAATCAATTCCCCTTTTTGACATCATTGTAAATGAGTGACATTAAACATATTCAAGCTGCATGTAGAACGTTAGGAATCAGGGCCATGGGCCACACAGTACATGCACAAGTAAGCAAAAATAAAGAAGAGAAAAGCATACTAGTCAGGGCAAAAAGAGATGATACAATTAGATCACTAAAACTGACCAAAATGTTCGATCAAAACAGTACACTTTGCCATAGGAACTGAAAAGAGAAACCATCATAGACACAGAAAGACATAATGAACTTGGATGGAAGACTCATTTCGGACAGAGGGAGAGGGGGAGGTAAGGACCACAACAACAGGGTCATGCGATTGTTAGCATCGACATGAGCCTGGAGTAGCTGCTTATTATGATCCTGAACTTCCTCACTCAGTGAGGAATTTGTCTTCAGCAGCTGTGCATTCTCAGCTCTCAACTTTTCTACTTCCTCCTTATCCTCAGAACAGGGACTAGGTCCATTTGAGACAGTCTGCTGCAATTGAGCCTTAAGTCTTGCAATCTCAACTTCTTTTGCATTCAAGGTTAAAGTAAAATCATTCATCTCCCGCTTGAGAGATTCTTGCTGCTCAAGAAGATCAGACACATGAGACTTACCCTTGAATTTTCCCTCAGAACATTCACATTCCAGGAGGCCTGGAGGAGAAAACATATGTTTGACAGTATCAAGTACTCCTCTTCCAAGAGGTACTCCAAAGTGTTCAAACATATAGTTCAACAGATACCCATACGGTATGCCAGGTTTGGCATTTTCCAAGTCATCACCCTGTGCATGTGTTCAAGCATGATTGCTAGAAGGTTGATGACCTCAAGTTCAATCAACTATTCCATGAGGAACATGTCTGCGACAGAGGCTACAATCCTCTTTTCACTCATTGGCACCAAGACCTTATTGATGAATTCAAACATCAACTGATACTCTCCCTTTAGGAATTTCTTAGGTAAGCTAACACGTTTTGTGTCCCCACGCTTTGTAGCCTGTTGAGAAAACTCACTATAAGGTTTGCAACCTTCAATGGACCTGATCCCTCCATCACCGAGAAGCTTCATCTTGTAGTAAAATTCCCTCACCTCAAGCTCATGCAAATAGGGTGCTGGAACTTCAAATAAGTGTTCCCAACTTTGTAATGACACAGAATAAGAAAGAGCGGACATACCAAATTCTGTGAGAATTTCTAGATCAAGCATTTTCCCATTCAACACCTTTTGTTTTCTGAGTTCAGCAATACTCTCCTCTCTTGTCAACTCCCTGCCCTCAACTTGCTTTTGAATGGTCTTACCTGGTCGCTTACCAGATTTTGGTTTAGAAAGGGCCTTTTTAATCACATTGTTTTTTTTATAGGTGACTTCTTCTTAGACTTAGTAACCTTTTTAGCTTTGATCATTTATTTTCTGCCTCCTTCCTCCAATTAGCCATTGCTCTAACAATATCATCAGATTCTGTTTCACTCGACCCTGTATGGTAAGGAGTTGAGGTAGGTTTCTCAACAAGCACATGACCATCCCTTCTTTATCTTCAATTTCTTTATGTTTAGACCTCATTTGCCACCAAAGTGTCTCCCATTAATTTCTGGACCACTCATCTAGTTGCATATCATTTTTTTGTCTCTTTTGGGTTGAGACTCCACTATTTTTCCTTTTCCTTTCAGACTTAGTAAGGGCATCCACAAATCTAATCTCAAGTCCAGCCTCAACTTCTCCCAGATCTGAGACAACCACGGTCAAAGTATTAGCACCTCGAACACCTTTTCTATGCCAGACTAGAGGAATTTCTTCTTTTTCCTCTTCCTCACTATCAACCCCAAAGGATTAAGGAGTTTGGTCGAACACTGGTTGAACATTCTGAGGGACCTGTTCCGATGATCTATACTCTTGTTCTAAGAGTATTGACTGGGTATCCCCTTTAAGAGATGCCAAACTTTGTACAACCACAAATTCCTCTACCGCTGCTAGTATGTTAGACTCCATACCTTTTCCCTCAGGTAAATCACGTTCAAATAACCTTTCAGACATAGTGGACGACATATCCCCTGTTTGAGACACTACTTCTAGATCTTTAATTTGAGTCTCAAGAGTTGGCTTTACGACTGACTGGGCTTCAGAGTTTTTGGACTCTTTGTCTAACAGAACCAGAGTTGGAGAGCAAGGCAAGACATCTCCAGGGTTGATTTTAGGAGATACCAACACCTCAGTATGGGGTGTGATAGATTCATCAATCTCACTAACCCCACAAATGGTATGGACGGAGAGCCTTCAGGAGGAGAAATTGAGAAATTGAATAAATTGGGTTTTCAATTTCTTGGGAGAGAGGAGACTTTGAGGAAGAAGAGGAGTTCGACATTTTGCTTAGACAACAAGAAGAAAACAGATGAAAACTTAATGAGATAATTCGAAGAGAGTAGGAAGAATTTTTTAGTGTTGAGTTCTCTCAAAATGTTGTATTTAACAGGATATCGGGTCCCTGAACAGTAATGATTCTTGGTTTTTAAACTGAAAAGACGTATGTAACTGACACAAGGAATAAGAAGGAGACACGTAGCAGTGACCGTTGACAAAAAGTTGTGTAGTTAAAATGATACTAACCTTCTAGGGGACCAGGTCCCTCTCTATAGATAACCTACATGTATGGTCAGATCTTCCCTTCAGCCAACATGCCATAAGTGTGTACCTGCAGTAAGGTACTAGCTGTGAATTCACAAACGTTAAGCAATACACTAAGTATAGACAGTTGTCCTCCCTAGAATAGTCGATATGAGAGGCTTCATGCACACTTCTTGTGACATCAGGTGCTCTTATGCATTCCCAGACTCAATCTATTCTTGAAGAAGCTTTCATTTCCCAATGCCTTTGTGAAGATGTCAGCCACCTGGTCCTCCGTCTTGCAGTACCTCATCACCACGTTCTTCTTTTCAACATTGTCTCTGAGTAAGTGATGCCTCACATCTATGTGTTTGGTCCTCTTATGTTGTACATGATTCTTGGCCATGTTCATAGCACTGGTATTGTCGCATATGAGAGGGATGGTATCTGTGAGAACACCAAAATCTTCAAGCTGCTGCTTGATCTACAAGAGTTGAGCACAATATAATGCAACAACCACGTACTCAACTTCAGCAGTTGATAGATCTACTAAATTTTGCTTCTTTATTCCCCAAGAGATTACTGATGAACTTAGAAAATGAGCCATCCCAGATGAGCTTTTTTTATCAACAAGAAACCTTGCATAATCAGCATCAGCATAGCCAATTAGATCAAAAGAGTCATCAGACGGATAGAAAAAGACCAGATCTTGTGTGCCCTTCAAGTATCTCAGTATTCGCTTGGCTGCCTTCAGATGTGACTCTTTTGGAGCAGCTTGAAACCTGGTACACATTCCCATGCTGAAGACTATGTCAGGTCGACCTACTGTGAGGTAAATGAGAGATCCAATTATTCCTCTATACATAGTCTGATTTACATTAATGCCATCTTCATCGTTGTCCAGTTTGCATTTGTACTTATTGGAGTATAAATAATTTTAGGCTCCATCATACTGAACTTCTTGAGCAATTCCTTGATATACTTCTCCTGACAAATTGATGTACCCTGGGCAGAATGTTTGAGTTGCAACCCTAAGAAAAAGCTTAGTTCTCCCATCATGCTCATTTCAAATTCATTGCTCATTAGGGCAGCGAATTCTTTACACAAAGGATATGTAGTAGCTCCAAAGATGATGTCATCTACGTAGACTTTCACTACTAGGAGGTCCTTTCCTCTTGACTTTAAGAACAAAGTATTGTCAATTTTTACTCTTTTGAACCCATTTTCAAGAATAAATTTTGACAATCGCTCATACCAGGCCCTGGGTGCCTTCTTCAGGCCATATAGCTCTTTGTTTATCTTTAGCATGTCAGTAGGATGACTAACATCTTTAAAACCTAGAGGTTGCTTGACGTAGACTTCCTCCATCAAGTACCCATTTCGGAAGGGACTCTTGACATCTATCTGAAAAAGCTTGAATCCCAAGTATGTGGCAAATGCTATTAGTAATCTTGTGGCTCCCATCCTTGCAACAGGTGCAAAGGTCTTATCATAATCAATTCCTTCTTCTTGACTATTGCCCTGCACCACCAATCTTCACTTGTTTCTTGTAATTGTTCCATGCTCGTCCAACTTGTTTCTGAACACCCATTTTATGCCAACGATGGTTCTGTTAAGTGGTCTTCGGACCAGGTGCCATACTTTGCTCCTCTCAAACTGATGCAACTCTTCTTGCATGGAGTTCACCCAGTCTGTATCTAACAGAGCTTCTTTGATGTTCTTTGGTTCAACAGTGGATATGAAAGCTAAGAAAGTAGCCAAATTTCTTGCCTTGGATCTGGTTTGAATTCCAGAGTCAAGAGCGGAAATAAAGTTGTCTAGAGGATGAGATGATTGTTGTTTCCATCCTGATTTTCTAGCAGTCTCCTCATCAGGTTCATCAGCTTGGACATCACTTTCTAATTCCTCATGTTGGTTCTCTCATTTATGAGCATCATCTTGAGCAGCAAAAGGACTAGGTGCTTCCATAGGTTGTTCAACTTTTTCATCAGTGATTCATTTCATCACCAGCTTCTCGAACTTGGTTATCCCTCTGAATCTGCATTAGCTCCTCAAGTTCAAGATCCTCATTTCCTTCTCAATTGCTCGGCTCACCTGATTCATCAAAATTTACATGCATACTCTCATCCACACATTTGGTCCTTTTGTTGTATACCCTGTAGGCTTTGCTTGAAGAGGAGTATCCCAAAAACATTCCCTCATCACTTCTTAGATCAAATTTTCCAAGATCATCTTTGTCGTTGTTCAGCACAAAGCACTTGCATCCAAAAACCTTTAGATGACTGATAGATGGCTTTCTTCCATTTAGCAGTTCATAGGGAGTTTTCTTAAAAACTGACCAGATTAAACATTTGTTGGTGACAAAACATGTTGTATTCACTGCTTCAGCCCAAAAGCTCATTGCAAGACCTGAATCTATAAGCATTGTTCTTGAGATGTCTACCAAGGTCTTGTTCTTCCTTTCAACAACCCCATTTTGCTGAGGAGTTCTTGGAGCAGAGAAGTTGTGGTGGATTCCATGGTCCGTGCAGAAGCCTTCAATTTGGATATTTTCAAACTCAGTACCATGATCTGACCTGATACCTGCAATTTTGACATTTAGTTTCAAATCTATCCCTTTTGCAAAAGTCATCAGTGTTCCAGCTGATTTATCTTTTGATCTCAAGAACATGTTCCATGTGAATCTCGAGAAGTCGTCAACAATTACCACGATGTATCTCTTCCCTCCTCTACTTTGGATTCTCATTGGTCCACACAGATCCATGTGAAGAAATTCTAGTGGCCTGGAAGTGGTGACACCTTTCTTTGCTTTGAAGGATGATCTTATTTGATTCCCCTTTACGCAAGCCTCACAAATTTTATTTTCAGCAAACTTCAATCTGGGGAGACCACGGACCAGATCCCCTGCAACTAATTTGTTCAGCAGTGAGGATCTCACATGACCTAATCTTCAGTGCCACAGACTTGCATTTTCAGATTGAACACTGAGACAAGTAAGAGTGTCTCCTTCTATAGAATCCAAATCTGCAACATACATGTTTTCCACTCTTTTGGCAGTAAGAACGACTTTATTGGAAGTGAGACTTGTGACTATGCATTGATATGCCACAAATCTTACTTCATTCCCTTTATCACATATTTGAGAAACACTGAGCAGGTTATATTTTAAGCCACTCACATAATACACACTATTTGTGGAGTGTTTTATTGATCTCCCAATATTCCCAACACCTAAATGAGTCCCTTTTCCCATCACCAAATGACACACCACTGCCCTGGTGTGCTTCCAAAGAGTGAAAGTTCAGAGTGTCTCCAGTCATATGCTTTGACCAACCACTGTCCATATACCAACATTGTCTGCTTCTTCTCCTCTACACAAGAACCACTTATTAGATTTAGGAACCCACTTGAGATGGAGTTCCAGGAAACTGTCAAAAGGTTTAATGAGAAACCTTCTTGTCCATGGGGCAAATTTTTCTTGCTAAAATGGTAACGGGGACCAGGTACCTTCTTTTTCTCTACTTTTATTCTACCCGACTTAAGGTAGTTCTCCTGATTTTTTTTTACCCTTTTTGGAGACTCGCAATTTTTTTTTCAGGTGACCATTTCTTCCACAGTGGGTACACAAAATATTATCTGAAATAGAAACATATTTACTGTGAGGATTGTAGGGGGGTTCTATCTTTCTACACCCTAAGCCTTTTCTGTTGTTGAACTTCTGACTAGCTAAGTATGAGAGAATCTTAGATGAGTCAGTCCATTTCAGGGAATGGTTTAGCTCTTCTTTGATTTGATTTAAGTCCCTCATTAGTTGTGAATTCTTTTCAAGAGAGACAATTAATTTTGACTTAGATGCTTTCAACCTTTCTTCTAGATCAACCTCAAAATTACTGAGTTTTATTTTTCCACCCTTAGAGGTACCAGGTTCCTCGTTAGGTTGCAGACTCTCATTCAACCTCAAACTTCTTGGCTTCATAGTTCTTCTCTATTTTCTTTCAATCATCCTTATCATATTCTCTTCTGGTCTTTGGAATCGCCTTCATAAGTTCTCCTTCGTTTACGTCTTTGGTGGGGATGTATGGTCCATCAAGAATCACGTCCCATAGCTCAGTATCTTCTGTATTGATGTAATCATGCATACATGTCTTCCACCATCCATAGAATTGTCAATTGAAGCGGGGTGGATGAGTGGTAGACTGTTCTTCCTCTAGACTCGGTGGAGCACTTCAGGATCTTTCTTCTCTTGGTATTACCCAAATAGAGAAGTCAAGCTCTGATACCACTTGTTGGAATGTATGCATCTACTAACTACGATAGGACCAGGTCCTTTATATAGTAAAGATGCACGGAAGTAAATACAGAAAGTAAATAGAAGACACAATACTTTTACGTGAAAACCTCCTTGCTCAAGGGAGTAAAGCCATAAGTTGTCTCACAGGATTTCCAAACTATTTTCACTAATCTTCTCAAGCAAAAGCGAAACACAATTTACACCACAACAATGAGATGAACCTCCTAATCTCAAAACTAAGTAATACCTCCTATTACTTAACTGAGCCTAAGTAATGCCTGCATTTCCCACTATACTAATCTTAACTAATTAATATAGACTTTTTCGTAAGACACAATGTCTCCCTCAACTATGTGCTTACAATGAATCACACAAGTTTTAAAACGTTTCTATCGAAGTGAAACGAATCCTACAATTTAAGCACAAATACAAGCAATCAAAATAACAATAGGTTCAGGAAGCAACTCGTCCGTCTATGAGGTCCCTTGTTCTTCTGTTGAAACTTGGATTTTCTCTCTTTGAATGAATAAGTTGATATGTTGTTTGTCTTGTTGAGTATATCAACCATAAATAATTATTAACCGTTGGACAAACAACCTCGTCCATTCTGATTGGTTCAGTACGCTAACGACCTCACCAACCTCTGGCACGACAGTTTTCCTGTTGTATAGCACATAAACCTAGACAAGCACACTCTGCAGAAGATCGGGTCCTGCATTTGTGAGGATCATCAAAACATCTGGAAACAATAAGACTTATCACCTTGGAATAGGAACCTAATCCACAAAATCATCGTCGTTATATGTCATGAACCAAAGTACACCCTAAGCGTAACATGACATATAGGATGCCGATAGGTGCAACACAAGTCACTTCGCATGCATCATAGAAGATAGTAGAAATAAAGACTTTAAAGATAGCATTTTATACATCAAAAGAGTTTGACAAAAGAGGAAGTCTAACATAAGTCTCGATGCCATCTAATACATCATAAAAAAAGTGATTGAGACTTAACTTATACATCACATATGACGAGTCCACAAATTGGACTCATTTAGGGCTTTATTTTAATAGAAATTGTGTCCTCAAATGCTTATTTTATCTCAATATCTGATGAAAATACATAAGTTTCAGATATTTGAAGTTTGAAGGAAAGTATGGATACTACTACACAAAAAGGAATGAAAAGGCTGAAAAGAATGAAGAAAATGAAGCCTTGAGGATCGCCGAATCCACTTGGCGAGTCGCCGAAGGGTCTTACTTCGCCTTTTGTTCCAGTGTTGAGCCCTGAAGGAAAGGATCAAGTTGGCGGAAAAAGGAAGCAGTCGGCGTATCACCAAGATGTTCCGTGAGGCAGTACTATGTCGCCCAATGACCCAAAGCATGACGACGCTAAAGGATGGTGCAAGGCGGTGATGAACTACATCAAAGGGCGAATCGCCGAGTTGATCGGCGATTCCGACTAATGTCGTTAAATGATCCGTTGTAGCACAGATCTTTGAAAACTATAAATACTCATTGAGAGTTTTAGCTTAGTATAAGATTTTTAGTGTGAAAATAATTAACATAATTTTTAGTACTTTTTATATTTGCTCTAAGTTTGAGAGGGTTTTGAAACATGAAGAAGAAGAGGGTTTCATCTCCAAGGATTCGGACTTGGGTCTCTTGGATTCTTCATTCTTGGCCTGTAACAAGACTTAAATCTTCATACCCATTTGAATGCAAGCTCATTTAGGTATAAATTTATATCTCTTGATGTGTGGCTAAAAATCCCAATTCTTGGGGTGTGATTTAGCGAATATGGGTTAAGATTGTTGTTGGGTCTTGCTTGCTGATAGATTAGATGTAGTTTAATGGTGATTTCGTCTAGAAGTTGTGGATGAATTTAACAAATTTGTAGTTGCAATACAAGTTTATTTATGTATTTTTGGCTTGCTCAAGAGAGAAGTCGCGAAACCAAGACTACTAGATTGATGGCCTAAGGAGTGGGTCGACATGAGGTTCAGTCCGAGAGAGTGAACCCTAGTCCCATACCCTAACACTCAGCTCGAGAGAGTGAGTGGGGTAATGCGTAGGTTGGTCTTCATGCGGCAAGTGGGTGTTCGAGAGGAACCCATTTGAAACGGGGTAAGTTGCTCGAGAGAGAATTTATTCCCACGTATAGCTTAGCCTAGTCACTATTACTCTATAAATTTTCTATCTAAAGCATGTACACAATAATTTAAATTAACCCGTATTCGGATCACATCCCAAGAATCCCTTCTCATTACTTAGATTACTTTGTTAATTTTGCTATTTTTACTCACTAGTGACAAAACCCCCATTGTTAATTGACACTTTTGTGTCCCCCTTTAATTTACAATGTTTTTAATCGTTAATGTCTTTAGCTACCACTAGTTAGAACTAATTTTATTTTTCTATTAATTCTCAAAACCACTCCCTTGGGAATCGACCCCAACCCTTGGTTGGGTTATTATACTATTGCACGATCGTAGACACTTGCATTGGAAGTTGTGTCGTTGATTACACAAACATCAAAATGGCGCTGTTGCCAAAGAGTGGTGTTATTTGAGAATTTTTAGTTAAGTTGAATTTTGTTCTTGTTAGTTATAGTGATACTTACTTAATTTTTAGTTTTGTTTTGCTTGTTTGTGTGTTGAAACAAGAAGAATGAGTGTGAATGATGACAGAGGACCCAAATGGACCAAGTGCTATCTTCTCTCTACCCAGAGCCAAAAGGGGGGTGGCCTCATGAAAATGAGGCAAACCTCACTGATGGAACTTGAGTGACGAGTTGCTGTAGACGGTGAAGTTTTATTGATAAATCCTTAATAAATTTGGATTAAATCTTAAAATTCATGATACGTTGGCCAAGTCAAATTACTGGTTAATAAAGTTGGACTAATATTTAAGTCAAAATTATATGACTTATATCAAGTCCAAATGACATTTGGGCCAGTCCATTAAGTTGACAAGATGAGCCCGACTCATGTTCTTCAGGCCTAGGGGTCAAAATTGCTTAGACCAAAATACCCCTAAAGCCCTAGCTCAATCCTATATAAAGAGGTCTTCATAAGACCAGAAGATACACACACATACATACATACATAAATAAATAGTTGCTCTTCATTGGTGATCTGCAAGTCTTCCGCTTACAAAGAAGTCTTCGCTCCAAGTGTTGAGCCGCAAGTATTCCACCAAATCAAGAACATCTGTGAAGAGAAGAATCAGGGGATTACATATCTCTTTAAGAGATTTTATAAAGATTGTAACCTTCGCATTAATTCAACTACAAATATTATTGTTTGCTTGCTATTTTTACTGTATTTCAGCTCGAGAGAGTGAACCCTAGTCTCATATCCTAACACTAAGCTCGAGAGAGTGAGTGAGGTAATGCGTAGGTTGGTCTTCATGCGGCAAGTGGGTGTTCGAGAGGAACCCATTTGAAACGGGGTAAGTTGCTCGAGAGAGAATTTATTCCCACGTATAGCTTAGCCTAGTCACTATTACTCTATAAATTTTCTATCTAAAGCATGTACACAATAATTTAAATTAACCCGTATTCGGATCACATCCCAAGAATCCCTTCTCATTACTTAGATTACTTTGTTAATTTTGCTATTTTTACTCACTAGTGACAAAACCCCCATTGTTAATTGACACTTTTGTGTCCCCCTTTAATTTACAATGTTTTTAATCGTTAATGTCTTTAGCTACCACTAGTTAGAACTAATTTTATTTTTCTATTAATTCTCAAAACCACTCCCTTGGGAATCGACCCCAACCCTTGGTTGGGTTATTATACTATTGCACGATCGTAGACACTTGCATTGGAAGTTGTGTCGTTGATTACACAAACATCAAAATGGCGCTGTTGCCAAAGAGTGGTGTTATTTGAAAATTTCTAGTTAAGTTGAATTTTGTTCTTGTTAGTTATAGTGATACTTACTTAATTTTTAGTTTTGTTTTGCTTGTTTGTGTGTTGAAACAAGAAGAATGAGTGTGAATGATGACAGAGGACCCAAATGGACCAAGTGCTATCTTCTCTCTACCCAGAGCCAAAAGGGGGGTGGCCTCATGAAAATGAGGCAAACCTCACTGATGGAACTTGAGTGACGAGTTGCTGTAGACGGTGAAGTTTTATTGATAAATCCTTAATAAATTTGGATTAAATCTTAAAATTCATGATACGTTGGCCAAGTCAAATTACTGGTTAATAAAGTTGGACTAATATTTAAGTCAAAATTATATGACTTATATCAAGTCCAAATGACATTTGGGCCAGTCCATTAAGTTGACAAGATGAGCCCGACTCATGTTCTTCAGGCCTAGGGGTCAAAATTGCTTAGACCAAAATACCCCTAAAGCCCTAGCTCAATCCTATATAAAGAGGTCTTCATAAGACCAGAAGATACACACACATACATACATACATAAATAAATAGTTGCTCTTCATTGGTGATCTGCAAGTCTTCCGCTTACAAAGAAGTCTTCGCTCCAAGTGTTGAGCCGCAAGTATTCCACCAAATCAAGAACATCTGTGAAGAGAAGAATCAGGGGATTACATATCTCTTTAAGAGATTTTATAAAGATTGTAACCTTCGCATTAATTCAACTACAAATATTATTGTTTGCTTGCTATTTTTACTGTATTTCAGCTCGAGAGAGTGAACCCTAGTCTCATATCCTAACACTAAGCTCGAGAGAGTGAGTGAGGTAATGCGTAGGTTGGTCTTCATGCGGCAAGTGGGTGTTCGAGAGGAACCCATTTGAAACGGGGTAAGTTGCTCGAGAGAGAATTTATTCCCACGTATAGCTTAGCCTAGTCACTATTACTCTATAAATTTTCTATCTAAAGCATGTACACAATAATTTAAATTAACCCGTATTCGGATCACATCCCAAGAATCCCTTCTCATTACTTAGATTACTTTGTTAATTTTGCTATTTTTACTCACTAGTGACAAAACCCCCATTGTTAATTGACACTTTTGTGTCCCCCTTTAATTTACAATGTTTTTAATCGTTAATGTCTTTAGCTACCACTAGTTAGAACTAATTTTATTTTTCTATTAATTCTCAAAACCACTCCCTTGGGAATCGACCCCAACCCTTGGTTGGGTTATTATACTATTGCACGATCGTAGACACTTGCATTGGAAGTTGTGTCGTTGATTACACAAACATCAAAATGGCGCTGTTGCCAAAGAGTGGTGTTATTTGAGAATTTCTAGTTAAGTTGAATTTTGTTCTTGTTAGTTATAGTGATACTTACTTAATTTTTAGTTTTGTTTTGCTTGTTTGTGTGTTGAAACAAGAAGAATGAGTGTGAATGATGACAGAGGACCCAAATGGACCAAGTGCTATCTTCTCTCTACCCAGAGCCAAAAGGGGGGTGGCCTCATGAAAATGAGGCAAACCTCACTGATGGAACTTGAGTGACGAGTTGCTGTAGACGGTGAAGTTTTATTGATAAATCCTTAATAAATTTGGATTAAATCTTAAAATTCATGATACGTTGGCCAAGTCAAATTACTGGTTAATAAAGTTGGACTAATATTTAAGTCAAAATTATATGACTTATATCAAGTCCAAATGACATTTGGGCCAGTCCATTAAGTTGACAAGATGAGCCCGACTCATGTTCTTCAGGCCTAGGGGTCAAAATTGCTTAGACCAAAATACCCCTAAAGCCCTAGCTCAATCCTATATAAAGAGGTCTTCATAAGACCAGAAGATACACACACATACATACATACATAAATAAATAGTTGCTCTTCATTGGTGATCTGCAAGTCTTCCGCTTACAAAGAAGTCTTCGCTCCAAGTGTTGAGCCGCAAGTATTCCACCAAATCAAGAACATCTGTGAAGAGAAGAATCAGGGGATTACATATCTCTTTAAGAGATTTTATAAAGATTGTAACCTTCGCATTAATTCAACTACAAATATTATTGTTTGCTTGCTATTTTTACTGTATTTCAGCTCGAGAGAGTGAACCCTAGTCTCATATCCTAACACTAAGCTCGAGAGAGTGAGTGAGGTAATGCGTAGGTTGGTCTTCATGCGGCAAGTGGGTGTTCGAGAGGAACCCATTTGAAACGGGGTAAGTTGCTCGAGAGAGAATTTATTCCCACGTATAGCTTAGCCTAGTCACTATTACTCTATAAATTTTCTATCTAAAGCATGTACACAATAATTTAAATTAACCCGTATTCGGATCACATCCCAAGAATCCCTTCTCATTACTTAGATTACTTTGTTAATTTTGCTATTTTTACTCACTAGTGACAAAACCCCCATTGTTAATTGACACTTTTGTGTCCCCCTTTAATTTACAATGTTTTTAATCGTTAATGTCTTTAGCTACCACTAGTTAGAACTAATTTTATTTTTCTATTAATTCTCAAAACCACTCCCTTGGGAATCGACCCCAACCCTTGGTTGGGTTATTATACTATTGCACGATCGTAGACACTTGCATTGGAAGTTGTGTCGTTGATTACACAAACATCAAAATGGCGCTGTTGCCAAAGAGTGGTGTTATTTGAGAATTTCTAGTTAAGTTGAATTTTGTTCTTGTTAGTTATAGTGATACTTACTTAATTTTTAGTTTTGTTTTGCTTGTTTGTGTGTTGAAACAAGAAGAATGAGTGTGAATGATGACAGAGGACCCAAATGGACCAAGTGCTATCTTCTCTCTACCCAGAGCCAAAAGGGGGGTGGCCTCATGAAAATGAGGCAAACCTCACTGATGGAACTTGAGTGACGAGTTGCTGTAGACGGTGAAGTTTTATTGATAAATCCTTAATAAATTTGGATTAAATCTTAAAATTCATGATACGTTGGCCAAGTCAAATTACTGGTTAATAAAGTTGGACTAATATTTAAGTCAAAATTATATGACTTATATCAAGTCCAAATGACATTTGGGCCAGTCCATTAAGTTGACAAGATGAGCCCGACTCATGTTCTTCAGGCCTAGGGGTCAAAATTGCTTAGACCAAAATACCCCTAAAGCCCTAGCTCAATCCTATATAAAGAGGTCTTCATAAGACCAGAAGATACACACACATACATACATACATAAATAAATAGTTGCTCTTCATTGGTGATCTGCAAGTCTTCCGCTTACAAAGAAGTCTTCGCTCCAAGTGTTGAGCCGCAAGTATTCCACCAAATCAAGAACATCTGTGAAGAGAAGAATCAGGGGATTACATATCTCTTTAAGAGATTTTATAAAGATTGTAACCTTCGCATTAATTCAACTACAAATATTATTGTTTGCTTGCTATTTTTACTGTATTTCAGCTCGAGAGAGTGAACCCTAGTCTCATATCCTAACACTAAGCTCGAGAGAGTGAGTGAGGTAATGCGTAGGTTGGTCTTCATGCGGCAAGTGGGTGTTCGAGAGGAACCCATTTGAAACGGGGTAAGTTGCTCGAGAGAGAATTTATTCCCACGTATAGCTTAGCCTAGTCACTATTACTCTATAAATTTTCTATCTAAAGCATGTACACAATAATTTAAATTAACCCGTATTCGGATCACATCCCAAGAATCCCTTCTCATTACTTAGATTACTTTGTTAATTTTGCTATTTTTACTCACTAGTGACAAAACCCCCATTGTTAATTGACACTTTTGTGTCCCCCTTTAATTTACAATGTTTTTAATCGTTAATGTCTTTAGCTACCACTAGATAGAACTAATTTTATTTTTCTATTAATTCTCAAAACCACTCCCTTGGGAATCGACCCCAACCCTTGGTTGGGTTATTATACTATTGCACGATCGTAGACACTTGCATTGGAAGTTGTGTCGTTGATTACACAAACATCAAAATGGCGCTGTTGCCAAAGAGTGGTGTTATTTGAGAATTTCTAGTTAAGTTGAATTTTGTTCTTGTTAGTTATAGTGATACTTACTTAATTTTTAGTTTTGTTTTGCTTGTTTGTGTGTTGAAACAAGAAGAATGAGTGTGAATGATGACAGAGGACCCAAATGGACCAAGTGCTATCTTCTCTCTACCCAGAGCCAAAAGGGGGGTGGCCTCATGAAAATGAGGCAAACCTCACTGATGGAACTTGAGTGACGAGTTGCTGTAGACGGTGAAGTTTTATTGATAAATCCTTAATAAATTTGGATTAAATCTTAAAATTCATGATACGTTGGCCAAGTCAAATTACTGGTTAATAAAGTTGGACTAATATTTAAGTCAAAATTATATGACTTATATCAAGTCCAAATGACATTTGGGCCAGTCCATTAAGTTGACAAGATGAGCCCGACTCATGTTCTTCAGGCCTAGGGGTCAAAATTGCTTAGACCAAAATACCCCTAAAGCCCTAGCTCAATCCTATATAAAGAGGTCTTCATAAGACCAGAAGATACACACACATACATACATACATAAATAAATAGTTGCTCTTCATTGGTGATCTGCAAGTCTTCCGCTTACAAAGAAGTCTTCGCTCCAAGTGTTGAGCCGCAAGTATTCCACCAAATCAAGAACATCTGTGAAGAGAAGAATCAGGGGATTACATATCTCTTTAAGAGATTTTATAAAGATTGTAACCTTCGCATTAATTCAACTACAAATATTATTGTTTGCTTGCTATTTTTACTGTATTTCAGCTCGAGAGAGTGAACCCTAGTCTCATATCCTAACACTAAGCTCGAGAGAGTGAGTGAGGTAATGCGTAGGTTGGTCTTCATGCGGCAAGTGGGTGTTCGAGAGGAACCCATTTGAAACGGGGTAAGTTGCTCGAGAGAGAATTTATTCCCACGTATAGCTTAGCCTAGTCACTATTACTCTATAAATTTTCTATCTAAAGCATGTACACAATAATTTAAATTAACCCGTATTCGGATCACATCCCAAGAATCCCTTCTCATTACTTAGATTACTTTGTTAATTTTGCTATTTTTACTCACTAGTGACAAAACCCCCATTGTTAATTGACACTTTTGTGTCCCCCTTTAATTTACAATGTTTTTAATCGTTAATGTCTTTAGCTACCACTAGTTAGAACTAATTTTATTTTTCTATTAATTCTCAAAACCACTCCCTTGGGACTCGACCCCAACCCTTGGTTGGGTTATTATACTATTGCACGATCGTAAACACTTGCATCGGAAGTTGTGTTGTTTATTATGCAAACATCAACATACAAAATCTAAAATGAAATATGGAAAATCAATAAAAGAGTCTCGGTCTTCGGATCATGAGGACTCACCAATATTCGAAAGCCCAAAATAATCCACTAGCCACAAGTATGGGAGGTAGGAGCGTCAGACCCTACATTAGTGAAACAATGTAGGCACAAGTATGCATTAGTAAATGAAATGTACTAAGTGTGATAGCGATGCATAAGAGTTATAAAATCAAGCTAAAAAGGATTTTACATGACATGTAATGTTAGCATCTAAATCATAAAATAACATGTTAGAAAATATAAGTCATAATCATGGTCAATGTATGCTAAACATTTTTGAAACACTTATGAGATACTTTAGAAAGTAACCTTAGTTCATTATTGTAAGAAGTGTACCGTATAATCGACATAGACCATTTGAGCTATTACATGGAATCCGATGTTTATCCCACACCGAAAAGAGATGTCCTTACTATGCAAGGTAAGAACCATAAACTTGAGCTAAAGTGGATCTACTAGCTAATATTTATCTAAGACAAACCTATGGTGGCACATAGTTATGGATAGAGAGATTGCTATTAGAAACCGGACCCCTACTAACGGGAGAGCTTCCATCTCAATATCTTATTGGTGTTAAGTATAAATCCCATTGAATAGTTATAAATCATTTTCATCTTATTATCCATGGAAAGACACAATTAAGTAACCAATCCAAGCTAGAGTTCATTTAGAATAACTCTTAAATCTTGATTCAACTTATGTAAGAAAACCTTTCAACCTTATAAATCGTTTATGTGAGAATGACCTTTCACAAGAACAACAACAACATCAAAAATTTACCCTCAAAGAAACCTAAGTCATTCATATCAATTCCATAGAAAGAACATGCATTTCTTCATAAATTCACATTTCATAGTTCATAATCTTCATCATAGGATCATAGTCTAAAAATCATGGATCATGAATGAGTTCATATGAATTTAATTCTAAATCATGTAATTACTTCAATTCATGCATAAATATAAAGAAAATTATCAATTTTATCAATATTAAAAAGAACACATAAAGATGTAATAAAACCCTAACTTGAATTGAGAATCTACTTTTACAAAATTGGAAATTTTAGGAACCCTATGAAGGAAAGGACTCCATAGGTGAATACTATCATACCTTAGCAATCAATGCCCACAATTAATGATGAATTGAAGTTCTTCATGCCAAACCCTACCTTTTTCTTTCCTTAGCCCTTGAGGGGAAATGTGATATTGGAGGGAATTAAGGAATTGAGAAGAAAGGTTTAGAATGCGTATATTTTAGGCTTAAGAGACTTATATAGGGCTTATGATTAGGATCAAAATGACCTAGTTTAGATAGTAATCAATTTGGGAAAAGACGTAAAGGCCCCTTAAAATAACTGCCGACCCTTTCTACAGTTTGGACCTACGGTCCGTACATCTTTCCATGGACCGTTCTAGTCAACCGTAGAAATGATCAGAGTAGATTTTGACAAACATAGTCTACGGCTCATAAGCCCATCTATAGACCGTAGACACCAATCGTATAAACCAATCTTTAGCCTTGAAATTCGACCAAGTCTAGAACTCACCTACGAGACCTATCTACGACTCGTACATAGGATGTTAGACCATACTATTCAATTGTAGAAAAGGTACTGGGAATTAATTTTATGAAAAACTCTACCTTGGTTCTATGGTTCACTTCCTATGGCTCGTAGGACTTCCTACGGGTCCGTAGGTTGGACCCGAAAAACCAGTTCTCAGACAGATTTCTGTATTACCCTTTTCTTTTCGAATTTCTATTCTAACTTCTTAGGTGTTAGATCATCAACATTTTTTTGTTTTCTATCAGCATCTATTTTTTATTTTTATATTTCTAGTCTAGAATTTTGACATGATTTTTTATCACTTATTTAACCTTTCTTTTTGGCTAAGATTTAGCATCACTGTTGTTCCCTATGTCATGTTTCAGTTATCCGGAGGTTCAGTAAGAGTTTCTGAAAAAATCCCTAAATTGAATGATGACATATCTTTATTCAACCCAGTAATAGAGAGTGTCTAATTACTAGATTAAACATTTATACCAGTAATATTTCTTAGGCTTTTTTTTTTCTTATTTCCTGACAAGAATTGACATCACAAAGAATCTAAATCCTAGAACCTTACTTAGGTAATAATGTTTCATCATCGTAGAAACTTGAATTGTTCTAATCAATAAAAATATAACACTAAAATTTGAACAGAGAAACTATCATACATGCAGATATTTTGAAATACAGAAAATTATCTTAAATCAAAGAAGATAACGCAAAAATAATAGGTTTGTGACCAGTGACATTATGTAACTCCTCAGAATTTGAAAAAGGGAGAAAACGAAATTTTGGGTTGAGGGCTGTGTCTACGGTTCCTATCTACGGACCATAGAAGCTTCTACGGGCCACAGGTGGCAACCGTAGGAATGGGAAAATTATTTTTTTCAAAACAAGTCCCAGTACCCTTTGTACGGTTCACCAGGACGGTGTGTCATCCCATGTGTAAGTCATAGATAGGTCTCGTAGGTAACTCCCAGACTTGGTGAAATTTTAAAGTGTAACATTGGTTTCTACGGTTAGCATGTACAGACCATAGGGAGACCTACAAACCGTACATATGTTCCGTCAAAAGTTGGTCTAGTTAATAGTCTTTGAACCTATCTATGGTTGACCAGTACGGTCCATAGAAGGACCTACATACCGTAGGTCCAAACCATAGGTGAGGTTTGCCAGTTATTTTTAAGGGATTTTAAGTCTTTTCCCTAATTGATTAATGCCTATACTTAGTCGTTTTGATCCTAATACTAAGTCCTATATAAGTCCCTTAAACCTAAAAACTACCCATTCTAAATCATTATTCTAAAATCCCTAAATTTCCTGCAAGATCACCCCCAAAATCCTCTCAAGAACTAAGGAGAAAGCTAGGGTTTGGGTTGAAGAACTCCAATTCACCATTGATTGTGGGCATTGATTGCTAAGGTATGCTAATATTCACCTATGGATTCCTTTTCTCCACAGGGTTCCTAAATTCTCCAATTTTTCAAGTTAGATTCTCCGATCAAAGTTAGGGTTTTACTCAATCTTCATGAGTTCTTTTTCAATTATGATCCAGTTGATTGTTTTCTCTCTTTTCATGGATGAATTGAAGTAATTACATGTTTTAAAGTTAAATTCACATTAACCCATGCATAATCCATGATTTCTAGACTATGATCATATGATGAAGATTAGGAACTATGAAAATTGAATTTATGAAGATATACATGTTCTTTTAAGGAAATTTATGTAAATGATTTACGGTTGCTTTGAGAGTAAAAAATCAATGTTATTGTTGTCTTTGTTGTAAAAGGTTTTCTCACATACTACTAAGAACATGATTATGAAGGGATTTCTCACAAATGGATTCATAAGGTTGAAAGGAGCTATACTAAGAACAGCGATGTGTTTTCATATTCTGAAAACAATCAATGATAGCATCTTACTTATGTTAGCATCTTACTTATGTTTACAAAAATGTTTTTCTCAAAATATCATGTATGATAGTTTCTTTTAGGGGTGTACATGTCCTGGTTGGTTCGGGTTTTTCAAAAATCAAACCAAACCATTTGTGTAAAATTTTTAAATTTATAAACCAAAACAAACTAATAAAACTCGGGGTTTTTCAACCTCGGGTTGGTTCGGGTTTTTCAAATACCAAACCAAACCATTTGTGTCGACTTTTTTATTTTTTAAATCAAACCAAACTAATAAACCTCGGGTTTTTTCAGATTTTTGGATTTTTCTAGTAAAGTATTCATACAAATATATAATTAACTTGTGCTCCAAATATTCTTCATAAGTCCAACCACAATACAACTATCTAAGGTGATTCTTAAGAAAATAAATAAAATATGAGATGAGTGATGACACTAAAATATTCAATAAAAAATAATAATGAAATCATATAAAATAAATATTGCAAATTGATAAGTCATAATGAAAATGATCATAATGTCAAAGTACTAAATCATGTTAAAATAAGTCTAATAAGTATTAATTACAATTAAACATTAAAGAAAATTAAAATTAGATTATGTATTTTAAATGTCTAAACCAATGTAAAACTAAAGAACAAATATTCAACATTGTTGTCATTCTTAGTGTTGAATTAATTTATTTAGCATTAGTATTGATTTAATTTCGAATTGAGCTTTATTAGAGTTACTAATATCTATGGACTATAACCTTTATTGGACCATTCCAAATTCTAATTCCCAAAAAATATGACAAAATATGTTAAAAAATAAAAATTATGAAAATGTATAAGTAATATTTAGAAATTACATCAAAGTAAATACTTTTGTATATAAAATAAATTTTAAAATTTATATATATAATGTCGGGTTGGTTTGGTCTCGGGTTGATTTTTTTTAGTTAAAACCAAACCAACCCAAGTATAGTCGGGTTTTTTTTTCAATACCAAACCAAGTCAAACCAAACCATTAGTGATATTTTTTTCGGTTTGACTCGATTTGCGGTTTGATTCAATTTCGGTTCGACTTTTCTGCGATGAATAAGACATTATCACCTAGAAAAAGTCTTAGGATTTAGATTCTTCATTATGTGAATTTGAAATCTAAAAAGAGAAAATTAGATGCTGATACAAAATAAAAAAAAGTATTGATGATGAGGATGATTTTGTGATGAGGTTCCTATTCCAAGGTCAACATCTAAGGTTATATCTGGCAACAAGAAATAGAGGAGAAAAATATTTACAAAAGATGTCAACAATATGGATGAGTTTTACAAGATTGGTCTAATATTTTTTGTTCAACTTTGTAATCTTTTTATACTGATTTTACTTGCTATATATAAATATGTCTTATTACTTTAAATGCAGAGTCGGAAGTTTTAAAAGTTGGCTAGTGAAAATTATTCAAATAGTCACTGAAAGGCTTATAGAAACTATGCGGTGATCGACACAATTAAATATTAGTTGTCTTCCGTTCAATTTGAAGCGTTTAGAAGCACATATTTTGGATATCTTGTTGATCTTACGAAAGTCAATACTTTGTTGCGATTTATTTATTGTTTAATGAATAAGGAGTCACTACACCAAAAGAGACCTTTAACGGCAATTGATTTTTCTTTTAGCGGCAATAATTATTGCCACAAATACATTTACCGGCATTTGATTAAATGCCATTGGATCCAATGTCGCTAAAGCCTTTAGTGGCATTTATGTCGGGTGCCGGTAAAGACCCTTATTATTGCCGCTAAAAGTAATTACTTTTAGCGGCAGTTACTATTGCCATTAAAGCTACTTTAGAACAAGCATATTTGTGGCATTTAAATTCACATATTTAACCCTCTTTCATAACATCAAAAACAAAATTCACAAGAGAAATAAGTTCAAAGATAGTAAAGAAGAATTATCAAACTCAAAAACAATGTCATTCACTTAAAATAAGAACAAACAATCTTAATACATTCAATTTCTTATGTTGTAGCGGTAAAAGAAACTATGAATCATCAAAATAGAAAAAACGTGTTCAACAATGAAAAAAATAAGGCAATTAAGCCAGTGTTGTTCCCTAATGCAAAATGTGACAGCTTTCTGGATCAGTGTGTCAGTCATTCCTTGAACAAGCTCACCATTTGAATGAGTATGCCACTGTACACATATAGCGGTAGATGGTTAGACGACCAAAAATTGACATGCCAATTACATATCTTACTCACTAAGATCTAGGTGACTAAAATTCAAAATAGAGACGGAATAGAAAAGCACCACCCATGGTCCCGTCATGTACCTAGTTCAGATATAATATTTCATATTTCAACTAAGGAATCAATTGATAAGCAACAGCCTCGTTAGCTAGAGGAATAAACTAAAGTAATGCCTTTTCAAATCCACCAAGTAGTTCATATATATGACGTCCTGGCAAGTCTAAAGTAGTGTGTTACTACACACCAATTCAAACACTAAGGTTCAGGAAACATTTACCGTCAAGCAAAATCTCAGAAAATATAATCTCATAGTAACTTTTAACTAGTTGATTATACTCCAATGCTTGACATATGACTTATCAAGAAATTAAAATCAAACTAAGCAGCAAATAGAGAACGGTAGTACCCAAGTCAAGCATGTAAAACTTGATGTATAAGCAGAATATCAGCATTTTGTATAAGCAGAATGTGAACATGAGTACCAACCCTAAAAGCAGAATATCAACATGAGCAAAATAGTCTGTCTCTTTATGACTGGAGCTACCATCAAACTCCAGACAGTGTTACGGGTTTCCAGAATTAGAAGATAATCTGGCTTATAAAGGCCACTGCTATGGAGGTCTTGGTGGAAAGAAATTTCTAGGTTTTGGACAGACAGAGCTAGGTGTTTACTGTTAAGTTTCCCACAAGCCATAGCAAAATCCAAACTTTCAACATACATTCAATAGAACTTAGAAAATCAAACAAAACCCATAGTACATAGCATCTTGCACACTTAAAGACATGATTTTGCAGAGATAATTACTACAGCCCTAGTGTTACCTAGAAGGACTACGATGTGACATACCAAAGGCAATAGCCTCAAAATTCAGTATAACAAGGAAATAGATTTGGAGAAAGACATACCTGACATAATCCCAATGTTCTTCCTCTCAGAAACATGGCCTATAATAGATGCAAAAAGAAGGGAGATTCCAATTGATTGGTTGTGCCTTTTTTTAAAAATTAATACACATTACCTGTACTTGACAAGTTGAACGCACATAATATTGATGGTAGAGGACAAGCATCACTAGAAGCAGCAAACAAAAAGATTGCAGAGCATAAACCAATTTTTTGCACTTAATAATTCTGTAGTCAATGCCCAGAGAAAGTTATTGTTGAATAATGTATGGTTAAAGCAACAGGGGATGGGGCATATTGCTTATAAATAAGTCATTTAGCAAGAGCAAGAAAAAAGTAAGACATAGTCTTTGCATCATGCACTTGACTACCTAGTCTTAATATATTTCCCTTCAATTAACAAGTTTTAACACCAAAACACTTGTAATCTACTTGACTGATACAATTCTCCAATGCAGTAATTTTCCAGCTTTCATTTCCATGTCATTGTCAGTTAACAAATGTGAATTTACTGTTGGTTGTGAGACTTGAAACTAAGCAACTACCAAACTAAAATAGGTAAAGCAGCATTAGTTTACAGTTGGTTCTGATACTTGAAACTAGCAACCACCATCAATAATGGAATTTTTGTTCAAGTTAACTACCTTAATCAATAATAAGAATTTTTGTTCAAAGAGCACCATCAAAAGCAGTAGATACAACCTCACTCACTATCATACAAACTCGGTTACAACAACTTGTGATGCTGTAATTAACACAGTATAGGTGAATATTAAGATTGAGCTCTGAATTAACACATTTGGAAGATCACTAAGTAGCTACGAATGAACCTGAAGGAAGTTCTTCATCATGGTGATGTATCCTCATGTCTGCTCTTCATTCCTTCAATAAAAGAACTACCTATATATAAAGAGATCATGTAGTTTTAGTTAGTTTCACTTGCCTTGACTCGAAAAAATCTGAAATTCAACATACTCCATCAAGACATCAGCATTTACACCCCCTCCATTTTGATCTCTTAAAAGCACTTAACCTAGTGAAACAATAAAATTACATTATTCCTACATTAGGATCCTCTACAATCCAATTCTTGCAATAAGAAGAAACACTCGTTTAACATACTTGACTTCTATTTAAGAGCCCTTTTGATTGATAAAGAAATAAGATATTTGCACTAAGAATAACAGAAAATAGCTTGGATAAAGAAGGAGGGATCCAATGGATTGACAACCAACATAAAGTTAATTGATTTATGATGAACCCACACAAAATGGTATTAGATTAACAATTGACACATACCGAGATTGAACTAGGAATGAAAACAAGTACAAGCCATAACAATATGAGATACATACAGGTTACTCATGCCCAGTATTTTGGTCTTCTAAGTTCAGCACCCAAAGTAACATCAATAGAACGTACAAAAGTGTAGAAGATTACAAGCAAAGTGATACTTAGTCCTTCTGCGAATATATATCCTCTATTCACAATTGCTCAATGTATGAAATACAGTTGTACAATGTGTAAATGAGCTGGAGCAGACCAATACCTATGTTAATGTTCATCGAATTTCTAGAAGGAATACGAGTGAAAAAATGTAAGTACATTAGGAACTTGAATATCAGATTTTGCATAAGTGCGCGAAGTCTCAAGTTCACCATATAAAACTGTAAAAGTACACTCTAATGATTCACTAGCCTGACTTCGGCAGTAGAGATCACGAAAAGATTTAGCCTAGTAATTGAAAATTTGAGTTTTATATGAATAAATACAGTTTCAATTAACTACTAAGTTTAATTGTTTACCTTCAAATAGGAGATCAAAAATCGAACTCCACAACATCTAATTTTGTTGCTATCTGCAATTCTGCACCAATTTTATTGGACACAAGATCAGACTATGTGATACAAAAACACATGCCTCAATTCAAACAACATAAAAGATAGAACTCTAGAACATACACCCATACAAGGCCCAACAATTGAATAAAATGGATATTAGTAGTCACCAAACGGCATGGCCGTACAGTTCGAATTCAGTCCGATTGAATATGAGGCAATTAGCGATGATGAATTTGCTAATATGAATACAAACTGCTGACGGTGAGCTTGTGAAGAGACGTCGACGGCTTTGATTCGTCTTTCTTCTCATCAATAGCACTGATGTACTGAACTCCGCCGCTGTTGTGCCGAACTCCACCGCTGTTGTGTCGATTTCCGCCGTCGTGGTGTTGATTTCCATTGCTGACCATTTGAGTTTCGTTGAAGGGAGAAGACGGAGGAATATTCAAAGGAAAAAGAAATCGGGGCAAAAAGTAAAAAAAAAATCAATTCAGTGAAAAGGAATTGGGGAAAAAACTATTATACCCTATTTTTAATTGCCGGTGAAAAGTACTTGGTATACCGGCTAAAGTTTAAATGCCGGTAATTGTATAGTTTATATGATGTATAGTGGCAATTTGTTTATTGCCACTAAATAAATGCCAATAAAAGCATTTTTTATTGTAGTGAGTTAAATCTAGCTTCGACGATGTTTTTACTATTTAAATAAATGTGGAAAAGCTATTTTTTGAATTGAGAGAATTTGATGTTGATTTTGGCTTGAGATGTGTTGGTACTAGTGACGTTGGGTATGACCCCGATGGTCCATATGAGTTTGTGATATAGTACTTTGCAGGAGAAGTATCTGTTGAAAAGGTTCATGTTAGAAGCCTATTTGAACATAACAACTGACTTGACAATATTGATTTTGTGAAATTTACTGTTTTGTATTTTATTGACGAGTTTTTATTCTTTTACGAGAATAGTGAGAAGATAATTTCTAAAGAAGTACTTTCATTTGATTGAGTCCAGTCTTTTCAATGAATATCCATGGGGCATTGATGTGTTTCACGATTTGTTAGACAGTTTTAGACATTCTTTTAAGATAATATCCAATTCTACAAGATAGTTGGGCTGTCTCTAGCACTCCAAATTGGATATACGAGTGTTGTTCCAATGTAGATGAAAAAATTATCATTCAGATGTCAAACAAAATTTTCAAAAAAATACGATTAAAAAAATACAAATGGCCCAAATTGAAAGAAGGGCAAGTACGACCCAAACCGTAATATGATTTTTTTCCAACTATGCAACAAAGAAACAAGAAAGTGATGCTATAAGTGATGAAGAGAAGGCATGGAAGGTTTATAAGAGGAAAAATTTATAGACCTAGGGTGTGTTTGGTATGAAGGAAAATGTTTTTCAATTTTCTCATGTTTGGTCGGGTTAAATGTTTTAGAAAATATTTTCCAAATCAACTCATTTTTCTCAAATTTAAGGAAAATGACTTCCCTTCAAAACCTAAGGAAAACATTTTCCAAAACTCTTTTCCAACTTCAAATTACAATTTTTTTTGTTGTTAAAAATATCAATTTATTTTATCCCTACCCTCAAACCAGCCCCCCCCCCCCCAAAAAAATAATAATTTAAAGCTAGTTTTTAAAAAATGTTTTTAACTTCAATTTTTTTTCCCACCCTCACAACTACCCCAATCCCCTACCACCCCCCAAAAAGAAATATTAAAAATTGATTTAAAAGATATTTCTAGTTTCAATGTTTTATTTTTTTACCTACCCCCACACCCTACCCTCGCCCCCCATCAGGCCCCCTACCAGCCCCCCGCCCCCTTCAAAAATTAATAATTTAAGTTTGTTTTTATAAAATATTTTCTACTTTAAATTTTTATTTTTTCATACCAACCCTCGACCGTCCCCAGCGCCACCCCCCTTGGCCACCCCCCCCCCCCCCCCGATAAAAAAAAATTGAGTTTGTTTTTAAAAAATATTTTCAACTTCAATTTTTATTTTTTCACCCCTACCTCGACCCCTCCCCCCTACCAGTGCCCCCCCACCCCTAAAAAAATTTAAGTTTGTTTTTGAAAAGTACTTTTAATTTCAAAATTTATTTTCTACTCTAGTAAAAATAAAAGATATTTCTCAAAAACATTTTTCATTCATAAATCAAACACAAAATCTTTTTCGAAAAATATTTTCTACTCACCAACCAAACATGAGAAAATAGGTAAAAAATCTACTTGTTTTCCAAAAAACCATTTTCTAGGAAAACATTTTCCTTCCTACCAAACACACCCCTAATGAATAGTTAATTGTGTGCATTATATTTAAAAGGTGGTACTACAAGTAGTAGAAAAGTTATTTACTTTGAAGCACAGTGGTACTATAAGTAGATGGAAATTTGTTTTTTGAAACACATCTGATAGAGAATGATTTTTTGTTGTGAATATGATGTGATTCTTTTAACAAACATTTGAGTTGAATACATATAGAAAACACACATTTTGACATGTAAACGTATTCATAGAATGAAATTCCTTTTTAATATGATTGTAATACATTTTGATATGTAAGATGTGTCATACATATAATCAGAGGCTAACCCAAGATTTGAAGATAAGGGGGGTAGGGGGGGGGGGACCACTAAGAGTGGCTTAAGGGTAAGGCTAGGAGTGACTCAAGGGTAAGGTTAGCAAAGCGCCTGTTTAGGTCTCCAAAATTTTGAGGCCCCAATAAATTTTAATAGTGAATTTTATTATTTCATTTCACTTTAACCAATATTGAACATTCTAATTTAAAAAGTAAAAAATTAAAAGAAAAACAATCTACTTTTTATAAAGAATATTTTAGAACTTTGAATAAATAACTCAAATCTTCATATTAATAAATAAAGTTTTACATCAACATCCAACGTGATATACTGAAAACAAATGTCTAACCTTTTATTCACTACAAAAATTGATATACAAATAAATGTGAAAAATTATGGACAAAGTATAAACTAATCGAATGCCAATAATTTAATGTAAAAATACATTTTGGGTTGAAATAATTACACAAAAGGGGCCTCCTTAAGAGGTAACTACTATGTACTTAATATTTCTAAAAACTCTTTCAACTTTTCTAAAACAAAGGTCTACTCTTTTTCTTCAGTTAAAAATAAAACATTTGGGAAATACTTAGTTCCCTTACACTCTCTACAACATTTTATGTCTACAACCATCCTAGAAATGTGTGGCCTAAGCTATGAAAAAGTGTGGCCTTTGTTAAAAGGCCATACTTTTTTACTTTAAGCCACACTTTTCCAGGGGTGGCCGAAAGAAGAGTAACCTTAGAGTTTAGACGACACTTTTCAAGTGTTGCTTTATCAGCTACACTTAAAAGCGTAGCCTAAAAGCAAAAAGGCCACACTTTGCAGTACCTCATATAACAACATTTCTATCTCATACAACTACTCTTTCAAGCGTGGACTTTGCTTCCTTATTGCCCACGATTTTAAAGTGTCGCTTTTTCTATCTTATGTATGACAACACTTTGAAGTGTAGTCCTTGGCCAAGTGCATAACACAATTTACATTGAATACGCTACACAATTGGCAGTCCTATGGCTACACTTTTAAGTGTGGTAATATTATTTTGGCTATAAAATATTATATGCCACAATTTCTAATTAAAATATAACAATATTTTTTTACAATAAATAATTTCAAGCATTAAATTAGCTAATAAGTAATTCAAATATATAGATTTGCAATAAACTTCAAAAGATAATATGTCTTGTGTACATACACATACTTATAACGCAAAATTTAAATATGTGTACAATAGTTCAAAAACTCTTACAATAGTTCAATATATTCTAGCAATGAATATATTTCACAAAATCATATATAATGTATTCAACCTTTTACAATAGTTCAAAAAATCTTCAGCATCCACTTCAATGAAATCAAATTGACTTGTGGCGACCCTTCAAATTTGATAACCTCCATTTTCCTACACATTTAAAATGAAATAAAAAATCAAAACAAACCATGTACAACAAACCAAACATTAGATAGAAATCATGTTCAATGTTTTCATCTTCTAAGGCTTCATAATAAAAATCAGCTCTTACAAATAAATATTTACACACCATATGAAAAAGAACATAGCACAAACCAAGCACCAAAATCAAGACTCCTCAAAGCTAAGACATTGCTCGGAGCAGATTCGTGAAGAATCAACCACTGGGGATTCTTCCCATCACCTGGTGGAACACCTCACAACAATCTCAAGGTGGAAAAAGGGAAAAATGACACACCTAATTATCACAAAACAGAGTCACAATTGCACAAAGGAACGAATCAGTACATCAATGCCAACTCCAAGTCCACTTCAGGCCAAAGAACAAGGGCACACGGATCAGTACAAAACTTTCCTTTTGTACTCCAACCAGATAACATAGCATATGCATGAAAGTCATTTATTGTCCACATAAGAGTTGCCCGCATTTGAAAAGTTTGATTTCTTGAAGCATCATATGTTTCAACCCTAGAATCCCACAATAATTTTAACTCATCAATCAATGGTTTTAAGTAAATATCAATGTTATTTCCAAGTGATCGCGGTCCATTTATAAGTAAAGAAAGTATACAATATTCAGATTTCATGCACATCTAAGGTGGCAGATTATACACCATCAACATAACTGGCCATGTGCTATGTGATATACTCATGGTTCAAAATGGATTGAACCCATCACTTGCCAAGCCAAGTCTCACATTGCGAGAATCTAGTGCGAAATCTGGATGCAACCTATCGAAATCTTTCCATGCTTGACCATCAGCAGGATACCTTAACTTTCTATCTTTAGAACGCTCCTCGTCATGCCATCTCAAAGAATTCATCGTCTTGGAGCACATAAATAGCCTTTTGAGTCTAGGAATTAATGGAAAGTGTTTCAAAGTCTTTGATGAAACTCGATGTGGTTTTTTTGAAGGCTCAAACTCACTATCAACTTCAGGAGATTGAATATATCAGGAAGCTCCGCAAGTATGACAAAATTCATCCTTATGATCATTCCTAAACAACATGCAATCATTGGGACATGCATCAATTTTCACATAATCAAGACCAAGATTCTTAACCATAGACTTTGTTTTATTGTAAGACGGAGGGATGTTCATCTCGGGCATCGCCTCTTTTAATAACTCTAAAACAGAAGTGAATGATTCATTGTTCCATCCATGTAGACACTTCAACAAATATAAACGAAGTGTGAATGATAATTTAGAGAATCCTGTACAACCAGGATATAATTCTTGGCTTGTCTCTTCAACTAAGTTATAGAATTTCTTGGCATCTTCATTTGGACCGTCATAAACTCATTTAGCCTGTGCAACATCTCTAAATTGATCATTCAACAACCTATCAATATGATCACGTGAGTAATCTATATCATCGTCAACATTCAACTTGATATTGCATTCCCCGTGATTGATCCATCTAGTATAACCTTTAACAAATCCATAGCATATTAGATTATCATACACTACATTCCTTTGAGTCCAATGAATATTACAACATTTTGCACATGGACACTGAATTTCCTCTCCTTGAGGATCTCCATAAGAGTAAGCAAAATCTAGGAATGATACAACACCATCAATATACACTTTGCTATACCTTGCTAAATCCATTCAATCCTTGGATGAGAGATTTGAATAACTTGAAGAAGATATTATTATTTAATCTTTCAGTAACAATCATTAAATCATGAACTACTTCACAAATAAGTTTTAAAAGTCACGAGAAAGTTATCAGAATCATGTGTTATGAGATGATAAAAGTTTCTTACCTAGTCATGGCACTTGTGCTATGCCAAATCAAACCTTGAATCCTCCACAAATATTTTTGAATGTTGATTATGCTGCCAAGGAAAAATAAGTATAATTAATAGGATAGACACAATTAATAAAGAAAGTAAACAAATGGAATTCAAATGATTAAAAGTTAAAGTTGTATGAGTGAATTCAAATACTCATCACCAAATTCGTTTTGCACGGTTTACATAGGAAACTAATTAGTTATACACTTTAGTGAAATGAATGATTAAAACTTGTTTCAATTTCCTTAATTTTGTAGCTCATGCTACTTTCCTTTACTTAATTCCAAGTGTTATCTAACCACATAAAATTAACAACCTTAGTCAAATAGAAGTTTTAACAAAATAAAAAAAGGTTGACAATCAAACCATCCTAAGAATAGTAAGAATTATAGGGAATGCAATATATTCAAGAAAAACATAACATAGTCCTATGAATGGTCAAGCTTGAGCTTACTTTCACCGTCTCTCTAACTCTAAGGAATTTAAATGAACTAATCAAGATTAAAAAATTCTATTCAAAATCAGGTTCAAGCTGTAAACAACATTTTAAAGAAGTTCAAACACTTTATTTAGAAGACCAAAAGTACAACATAGTGTGAAAATCTTTTAGAGCTTTTTAAAACTAAGTCCAAAAATTTTAAATCTTATTCTTGTGCACACTCAATCAGAGAAGTATCAAACATATACTACCATGTTTAAACATTCAAGCAAACATTACAATGATCCTATAATAGATAGTCGATCACACCAAAAATCTTAAAGTTTCGTAGAGTTTATTCATTCTACGTCTTCCCTGACCTAAAGCAAGATTAGCTATAATCTGGGATCCTGAAGGGTGAAATATTACTTATAAAAGGACTATGAATAAGAAGAATTTGTGAAAATTTTCAAGACTCTAGAAGTGTTCAAGGCTTAATAGAGTCCTGTGAGGTTTACTGGAAACCTGATTTTAAAAAGAGTTCATTGATTTTACTTCAAGTGTTATGTTGCCTTCCAAGTTCTAAAATTAGGAAGACAAACTATTAACACGATCTAAACCAGGAAAGTTGAATCAGATTTTAAGGATAAAGTTGAAATCAGATATAAAGCAGGCAAGTTGAATCAGATCTAAAGCAGGCAAGTTGGAAAAACATCATTTAACATTCACATGTAAAATAGAAACAACTAAAGTTAATCAAGATAACATTTTAAATTAAACTCTTTTACTTATTGCCAACTTTTTCATTCAAACAACACCATTTAACTTTCAAAGAAACTCAACACAAGCAAGAACAAGGATTCAAAACTCTCTTGATTAAAGATAACCAAGTGAGTTATCTTGTTTACCCAGTTTTAATCATTTTTAATCCTTCATAACAAAGACAAGATGCTACATACACTAGTTAGAATTCATCTAAATTCAAAGGCAAAGAAATAAACTATACTTGACTGGCTGACCCCATTACATCTAAATGAAGCTCTAATTTGAAATAATCCATTACTCCACAACTGTGCCGTCTCATAAAGAAGCTTTAAATAGTCATCTGGATTAACAAGCAGTATTAATAGCATAAACTACATTCAGATGCAAAAAATGTCGACAAACTTGAGGTAAGCCTACTATCTTAATAACTTAGTCTTGACTGTTATGGTTTCCTTGTTTCTTACGGATAGAATCCCTTCTAGTCAATAATATTAGCTTCCTTTTCACCGTATTGGGGGTTGACTCAAGAAGAGAATATGCAAGAGATGGCAGTCCGAATTGGACTCAATGGGAGAGTGTTCATGTGTAGGAAAACGAGAATAAGATAAGAACCTAATCAAGAATAAAATCAAGTCAAACCAACAACCTAATTATCGTCATGTAAAGAGTCCAAATCATAGTAAATAATATTTTTAAATTAACAAAAATATGTTGGCTTAAAGCCAGTAAAGAGAACTCAACAATAACGACCCTAACAACATGATACCACCAAGAACTTCGGCAGATAACAAGTTCAACAATGATAACAACAAACTGACAAGGATTTGAGCAAATAAACTCACACGCACAATAGAATGCTTAGCCATTCATTTATTGATATGCAAGTTAGAACAAGCTATCAAACATTTACTAACAAATAGAGGATATAACTAACTTAATCATTGCACCCTAAAATTGATGAGTCCACAAATTGGGCTCATTTAGGGCTATATTTTAATAGAAATTGTGTCCTCAAATTCTTATTTTATATCAATATCTGATGAAAACACTTAAGTTTCAGGTATTTGATGTTTGAAGGAAAGCATGGACACTACGTCGCAAAAAGGAACGAAGAGGCTGAAAAGAACGAAGAAATGAAGGCCTGAGGATCCCCGAGTCTACTTGGCGAGTCACCGAAGGGTCTTACTTCGCCTTTTATTCCAGTGTGCTGAGCCCTGAAGGAAAGGATCAAGTTGGTGGAAAAAAGGAACAGTCGGTGCATCGCTGAGAAGTTTCGTGAAGCAGTTCCATGTCGCCCAATGACCCAGAGCACAACGATGCTGAAGGATGGTGCAAGATGGCGATGAATTACACCAAAAGGCGAATCGCCGAGTTGATCGACGATTCCAACTAACGACACCGAATGATCCACTGCAGCATAAATCAGTGAAAACTATAAATACTAGTTAGATTTGTAGTTTTAAGAGTTGAACAATTATTATAATTTTAATATAGAATAGTACTTTTTGATACTTTTGCTCTAAGTTTGAGAGGGTTTTGAAGACTCGAAGTTCCAAAGGGTTTCATCTTCAAGATTTAGATTTGGGCCTCTTGGATTCTTTAATTTTGGCATGTATTAAGACTTAAATCTTCATACCCATTTGAATGCAAGCTCAATTTGGTATACATTTCTATCTCTTATACATGTGTGGCTAAAAACCCCAATTCTTAGGGTGTGATTTAGCGAATATGGGTTAAGATAATTGTTGGGTCTTTGCTTACTGATAGTTTAATCGTAGTTTAATTGTGATTTCATTTAGTAGTGGTGGATGAATTTAATTAATTGTTAGTTGCAAATACAAGTTTATTTATGTGTTTTTTGGCTTGCTCGAGAGAGAGGCCGTAAAACTAAAACTACTAAATTGATGGCCAGTATGAGTGGGTCGACATGAAGTTCAGCTTGAGAGAATGAACCCTAGTCCCATGTCCACACACTCAGCTCGAGAGAATGAGTGGGTTAAGGGGTAGACTGTTCTTCAATCAGCTAGTGGGTGTTCGAGAGGAACACATTTGAAATGGGGTAAGTTGCTCGAGAGAGAGCTTATCCTCCTTAAAGTTTAGCCTAGTCACAATTATTCTATGAATCTTCTATCGAAAGCATGTACCCAATAATCTAGCTTAACACATCTTCCCATCACACCCCAAGGATCCCCTCTCATTACTTAGAAATCTTTGTTTATTTTGTTGTTTTTACTCATTAGTGACTAAACCCCATCGTTAATTGACACTCTTTTGTCCCCCTTTAATTTACAATATTTTTAATCGTTAATGTCTTTAGCTACGACTAGTTAGAACTTAATTTTTTTTCTATTAATTCTCAAAACCACTCTCTTGGGAACGATCCCAACCTTTTGTTGGGTTACAAAACTTGTGTATGATCGTAGACACTTGCATCGGAAGTTGTGTCTTGATTACACAAACATCAAAATGGCGCCGCTGCCGGGGAATGGTGTTACTTGAGAATTCTTAGATTAGTAGAATTTTTGTTCTTCTTAGTTGTAGTCTACTCACCTAATTTTTAGTTTTGTTTTGAGTGTTTGTGTGTTTCAACAGACATATGAGTGTGAACGACGAAAAGAGTTGCAAGCAGGCCATCCAGCGGGTTATGCTTTTCATCAAGACGATATTGATGATATTAATAGTGTGTACAACCCTGACCAAGTGGATGAGATGGGTGCAATTTGCATGCCACAAGCAGACAGAAGTGCAACATTTGAAGTTACTAGCACAACACTCTATCTCATACATTCAAGAGGTTTATATGGAGGGTTAGAGCATGAAGATTCGTATGAAAATATACGAAGCTTCATAGAAGTGTGCACTTCTCTGTCATTCAAGAATCTATCCCAAGAGTTCACAAAGCTTCACTTATTTCCATTTTCATTAACTGGGGGAGCCATTAAGTGGTTGGTCGAGCTTCCAAAGAACTCCATCAAGTCATGGGAGGAGCTGGTTACGGCTTTTCATGAAAGATTCTTCCCTCCAACAAAGATGATGAAACTAAGAGACGACATTCAAAATTTTAATCAAAAGGTGGGCAAACCAATTCATGAATCATGGACAAGATTTAAGAGATTTTTGCGAAAATGTCCAACGCATGGACTGCCGAGTGAGTTATTGCTCCAATACTTTTACCGTAGTCTAGATTCGGTTAATAATAGGATAGCTGATCACCTGGAGCAAGGAGGAATAATTTTACAGTCATTTGAAGTAGCCTCATTCCTCCTAGTTGGCATGACTAGAGTAAATCAAGCATGGTACACAAAAGATGACCAAGTTTCCCCACTGTGCTTCAGATTAACACAAGAACAACTCGATAAAGAAAGGGAGAGGGATGAAAACATCAAAAAGATATTGTCTCAAATGGAAGTGATACAAGAGCACATGAATGGGACGTATGGAGTATTTCTAGTTGATGAGGGTTCTTCTTCTGGTTACTTAAGATCGGGGGAGAATCAAGGTTGGAACTCCACAAGATATGAGGAGGGTTTCCACCCATGCTATCAATAGCGGGGTGGAAATCAAGGTTGGAAACATTATAGGAGTGAAGAACCAAGGACATATTGCCACGATTGGGCTAAGAAAGATGACCATGAGGAAGACCATACTCAATTGAGTGAAAGCCCGAAATCAAAAAGGGAGTGCAAGTAGTCCTCGGGTAAATGATCTATTGTCACACATACTTGATAAAGTGGAGGGCTCTGATGATTTGCTAAAAGGGATGAGAGATGTCTTTTCATCATTAAACAGTAAAGTGAATTCTCACGCTAATGCCATCAAAACACTGTCAATTGAGTCTATTATCAGCTCAATAACATCCAAGAAACTGATGGAAAATAATGAAAGAAGGCTGGCTGTAGTTACCCGTAGTGGAAAGATGGCAAAAGGGAATGCGATGGAGTATGATTACCCTTGAATGTAGGAAGAAACCCAGGGTATAGAGGAACGAGAATTTCCTATTCCACAAAACCTTGCCAACGAACCACAAGAGGATGCAGAGCAACATGTTCAAGTTCCAAAAGTCATGCACCCTTACCCAAAATACCTCCACCATTTCCTCAATGTTTGAAAAAAAAGAATAAAGATGAGAAGTTCAAAAAAAAATTGTCAGTATTCAAGAACTTATCAATTAACCTTCCTCTGGTGGAAGCATTGTTGGAAACACCAAGATACACCAAGTTCATGAAAGAGCTAGTTACAAAGAAGTGGAGCTTGGAGTATGAAACTTTTAAGGTTCCCCATAGTTGCAGCGCAATTATGACAAATGAGACAATCACTAAGAGAGAAGATCCTGGGGCATTCACAATCCCGTGCACAATTGGCATGCTCCAATTCGCTAAAGCTTTGTACGATTTAGGATCAAGTATTAACTTGATGCCGTATGCAATATACAAGAAACTTGGTTTGGGTGAACCAAAGGCAACCACAATGAGACTCCTTATGGTTGATCGATCAATCAAGCATCCAGTGGGGATACTCTATGACATATTGGTAAAAGTAGATCGGTTAATATTTTCGGCTGATTTTGTGATTCTAGATTGTGAGATCGATGATGAAATCCCCATTATTTTGGGAAGGCCATTCTTAGCTACCGAGAGAGCATTGGTGGATGTCGAAAGTGGGAAATTGAAGTTCCGTGTGAACGATGATGAGGTGACCTTCAATATCTGTACATACATGAAGCAACCAAGTAATATCCATGTGTTATCTACTAATGATGTTATAGATGAGGCAGTGGCAAGTGTGAGCCATTTAATGCGCAAGAATGAACCCATTAAATCTGTACTTGCCAATTATGATGAAACCGAACTTCAAGGCTATGAGCAAGTGGCAGTTTTCTTATCAGGGTTAAGAGTATATTTAAGAAATCCAATCAAGTTGGATATCGACCTGAAAAATAGAGAACTTGTGCCAACAAGACCAGTGACTGGGTGGAGAGTGTTCATGGACTATCAAAAGCTTAACTCATGGATTGAGAAAGACCATTTTCCAATGCCTTTTATGGACCAGATGCTTGACCAGGTATCAGAAAGAGAGTGGTATTTTTTTTGGATGGGTACTCCGGTTACAATCAAATCTCTATTGCGCGGAAGACAAAGAAAAAACCACTTTCACTTGCCTTTATGGAACATTTGCATTCAAAAGAATGTCATTCGGACTATGTAATGCCCCAGCCACATTTCAACATTGCATATTGTCTATCTTTGTAAATATGGTCGAAGACTCTATGGAAGTATTTATGGACAACTTTTCAGTTGTAGGGGATACGTTTGAAGAGTGCTTAACGCACTTAGGGCAAGTGCTTCAAAGATGCGTGGAAACGAACCTAGTCCTAAATTAGGAGAAATGTCAATTCATGGTGAAGGAAGGTATTAATCTAGGACACAAGGTGTCGCAACAAGGGCTAGAAGTTAATAAGGTAAAAATTGAGGTAATTGAGAAACTACCTCGCCGATTTTAGTAAAGGGTATTCGCAGCTTCTTGGGGCATGCAGGTTTCTACCGAAGGTTCATTAAAGACTTCTCAAAGATTGCACATCCACTATGCAAACTCCTCAATAAGGAAGTGAAGTTCTATTTTGATAATGCTTGTATGGCCGTATTTAATTGTTTGAAAGAAAAATTAGTATCCACCCCGATTATCGTCAGTCCTGATTGGTCCAAATCTTTAAAAGTAATGTGTGATGCTAGTGGTATGGAATTGGGAGTAGTGTTGGGGGAAAAGTGCAACAAACTATTTCACCCAATTTATTACGCAAGCAAAACTCTGAATAGTGCCCAGCGAAATTATACGGTCACTGAACAAGAGTTTCTTGCAGTGGTCTGTTCATTTGAAAAGTTTCGGGCATACTTGCTAGGCACCAAAGTAATAGTACACATTGATCGTGCTGCACTCCGCTACTTGATGGCGAAGAAAGATGCAAAACCAAGATTGATAAGGTGGGTACTACTATTACAAGAGTTTAATTTTGAGGTAAATAATCGAAAAGGTTGCAAAAATCAAGTGGCCCATCACTTATCGAGGTTGGAAGGAAGGAAAGATGCCGAGCGTGATGTCGACATAGATGACTCCTTCCCCGACGAACATGTATTTGCTATATCTCTCAAAACTATGGTATGCAGATTTTGCAAATTACATTGTGAGTGGATTGATACCGGATGAGCTGACCTTTTACAAACAAAAGAGATTCATGTTCGACATTAAAAAGTTCTTTGGGATGAACCATACTTGTCTCGAGAATGTACTGACCATGTTATTAGGAGGTGTGTTCCGAAAGAAAAAGTGGTAGAAATTCTCCATGCTTGCCATGCATCTCCAGTAGGAGGTCACCATAGTGGTATTCGCACTGCCGCTAAAGTCCTCCAAATTGGTTATTACTGATGCGCATGAATTTGCGAGTAAATGCTTTCAATGTCAGCAGCAAGGCGGAATGTCTAGAAGGCACGGGTTGCCTCTCATTCCTATTTTGGAAGTCGAGCTATTCGATGTATGGGGGGTCAATTTCATGGGCCCATTTGTGAGCTCATTTAGAAATAAATTTATCTTGGTGGCGGTAGATTATGTCTCCAAATGGGTGGAAGCCATCGCACTTCCAAACAACGAAGGAAAAAGTGTTGTCCAATTTCAGAAATGCTACATCTTCGCAAGATTTGGCACTCCTAGGGAAATCATTAGCGATGCGGGGTCCCACTTTTGCAATGGGTTGTTTTCAATGGCACTAAGCAAATATGGGGTGAAACACAAGGTAGAAACCCCATATCATCCCCAAACAAGTGGCCAAGTCGAAGTGTCAAATTGGGAAATCAAAAGCATCCTGGCAAAGACAGTAAATGCCAATAGAACTGACTAGTCTAGGAAACTCGATGATGCACTATGGGCATATCGGACCGCTTACAAAACACATATTGGTATGTCTCCATATCAGTTGGTTTATGGTAAGACTTGTCATTTGCCCATCGAGCTAGAACACAAAGCATTATGGGCATTAAAAGCTTTAAATTTGGACTGGTCAAAAACATCAAGGGAGAGGGTAGAGTAGTTGAACGAAGTGGATGAATTTAGACTCAGAATGTATGTAAGTTCAACCATCTACAAAGAGAAGATGAAGAAATGGGATGATGCTCGTATACTCAAACGGGACTTCAAGGTAGGAGATTGGGTTTTGTTATACAACTCTCGACTTAGACTCTTTCCCGAAAAGCTCAAATCCAAATGGTATGGACCTTTTAGAGTAACACGAGTGTTCACCAATTGTGCCATAGAAGTTGAAGATCAGGAATGACCTCCATTTAAAGTGAACGGTCAACGTCTGAAATTATATTTTGGGGATTGTCAAGAGATTTTTTTGGTTGAAGTAGTGTATTTGGAAAATGCCTGAAGGCGTTGCTGCGTCATGCCACGACGTTAACTATGGCGATGTTTGGGAGGCAACCCAAAACTGTTTATTACTTTCTTTTGCTTTGATAAAATAATGGTGTGTTGATTGTTCAGATGGAAGTATGGAGAGTGAACGAAAAGTATAGATTGGCGAGCAATAGATCCAGTCGGTGAGTCGCCGAAAGGGTCGCCGAATCCGACCTTATCCGTCATTTGACTCAAGACATCATCAACATTGGAGTCTGTAAAACTCGGTGAGATCTGGAAATTATTGGTGAAACGCCAACCATGTTGGCGATCACGATGGAAACTGACGTTTGGATCCCCCCGTAAACTAGAGGTTCTGTAAATTTCGGCAAAGAAACTAAACAGTCGGCGTTCCACCGAGTGAGTAGGCGAGCTTGACTAATGTCGCCGAGCGGGCGAAAACTAGACTGTTTTTGCAAGCCAAAGGTTTAAAAGTTTCAACTTCATTCACTTTCCCTCGCATTTTATCTGTCCAAACTCACACCTGCACTCTAGTTTCTACATTTCTTGCACTTTTAGAGCATTTTAGTTGTTGAATTGTGGTCGGACTTGGATTACAATGCCGCTTAGCATTTCAATCCTCTCCTTAGCGACACAAAAGGTTAGTTCTCTATGCCCCAAGTTTAATTTATCATAAACTATACTCATTTGTAATAGCATGATCTGGTTGTAGTGTTCTACTCCTCCCTGAGAGGATTAGATTGTTTACATGCGTGATTTAATTTGATATCCTTGCTCAGGTAGTTGTGACCGTTGAATTCTCGTAATTGCATGCCTTAAAACTCGATTAAAATTCAAGGGGATGTGTTTGGGTGTTATGGGTCCTACCTTAATTGTGCTGGTGCATGCTTTGATTTTGTTTTCGGGGGTTGCGATGCTAATTTTGAGAAGTTGGGTCAAAAGTAGGCACGTTGGGTCATTTGATGGGCTGTGACGAGCTCACCGAACTATTCTGCGATTCGCCTAATTACCCTATCTCGCCCTTACAATCATGTTTTATTTGTTGTGGCGTCTGTAACTTTCGGTGAGAAGTATGAGGTCGCCAAGAGCACTCAATGACTCACCGAAAGTTTTCTTATTCGCCCTTTGTCTGCACCCTTAACTCATTCTGCACTATGACCTTCGGCGGATTGTCTGTGGCTCGCTGAATGTATTCGGCTAATATCGCTGCAAAAGCTGAAGCAGTGCGAAAAGAAAAAGAGACCAGAAGAAGAATGACAACATTCCAGGCACTGATGCCCGGGCAGATGGAGTGACTGCTTAGTCATGATCCCTTCTTTACCTCCCTCTTTGTCTTCCTTTAATTTACATTCTGGATATTCTATGTTAATTGCATTTGAGGACAAATTGCTTTTATTTGTGGTGGGGTGAGGCCCACCTTTGTGTGCTATTTGATGATCGAATGTTATGTATACTTGGGCTTTGTGCTTAAATTATGTTAAATACTGCTTCCTATGGATGTTTGAGCTTGTGGCTCCTTTTTTTTTAACTTGTAAAATGATTTTTGACCCATCCAAAAATTTTTGCCACGTCTCGTATGTTAAATGTGGCTGTTCTTTTGCAATATTTAAGTCTCGGTTCTGATAAATATCGATGACATGAATAGTGCTTACAATCGACGAACATGAATGTACGGCTACGATGAGGCCAAATGAAGTTGCATAGACAATATGTGAACTCTTTGCATCTCATTGTGATTAGCCATTTATCAAATTGATTCTCTTGTGATGATCATTGCACACTAGCGAAAGTGTGGAGTCTTGTTTGACTGTAGTATCAATGCCTAGTGTGATGAGCTTACTTTGAACCATGCATGATAGATCCTAGAATTTACCCCGTTGGTCCGGTCAACTAAGTGATGCTATATCTTGATATAATCTTAGGCAACTTCTAAGAGTGTGAGCCAATTTGACATATACCTCTTTTGTGACCTACCTTGTAAGTGTGTGAACCGCTTTTGAACACCCCTTAAGACATACCTTTCTTAGGAAAAAACATGATGAAATCATAACCTTTCTTTATCCACTACCTATAATCCTCTTGAATTGTGGTTAATTGAATAGCCAACTTAGGCCAAAAGCCTAAATTGGCGGTGTGGTGAAAAGATAAGGGCAAGTCAAGAAGTGCAAGGAAAGTCTCCTTTAACCCATGGTGTTGAGAAAAATGGAACCCTTCCATATAAAAAAAAAAGAAAAAGAGAAAGAAAAAGAAAGTTGTGGAATAAAGTACAAAAGAGATGAGGTTCCCAAACAATCCATGGTACGTGAATAATAGGATGCCTTATGAGCACTAAAGAGAATGATGAAGGAAAAGGAAAGGAGGTGTTGTGAACTCCGCATTTCATGAGGATAAAAGTCACTGAACCTAAATGACCATACCTTTGCACTCAGCCCCATTACAAGCCTTGACAAGACCTTTTTGATCTTGAGTGAGCTGAAACAAATGTTGATTGGAAAATATGAGCAAACCTATGGGTGAAAGCATACATTGTGTTCATCTTTGTGAGTGTGAGCATTGTATCTGATTTCGACTCGTTAAACTGCAAACCATTGTGTGAATATGGAATCATTCCTTGTGTGAGGGCTTTTGAACACTTTGGTTGAGATTGAACTTGCATTTGAAGCAAGTATTGTGAGGTTCTTTGATATTGGTGAGTCACAACTTGAATCTTTGAGTGCACATTGGATCTTTGCATAAGTAAATTGAGTCTTGTTGGGTGCATTCATGATTGAGTCTTATGTAGCACTATTCGAGACACCCTTTTTGAACGACTGAACTTTAGTTTGCTTGAGGACAAGCAAAATTTAAGTTGGGGGTGTTTATGAGTCCAAAAATTGGACTCATTTAGGGCTATATTTTAATAGAAATTGTGTCCTCAAATGCTTATTTTATCTCAATATCTGATGAAAATACTTTAGTTTCAGGTATTTGAAGGAAAGCATGGACCCTACGTCGCAAAAAGGAACGAAGAAGCTGAAAAGAACGAAGAAATGAAGGCCTGAGGATCGCCGAGTCTACTTGGCGAGTCCTCGAAGGGTCTTACTTCGCCTTTTATTCCAGTGTGCTGAGCCCTGAAGGAAAGGATCAAGTTGGTGGAAAAAGGGAGCACTCGGCGCATCGCCGAGAAGTTCTATGAAGCATTACCATGTCGCCCAATGACCCAGAGCACAACGATGCTGAAGGATGGTGCAAAATGGCGATGAACTACACCAAAAGGCGAATTGTCGAATGATCCGCTGCAGCATAAATCAGTGAAAACTATAAATACTAGTTAGAGTTGTAGTTTTAAGAGTCGAACAATAATTATAATTCTCATATAGAATAGTACTTTTAGATACTTTTGCTCTAAGTTTGAGAGGGTTTTGAAGACTCGAAGTTCCAAAGGGTTTCATCTTCAAGATTTGGATTTGGACCTCTTGGATTCTTCAATTTTGGCCTGTATCAAGACTTAAATCTTCATACCCATTTGAATGCAAGCTCAATTTGGTATAAATTTCTATCTCTTATACATGTGTGGCTAAAAACCCCAATTATTGGGGTGTGATTTAGCGAATATGGGTTAAGATAATTGTTGGGTCTTTGCTTGCTGATAGTATAATCGTAGTTTAATTGTGATTTTGTTTAGTAGCTGTGGATGAATTTAATGAATTTGTAGTTGCAAATACAATTTTATTTATGTGCTTTCGGCTTGCTCGAGAGAAAGGTCGTAAACCTAAAACTACTAAATTGATGGCCAGTGTGAGTGGGTCGACATGAGATTCAGCTCGAGAGACTGAACCCTAGTCCCATGTCCACGCACTCAGCTCGAGAAAGTGAGTGGGTTAAGGCATAGGTTGGTCTTCATGCGGCAAGTTGGTGTCCGAGAGGAACACATTTGAAACGTGGTAAGTTGTTCGAGAGAGAACTTATCCTCCTTAAAGTTTAGCCTAGTCACAAATATTTTATGAATCTTCTATCGAAAGCATGTACCCAATAATCTATCTTAACTCGTATTTCCATCACACCCCAAGGATTCCTCTCATTACTTAGAAATTCTTATTTATTTTGCTATTTTTACTTACTTGTGACAAAACCCCATCATTAATTGACACTCTTGTGTCCCCTTTTAATTTACAATATTTTTAATCGTTAATGTATTTAGCTACGACTAGTTAGAACTTAATTTTATTTTTTTATTAATTCTCAAAACTACTCTCTTGGGAACGATCCCAACACTTGGTTGGGTTACTAAACTATTGTACAATCGTAGACACTTGCATCAGAAGTTGTGTCTTGATTACGCAAACATCAAAAATCTAAATAAAATGGAAAGCATGACTAGATAAACAATTCCAGAAACTAATAAAATTGAAGCAACAAAAACACAATACTTAAAAGATTTACATGAAACATACACTATCATGGATGATTTCAGCCCTAATCAGCTTATAAGCCTAATAAAAAAGAAATTCTCAAGTGAAGAATCAACCCTAATCAACCCATTTATACTTATTTAGTGATTAATGCTCAGGGCAAAAAATCAACTCATTTGGGTAATACAACTATGAGCTAGACTCCCAAAAATCAACAAAAATCATATCAACAACACAAGAATATCAAAACCCTAAAGCTAAAATTTAGACTCAAGATAGAAATTCTTACCTGATAAACCCTATTCCAACAAAATCCTTTCAATGTGATGAAGCTTTAAGACACCTTATTCTCACGTGCAACATTCTGTTCAATTTTCAACAAGAAATCTTTTAGTGAGGCGTGTTCATTTGTGAGGCGTAACCTTCAGCGAGAACGTGTGCTATGATGGAACAACTCTTCAGCGAGAACGTGTGCTATGACGGAACAACTCTTCAGCGAGAACATGTGCTATGACGGAACAACTCTTCAGCTCTTCAACAAGAAATCTGTGAGAAAGTTTGATGGAAATCATGTTCTTTAGACTTGAAGAGAAAAGCCTGAAGAGTGCGTTCTTCAATTTGATGGAATTTTTCTGATTTGGGGAAAATAAAGTTTTAATATTTTATGAATTATTTTTTTTCCCAATAAAAATTGGAGGGAGATTTAAAAATGTTGAAGGGAATATAATATTTTAGTGAAAACTTTAAGGCCACATTTGTAATGTGTTGTTTTTTACAATTATAAAAATAGGACACTTTAAAAGTGTGGCCATATATGTAAATAGTTGTTGCCAATTATATCATACTATAACAATGCTTATAAAGTGTAGCTTATATCATTAAAGAGTACACTTTACAAGTGTTGCCAATATTATCGAAGCTAAAAGTTAAAAACTTGGGCTACACTTTAAAGTGTCCCCAAAAATATTTTAGGCAACACTTTACAAGCGTTGTCCAGATTTAGTGTGACCGTAGGCCTAAAATGTTGTAGTGACTCTTTCTCAAACTGCTCTTTACTTCCTCAAAACTCAGTTTAAACAATAATATTTTGCTTAAAAGATTCTCAATAAGAATTCACTGAATACTCAAGAATAAGGTTCATGTTGAAAAATAGTCATGAACGATCAACTAAATAATCACAATACACAATGTATGAAAATTCAATGATTAGAATTAGGAATTCAATAATCAACAACTCAAGAATTGAGAAATCTATATCAACTCAGCTCAAGAATATGGAAATCTAAAGAGAGAATCCTAGATTACTTTGTTACTGATTTGAAAGTAGATGAAGGGCGTGAGGACGAACTAGTCCAACACTATGATAGCCTGACACTCTTGGAAGAACAAAGTTCTTTGGCGAAATTGAAGAACCTTGTAAAACACTTGAACCCTAGCTTTTCTCCTCTTAGAACCTTGTTCTAATGTGTTGAAGTGTTAATGAACGTAAAAGAATTAACTGACACTTTCTAATCCCTTAATTAGGTGTAAAACATCGTGGTTTAGGCTTAGAATAGGGTTTAAAAGGATATAGTTTAAATACCAAATGCATAGGGGAAAGACCAAAATGACCCCAACTTTTAAAATTAAGAGGTGATTTAAACGAGAGGTTTCACGATCCATTTAAGGTTTCACGGTCTGTGAAACGCTTGACGGGTCGTCTAGCTGGTCGTCAAGTTGGTCGTGAAGCTTCACCTACCTGATAATGCTTCACTAAAACGGCATAAATTTTTATTCCGAACTTGAAAAGAGGCAAACATGGTGGCGTTTGAAAGAGGACTCAAAGACCTTTAATTAGATATATGATGGGCACCTTAATTCATTTTATGCTAAGATATATTACCGTTTAAAGTTGAGCAAAAACGTAAAAAATGATGGGTCTCTTTCACGGACGACTTCACGGACCGTCCAAGTGTCTGTGAACCTTCATGGGTATTGGGGTTCAACATCACGGGCGAGGTGACGGGTCGTGGACACCTTCGTGTCCCATGAACCTCTTTGTAAAGGGAATCTTAAGTCCACCCTTCTTCACGGTTGGTTGTACGGTCTGTGAAACCTTGTACGGACCATACATCCTCCCGTACATGTGCACCCATACTCAACTGAAGCCTTTTCTACTTTCCATTTCACATTCCTATTTCAAAGGTGTTACACCAACACATTTTCATATTCTAAGAATGATCAATGATAGCATCGTTACGTATGTGTACAAAAATAGATCATCCATTCATATTTGACACTGACGCGTTTTCATATTCTGAAAACGATCAATGATAGCATCGTTACTTATGTTTACAAAATAATTGCAGTAGCGACAGGTAAAATCAAGGTCAAGTTCACAAGTAGGTACACAAGAGAATAAGTCTATATGAGATTTGCATTAACTAGTGCTTCTACCAAATGACCAATTCATTTCAAATAAGAAAATCTAAGATCACCACGCCGCATATGTTTTATGAAAGTATCAAGTTTGTGACTCAGATCTCGAAGCTTTGGTTCACCAAATTCATCTAAATAATGTTTGGCCAATGCCATGATTTTTTCCTTATCAAAATAAGCAAAAATATTAACTGAATTCAAGCTTTCCATACCAAGAAGCAAGTTACCACTCACAACATCAAAATCTTTATTAAACTCTTGCAGTTGCAAGTCAATAATAGCATAAAAGAGCTCAACACATAAGTTATGTGAATAAGTAACACTACAAGACCTACACTTTGACTTTTCAGGAATATAAAATTCATCCATCTTATGTACCAAAATTTCATGTTTATTACAAAATAAAGAAACTTCATTCATCAAAGATTTGAACCCATCATCTCTTAATGATTGCAATCTTTTTTTAGTAATGTCAAGAAATACCATGGAATTAACAATATCTTTCTCTTTTCTCTAAAATGATGCACTCTGCTCATTTGACATCAACAATATTTTCAACATCAAAAGAAGCAAAAAAACAAATTCAAATTCATTGATCATACTCAAGAAAGCTCCTGCTTGCAATCTATCATTGGGACTGGAACCTCTACATTTAATTGCATCAATCACATGAGCCATAGATAAAAATAAACAACAAAGTTATTCAATGTTTTAAAATGAGATCCCCAACGAGTGCCACCTGGCCTTTGAAGCTTCGTTTTTTATTCAAACCTTTTCCACTTTGCACCTCACTTCTTTCTAGTAGTTGTTCCAATATTTCTGCTTGATGGTCTACTGTCACACCCCGAGGCTATCCCCTAGATGTAACATGGGTCCTATGGTCACAAATGACCCTTAGCTAACCTTCAAACTAGAATATCACAAGAATACAAAAAAAATACTAAGTAAGCAAAAACATAACTAATAGGTGAGTAAATCTAAAAGAGTTCACTTGAGAATATAACTGAGTTCAAGTGTGAATTAACTCCAAATACAACTAAGTTTGACTCTATGTTTGAAAGCCTCTAATACTGATGAGTTGTTGGGACAAGTCCCCAACTAACTCAAAAATACTGAAACTAGTCACGTACTGGTTAAACTAAAAGCACAAAGAAATTCCCTAGGATGATGAGGACTCACCACTGAAGTTGTTGAGTACAGACTAAAATTGAGTTAAGCGCGGTATGGATGCTGAGTGCCTAAACCTACATCATACAATGATGCAGCGCAAAAATATATGTTATTACTTTTAATGTACTGAGCATGCATGATATATACTAAGCTGAACAATATAAAAAAAACTGAATATGGAAATAGATGTAATGAAATCTAATTGAAAATTGAGCTGGATGCAATGACCAAGTACAAATCATGAAATATATATCATATTGAACTAGATACTGAACTAAATGTTGAATACATGGTCAATGCAACATGAATCTGACTGTGGGAGATACTATTAATCAACATAAACCACGTGACCTAAACGTGGAGTCCGATGTATACGCCCCATCGAGAGGATCTAATATACCTTGTCGGGTGTATAAATGCATGACTGTAGCATGCCCACTATAATTGATTCCCAACAGAGGGGGCTTATAAGCCTACACTGGCACGTAGTTCTGGGACTTGAGGGTACACTGCACCCTAGTCCAACTCGGTGCTAAGTCTACTCCCAACTGAATATGTATAGCTAAAATGCAGCTCAAATACTGAGTCACTCAAAATATTTATAGTTATTTGAGAATGCAACATATATGAACTGAAAGATATGGCATTTGAATTCTGAAGCATGATTGCCTGACTAATTTGCCTAGCAAGTTTAATTCATGAAATACTGATAATTAATACAAGCTAGGCTTTCTGAGTTCTATACATGAGACTATCCTAATTCTCCAAGAAACATGTAATCAATAACATAAAAACTATTAACAACTAAATTTCAATGGATCCCTTAGATTTAGGAACCTTAGGTCTAAAAAATTTATGGAGAAACTAAAGAATTGACTGAATACATGGACCTAATGGGTGAAAGGAACCCACTAGTGAAATCCCACATACATGGTGACAAAAACTATGGAGAAATCCTTTGGATTTTGGGGCTGAACATAAAGAAGACCTTTTCTTGTTCTTGGGAGTAACTGTCGCCTCTTTCTCTTCTTTCTTTTGTAAGTTAGATGGTTTTAGGAGAAAGAAGGTGTTTGGCAGTTTCTGACTAGATTACTAGGCTTAGACTGAGTAAAACAACGTAGTTTAAGTATCAAACGATGTAGTTTAATTACCGAACATGGGAAAGGAAAAATACGATCGTGAACTAAAGCTGATGAAGTGACCTTTACGAGGGGCTTGACGGGCCGTCTAAATCATGATGGCCCATGTAGTGGATCATCATGATGTCCTTCCCGACATAGTTTCACTAAAATGAGCATTAATTTTTACTCATGTTTGGGAATTAGGCAAACCTTGTGGGGTTGGAAAGAGGATTCAAAGATATTTAATTTGATAGGTCATGGGCAACCTAATTCATTTTGTGTTGATTGATATGATAGATTGAAGGTGACCCAAAACTCAAAGTATGATAAGTCTCTTTCAAGGACGACTTAACGGTCTGTGTGAAGCTCCACAGACCATCTAGGTATCAGTGATCCTCTACAGTGACCTTCGGATAAACCTCATTATGGTGACTTGTATGGACCCATAGACTGGCCGTCAAAGTCACCACAGGCCGTCAAAAACAACGTTTAGGTAACTCCCTCCTACGAAGCCCCTGAAGGGTGGTTCACGATGCCCTTCACTGGTCGTAAACCCCTAGATAGACCATCTAAGGTGCCGTCTAGGTGACCCCTACCATAGGAGTCCTGGATTGGCAACACGGAGCTCTTAACGGGTTGTGGACCCCCAAACGACCCGTCTAGGGAGCTGTGAAGGGTCCATGGTCCATTTTGGGTTTGTGGTCTTGCCCATTTTACTTTTTATCCCTTTCTCAAAGTCCGAGGTGTTACAATATCTCTCTCTTGGTATTATTCATTCTCAAATGAAGACTAAACAATCTGAGTTTGGAGGGAAGGAGCTGAAATCCCTACCACTGAGTACTAGAAACTGGTATCTAACTGATTTGAGTTCCATGAACATGCAAATATGCTGAAATGTAAGGATAACTGAGGGAACAAGATACTCAAACTGAATTACACAGGAGTAAACTTAGAGACTGGAGAGGAACAATTACCTCAAGCTGAAACTGAATCGAACGAAAAAAGGTGAGGATAATTTGCCATCATGGCTGCTTCTGCTTCTCAAGTATCTCCCTCTACGAACTGAATCCTTTATAAAACCTTTACTGAAGCGACCTCCTTATTTCTTAACCTACGAACCTAACGGTCAAGAGTTTTGATTGGAGTATCCTCATATGTGAGGCTATCCTTTATACCCATACTTTCTAAAGGTACTATCAATGTCGGATCACCTACACACTTCTTCAACAAGGAAATGTGAAAGACTAGATGAACTGCTGCTAATTCTGCTGGCAGCTCTAACTCATAAGCCACATTACCAACCCTTTTCAGTATTCTGTAAGGACCTACATACCTGTGACTGAGCTTCCCTTTCTTGTCAAATGTCATCACCCCCTTCATGGGTGGCACCTTCAGAAAAACCCAGTCATATATTTCAAACTCTTAGTCCCTTCTCCTCACATCTGCATAGGACTTTTTATGACTCTGAGCTGTCTTTAGTCTATCTCTGATGAGCTGAACTTTCTCCATAGCCTCATACACCAAATCTAGCCTAATTAAGGCTGTTTCACCAACTTCGAACCAACCAACCGGAGACCTACATCTATGCCCATATAGTGCCTCATAAGGGGCCATCTGGATATTGGAGCAGAAGTTGTTATTATATGCAAACTCTATGAGAGGTAGGTGATCATCCCAATTACCTATAAAATCGATCATGGAAGCTCTCAACATGTAATCTAAGCTTTGAATGGTACATGATGTGTCGAGGATTTCAACTAATTTAGGGCTTAATATTCAAGGAATTAGTGTCCTAAATGCCTGTTTTATGCTCATAATTGATATTGAAATGTTAATATGGAGCAATGAAGGTAAAAGATCAAGGCAAGGACATTACAATGCGAATAGGAGCAAAAAAGTTGAAAAGGTTGAAAGAAAGCATGACCGGTACTCACCAAAGCCACTCGGCGAGTCGCTGAGTGGACCTTCAGCTCGGCCCAAGTTCCAGCATGCCCGCTTATGGACAAGACCAACTTGGCGAGCAGATTTGTAGTTCGGCGATGCGCCCAAGAGATCTGTGATATCGATCTCGATCGCCTAAAGTTATAGAAAAGAGATGGTGAAAGTCCAATCCAAGAAAATGATAAAAAGGGCACTCAATGCATCACCGATCAGGTTGACGATGCCCGATTTACTTCACCGAGTGACTCCAATGCTAAAATTCTAGGAACGTATAAATGCAATTTTCAAAAGAAGAAAATGAGTTCCCAAATTGTCCAATTCTGGGTTTTTGGTCTTTAATATTCTAAAACATTCTTTTACATTTTAAAATAGAGATTTAAGGTTTGTGAGACTTTTAGCTTCAATTTGAGCATTTGGAGACTTATGGATTGTTACCCAACCTGATGGAAAACTTCATTGGTAACAATTTCTTGTTCTTTATTATGTTTGGCTAAAACCTCCATTCTTGGGGGTATGATTATGTAGTTTAATGCATTAATGAGTTAATGGGTGTTGTTATTTACTGATTTTTATTGTTGATTTGAAGTGGGTTCAATTAATATTTTGTGTTTTAATCGAGGAATGGTAGTTGCAAATATAATTCTAGCTTAGTACTATACTTGCCTGAGAAAGAAGTGTTAGAGTTAAGTTGTTAGTTGATGATTGTATTGATTGTGTTGTTACAGACTTAGCTTGAGAAAGTGGGTCTGAATGCAATCTTACAAATCTAGATTGATCAAGGTAATGGGTTGTTAATCTGTGTTGTGCTTGTTGAGGTTCAAACGATTTCACTTGATTCGCAATAGTTGATTGAGAAATGACTATTGCATCAAAAACCTATCCTGCCCTCTAATATTCAACGACTTTTAATAAGTAATAATCACCCATTACACAAAATTGACATTTAATTTATCACACTCCTAAGAAACCTTCTCTATTTGTTTGCCCCCTAGGTTTAGTAATCGTAATTTGGTTACCCAATTACCCATATTTGACATTAATTAGCAAAACCTTGTCATTTATTTTGTTGTTGCGAAAATGTCTACATCTACAAACAATAAGAACACCATTTTACTTCTTAATTGAATTCTTTAACGTATCATTCCTTGTGGGATTGACCCCAACTCTTAGTTGGATTTATACTTGTTAGCGACCACCTGCAGTTAGAATAAGAAGAAGTGTAGTTGAGCATTATAAAAAATGGCGCCTCTGCCGGGGAGTGGTATTGAGAATTTTTTTATTGAAGTTTAGTCATGAAATGATTTTGTGGTAGTTGAATCAACTTATTTGTGTTCTTTGTTAGCTTCTCTAAAACAAGTAAAGAGATGAGTGTTAATGGGAGCAATACCAGCCAACTTGGGAACAACGATGACATCGAGAACTTGCACAATGTCAATGAAGATCTGTTAGAAAGTGCAGGTTCTATTTGATTGCCTCTGACTCTGTGCAATGTGGTGTTTCATATGACCTTCACTATGTTACAACTGTTGCAAATGAAGGGTCTCTTTGGAGGACTTGCTCATGAGGACCCTCAGGACCACATTCGAAACTTTGTGAATGTGTGTGGGCCGTTTTCTTTCAAGAACATCACTAAGGAGTCGATATGACTTCATTTGTTTTCCTTTTCTTTAATGGGGGAGGTGATGAGTCTATAAATTGGACTCATTTAGGGCTTTATTTTGATAAGAATAGTGTCCTCGAATGCTTATTTTGTCTCAATATCTGATGAAAACTCTTAAGTTTCAGGTATTTGAAGTTTTATTGAAAGCATGGACACTTAGGCGCAAAAAGGAACAAAGAGGCTGAAAAGAACGAAGAAGCTGAAGCCTGAGCATCGCCAAGCATACTTGGCGATTTGTCGAAGGGATTCACTCCGCCCTTTGTTCCAGTGCGCGAAGCCCTGAAGAAGAAGGATCAAAAGGCGATGAAAGGAGCAGTTGGCGCTTCGCCAAATATTTCTGCGAAGCAGTACTATATCGCCAATGGTCTAGAACGTGAAGATGCTTAAGGCAAACACGAAACAACGATGAAACAGCAGAAGGGCGAGTCGCCGAGTCATTCGGCGACATCGACTAACCTCACCGAAAGATCCGCTAGCACTATTTTATGAAGTCTATAAATACTAAACTTATTATTAAATTTAGGAGAGTCGAACATTTATTTTAATTTCCAGAATAGAATAGTACTTTTTGGGATATTTTCTCTCAAGTTTGGAGAGGGTTTTGTAGGAGACTTGAAGAGAGAAGGATTTCATCTTCCCTAAGTTGGAAGTGGGTCTTCTCCATTCTTCTTCCTTTGCTTAGACCAAGGTTTAATTTCTTATACCCATTTGACTTTAGTATCATTTTAGGTGTATTTTCTTATTTCTTGATGTGTGGCTAAATACCCATATTCTTGGGGTGTGATTTAGCAAATCTGTGTTGATATTGTTGTTGGGTCTTGCTTGTTGATATGTTAGATGTATTTTAATGGTGATTTCAACTAGTGGTTGTGGTATAATTTAATGGGTTTGTAGTTGCAAATACAAAACTACCCATGTGTTTTCGGCTTGCCCGAGAGGGAGGTCACGAAACCAAGACCACTAGACTAATGGCCTAAGGAGTGGGTCAACATGAGGTTTAGCACGAGAGGGTGAACCCTAGTCCCATTTCCTAATACTCAGCTCGAGATGGTGAATGGGGTAAGGCGTAGGCTGGTCTTTATGCGGCAAATGGGTGTCCGAGAGGAACCCAATTGAAACGGGGTAAGTTGCCCGAGAGGGAACTTATTTCCATCTAAAGTTTAGCCTAGTCACTATTATCTTGTAAATTTCCTATTGAAAGCATGTACCTAACGATTTATCTCAACTTGTATTGCGGTCACACCCCAAGAACTTTCTCCCATACTTGAGTTTCTTGTTTACTTTTGCTGTTTTTACTACTTGTGACAAAACCCCCAATTGATAGTTAACACTTTTGTGTCACCCCCTTTAATTTACAATGTTTTTGTTTGTTAGTGTCTTTAGCTACGACTAATTAGAACTAAATTTTATTTTTCTATTAATTCTCAAAACCACTCCCTTGGGACACGACCCCAACCTTTAGTTGGGTTACTATATTATCGACGATCGTAGACACTCGTACCGTAGGTTAGTGTCATTGGTAACGATAAGCATCAAAATGGTGCCGCTGCCGGGGAGTGGTGTCATTTGAGAATTTTTAGTTTAATAGAGTTTATGTTCTTCTTAGTGGTAGTTTACAAATTTAATTTTTAGTTTTGTTCTGTTGATAGTGTAAACATTTCAAAAAGCATGAGTGTTAACGGTAGTAACGGGAGCCAAGTGGGCCATCAAGATGACATTGGTAACCTCAACAATGTCCAAGAGCCCAACATCAATGATCCACATCTCATGGGAGGTGTCAGAGCCATCCATCTCCCTCCAGCAGAGGGAAATGTGATGTTCCACATAACAAGCACCATGTTGCAACTTTTGCAACAAAAAGGAATTTTCAATGGATCGGCTCATGAGGACCGACATGAGCATCTTCGAAACTTCGTGGATGTGTGTGGACCTTTCTCGTTCAAGAACATCTCTCAGGAATCAGTTTAATTAAGACTATTCCCTTTCTCATTGATGGGGTAACTTTGCAAGTGGCTAGCTGAATTACCACGAAATTCAATCACTTCATGGGAGGAGCTGGTCACCGCATTTAATGTGCAATTTTTCCCTACCTCGAAGATGATGACTGTTCGTGATAACATCCAAAGATTCAAGCGTCTGAATGGAGAGCCTCTTCATGAAACTTGGCTCCGGTTTAAGAAATTGGTGCTACAAAGCCCGACATATGGTCTACATGATAATGTGCTCCTTCAATACTTTTACCGGAGTCTAGACTTGGTGAAGAAAGGTGTAGCTGACCAACTCTCTCCTGGAGGCTTAATGCAGTAACCATATGCAGTAGTAGTTCAACTTCTGGATGGGATGACAACCATCAATAGGGCGTGGTACACTCGCGAAGACCAGGTCTCACTGGTCACATTTCAGTTATCCAATGAGCAGGTTGAAAAAGATAAAGAGAGAGACCAAAACATGGCCAAAATCATGATGCAACTTGACATTTTATCAAAAAATGTCATGGGGGCGGGTACCCGTGGTGTCAATGTTGTGGGAGTCGGGGGTGCGAATCCTGAGGAGATGAAGTTTGAAGCCATATATGATGAGGAAGTAAATTTCCTAGCTAACCAAGGTGGGGGCTACCGTTCAAACTACCCAAGGTAGGGTGGTAATCAAGGATGGGTTAGAGACGAAGGCTGGAAGGATCGAGATTATGAATGGAGGGACCGTAATCCAAATTGGAAGGAAGGGGAGAAGGATAGATATGTGCCTCCCCACGAGCATCAGAAGCCCAAGGATTCAGAAGGTGGTAGGACTGAGGATATGCTCTCGCGTATCCTAAACAAAGTTGAAGGGTCAAACAAAATGCTAAAAGGTATGAAAAATGTGTCTACCCTCAACCAGACTGTCACCTCTCATTCAGTTTCAATCAAACAGTTAGAGACCCAAATGGGTCATATCTCATCTCATCTCAATCCGAGACAACAAGGGGTGTGCCTAGTGATACTATGGCTAACCCCAAGAGTAAGGTCTGAAGGTTAACTTGCGTCGTGCAGCGACGTTAACTAAGGCACTGTTTAGGAGGCAACCCAAAACCATTTACTCGCCTTTTGTTATCTTGATAAAATAATAGTGTGTTGTTTGTACAGACTGAGTAAGGAAAGTGCTTGAAAAGATGTATGAAGGCGAGCAACAGTTTAGTTTGGTGGATCACCGACAAGTTCGACGTACCCGATCATTCCCACCATTTGACGCAATACATCTTAAAGGTTGAGTCTGTAAAACTCGGCGCAATATGAATTTTGTCGGCGCATCGCCAATCCAATTGGCGATCTCGATAGAGACTGCCAATCCACTGCTCACCTGAACTGAAAAGTCTGTTATATTCAGCGAGGACATTAGATATTTGGCGTTTCACTGAGTGATTGAGCGAGATCGACTAACATTGTCGAATGAGCAGAAACTGGACGGTCACAAGCCACATGTTTAAAAGTTCCATCTCATTCACTTCTTTTCACCTTGTCCCTTTTCATAAACTCACACTCGCACTTTAGTAGTTATATTTCTTGCACTTTTAGAGTATTTTAAGTGTCGAATTGTGCTCGGATTAGGATCACATTGCTGCCTAGTAAGTAGCACTATCTAATTCGGCATCAAAGGTTGGTAATCAAACTCCTCAGTTATTTGATCAGAATTTTTAATCATTTGCATAATTACTAACAGTATAAAATCTCTGTTGAGTTTTTGAGTTAATGGGATTGTATATATTATCGATTAAGACTTGGTATTTCTGCATGATTTGAGGGACTGCAAGTTAACTATACTTTGAGTTGAACTGTTGTGCGGTGGGAATAGAAGTTTCTTTGGGTTTTCGTTGAAATTGAGTTATATAAGCGTAAGTTACATTATCTGGGTTTGCGGGATGAGATTTGAAAGGCTGGGTCAAACATAGACACGTGAGCTAATCGGTGAGAAACAAATTCCGTCGAACTGCTCAGCAGTTCGCCTAACATCACCATTTCACCTTTAACTGAATACTCTATGCATTGATTAATCTATGACTTTTGGCGGTCAGTTTAATTCACAAAATGCACTCGACGATCCACTAAAAGATCCCTTGTTCATCCTTTGTCTGCGCCCTTGTATCATTTGTACATCATTTTCAATGTTTAGCCTAACAGGATAAGCGCTTCACCAACTAGCTTGGCTGAGTGATTCCACACCCAGAAACACCTGTTTACCCCTGTTTGAATTACTATCTTACTTATCCTCGAAGTCTTTGCAGGAATGGCTAGACCAAAAGTCGCAGGGAGAAAGGATCCACCTAGGCATATAAGACCACGAGAGTTTAAAAACAATGAAAAGAAAGTCGAGCTAGCTAGACAAAGGAAATATACCCATGAACCTAGAGAAAAGAGACGAATTCCCATCAACCCTAATATGCCTTCATGGGCTCTAGGTTTTGTCAATGCAATACGGGCCTTCGGAGCAGGTCAAGAGATAGATCAGATGATTGCAACTAATCTTGCTGCAGAGGCCACGACAAAGGCAAACAATCAGGACTAAAACAACAATACTCCGGGGACCATGGTTTTACTTCAGGGAGATGTATCGAATGCCCCGGTAGATAAAGAGACTGCATAGACGTGACTCTTTTTTACCTCTTTATCTGTCTTATCTTTCTTCAACTCTGGGTACTGTTATTACTTTCATTTGAGGACAAACGCTCTTATTTGTGGTGAGGTGAGACCCACCTTGTTTTGCTTGTTTCAGATATTTGTGTTTTGGTGTACATTTGGGTTATCTGTTTTTAATTATGCTTTTGCTTTGCGATTGTTTGAGCTTATGGCTCCGCTTATTTTTAATTGCAAAATGACTTTGACCCTTCCAAAAAAATTTCAGCTTTTCGCACATTTTTTCCACCCTTCGTGAGTTGAATGTGGCTGTTCTTTTGCAAAAAATTGAGTCTCGGTTTCGATTAATACCGATGACTTGAATAGTGCTGTCAATTGAACGAACATGAATGTACGGCTACGGTGAGGCAAAATGAAGTTGCATAGACAATATATGAACTCTTTGCATCTCGCTGTGATTAGCCATTTATCAAATTGATTCTCTTGTAATGACCGTTGCACACTAGCAAAAGTGTGTAGTCTTGTTTGACTTAAGTGTCGATGCCTTGTGTGATTATCTTGCTTTGAACCATGCATGAATAAACCTAGAATTTGTCTTGTTAATTTGATTGATTTAGAAAGGTGTCCTCTTGATATGATCGTAGGCAACTTTAAAGAGTGTGAACCAAATTTGACATATACCTCTTTTGTGGCCTACCCGTGAGTGTGTGAAACTCTTTTGAACACCCCTTGAGCCTTACCATTCTTTGGAGCCCCCATATAAGTCTTTTTACTCCCAAATTCACCCCATTTTTTACATTCTTCCAAATTCCCCCAAAATATCAAATCTCCTCCTAAAAATTCTCTCTCTATGAACTTGAAGAAGAAGAAAAAGATTCAACCTAGGGTTTCAAGCTAAGGTCTCAATTCCTTCATTGATGATAAGCAAATTGGACTTGAGGTATGGTAGTTTTCATCCATTAATATCTTCCATTCAAGGAGTCCCCAAATTCCTCTATTTCAAAAGGCAGAATTCCTCAATTAGCTAGGGGTTTCTTTAATCACCATGGGTTCTTTTTATTATTGATCTTAATGATTTAATTATGTCTAAATATGCATGAATTGATGATTTACAATGCTTTTATGATGTTCCCCTATGAACCCATGAAAACCCCCATGTTTTCAAAATTATGATCTCATCATGTGGGTTGTTGATTATAAAAGAGGAGTTTTATGATCTAAAGTATGAAGCAATAGAATTAAATGAATTTATGATAAAAATCCCTATCTAAAACATGATTTCTAGATTTGTGGATTGAAAGTAAGCTTTGAACCTTGGAAGAGCAAGTATGAGTTTATGTATGATCTTATGAAATCATGTATGAAATCATGTAAATGTTAAGGGTGCTTTGAGAGTAAAGTGCCAAATGATGATGATTAATATTGTGTTGTGAAAGGCTATTTTCTTAAACACATACTATCATGATGTGAAGAGTTTTCTCACATAGAAAGGATTCTTAGGTTGAAATACTATTCTCACCTACTTGAATCAATGAATAAGAGTAATCCTAATGAACTAGCTTGGATTGACAAGATGACATGTCTTTCCATGGATAATGAGAATAAGTAAGAAAATACTATTCTGTGGGAATTATGCTTAGCACCTACTGGATATTGACATTGAGATGGAAGCTCTCCCGTTAGTAGAGGTCGGGTTTCTAGAAGAAGTCTCATGAGATTAAAGCTCTCCCGCTAGTAGAGGCCGAGTTTCTAGTAGAAATCTCCTTATCCCTTAAACTATGTACCGTCATAGGTTGATTAGCTAGTGGATCCACTTAAGCTAGAAGTTCATGGTTTCAGCTTATGCAAGTAGAACAACCCTTTTCGGTGTGGGAGACACTGAGGGATCATGTTATAGCTCACATGGTCTCTATGTCGGTTAAGGCTAATTTTTCGACAATAATATGATTAATGAACTAAGGTTACCTAAAGAAGTATCTTACATGTGTTCAAAGTTTTAATGTTGATTTATCTTGCATTGACCATGATGTTATGACTTATGTTTTCTAACCGTCTTATATCATATTTTAATTGGTCAATTACATTTCATGAAATGAAATGTCTTTCTTAGCATGTTTTAAACGTTTTTATGCATGGCTACCATACTTAGTGCATTATTGTACTAACACGTACTCTTGCCTACATTTGTGTTTCCAAATGTAGGGTCCGACAGTCAGGGTTTCCATTCTAGTTGCTAGAGCTTGGACTTTAATTCTTTTCGAGCTTGGTGAGTCCTCATGGTTCAAGGATAGACTTTACTTATTGTAGTTTCTCTTTCGTATCTCCTTTTTGAACATGATGTACAGGATAGGACCACTTTCATTCAATTGTAATAAATGGCTATGCTGAGACATGAGTTAGACTTCCGTTTTTCCATAAGAACTCTTTGGACTTAAATGTTGTTTTATTCGTTGTTGTTCTATTACTTTATGTTATAATATGCTAAGTGTCTTGTATGGAGTCCTTCGGGGTTCTATGCACCATGTTACATCTAGGGGGTACCCCTAGGTCGTGAAAAACTTGGTAATCAGAGCACAAGGTTTAGAATGATCCTAGGATGTCTTATAAGCCACGTCTAGTAGAGTTTTATTCATGAGTGTGAAGCACGCCACACTTATGAATGAGAGGCTATAAGAAGATTAGGAAACTCCATTTCTTTCATTACTCTTAAGTCATGCGATAGAGTTTAACTCTATAAAATCTCTCTCCTAATCTGTACCTTATGCTCTTTAGGATATGTCTACTCGAAGAGCTTATGCTAGAAGGAATGTGAGGGAGAATCTGGAATAAGAAGCTCCTCCTCAAGCTCCAATCGATCCCTTGGCCGAACCAGTTACAAATGCAGAGTTTAGATCGGCTTTCCAAGTGTTGGCTTGAGCCATGATGGCCCAATCCAATAGAGAGGTGGTAGTCTACGTGAACTCAAAAGTGGGTACAACGGCTTTAAGAGTGAGGGATTTTATGAGGATGAACCCTGCGGAATTTTATGGCTCCAAAGTTGAGGAGGACCCTCAAGAGTTTATCGATGAGTTCTATAAGTTACTTGCTATCATAGGAGTGACTCTGGGAGAGAAGGCAGAATTGGCCGCTTATTAATTAAAGGGTGTTGCTCAAGTGTGGTATGACCAATGGAAAGAGGCAAGGCCAGTAGGAGCGGGTCCCGTAGAGTGGGAAGTGTTTAAATCATCGTTTCTTGATAGGTTCATTCCCCTTGAGATGAGGGAAACAAAGATGCAAGAGTTCATTAACATTTACCAAAGAAGTATGATTTTGAGGGAATATGCTCTAAAGTTCACTCAATTGTCCAAATATGCTCCAACAATGGTTGCAGATTCAAGAGCTAGAATGAGTAAGTTTGTATCGAGTGTGTCTGAAATGGTGGTTAAAGAGTGTCGTACTGCCATGCTTATTGGTGACATGGACATCTCTTGTCTCATGGTGCATGCACAATAAATTGAAGAAGAGAAACTCAAAGAGAAGTCTAGAGAGGTAAAAAGGGCTAAGACTGGGGATGGTAATTTCTCGCATGCTAGATCTGATGGACATGGTCGTCCTAAATTTGGACAAGGATTTTCCAGTCAAGGCTCCTCTAACGCTCCTCTTAAATCTAACAAGGATAGGGTGTCTAACCCTAAACCTCAAGAAGGAAATGAAGGTGGTTTTTCGTTGGTTAGATCTACGTGTGCTAAATGTGAGAAGAAACATGATGGTAAGTGCCTAGCCGGCACCGATGGATGCTTTAGTTGCGGGAAGAGTGGACACAAAATGAGAGATTGTTCCATGCTTGCGGCTAGAGGGAGAGAGGGCAAGCAAGCTCCTCCTAGCGTTTCAAATTCCAATGCTCCAAAGCAAAACCGCTTCTATGCTCTCTAAACCCGAGGTGAGCAAGAGATTTCTCCGGATGTAGTTATCGGTATGTTAAAGGTTTTTCAACTTGATGTATATGCTTTGCTTGATCCCGGTGCTACTTTATCCTTTGTGACACACCTTATGTGGCCATGAAGTTTGATGTGCTCCCCGATATATTGTTAAAACCTTTTCCTGTCTCTACTCCTGTTGGTGATTCTGTGGTGGCTAAGAGCGTCTATAGAAAGTGTCCAGTTTCCTTATCCCATAGATTTACTCTTGTTGACTTGGTAGAGTGTGAGATGTTAGATTTCGATGTAATCCTTGGGATGGATTGGTTGCATTCTTGCTATGCTTCCATAGATTGTAGGACTAGAGTGGTCAGATTTCAGTTTCTAAATGAGCTTATCCTTGAGTGAAAGAGGGGAAATTATATGCCCAAGGGTCAATTTGTCTCTTGTCTTAAAGCTAGAAGGATGATTTCTAAAGGTTGCATTTATCATTTAGTTAGCGTGAGGGATGTAGATTCTGAAACCCCTACTCTTGAGTCGGTCCTCGTAGTTAAGGAGTTTCTGGAAGTTTTCCCCGATGATTTACCCGGTATTCCTCCCAAGCGGGAAATAGACTTCGGTATTGACCTTCTCCTGGATACACAACATATCTCTATTCCTCCTTATAGAATGGCTCCGGCGAAACTGAAGGAGTTGAAAGATCAATTCAAGGAGTTTTTGGATAAGGGTTTCATCCGACCGAGTATCTCTCCATGGGGTGCTCCAGTTTTGTTTGTAAGGAAGAAAAATGGATCCCTTCGAATGTGCATTGATTATCGTTAATTGAACAAATTGACCATTAAGAACAAATATCCTCTCCCAAGAATAGACGATTTGTTTGATCAACTTCAAGGGGAAAGTTATTTCTCTAAGATCGATCTTCGTTTGGGTTACCACCAATTGAGGGTAAAGGATAGTGATATTCCAAAGAAGGCCTTTCAAACTTGGTATGGTCATTATGAGTTTTTGGTAATATCGTTTGGGTTGACTACTGCTCCGGCGGAGTTCATGGATTTTATGAATAGGGTGTTTAAAAAATACTTCGATATGTTAAAAATTGTGTTTATTTATGATATTTTGATCTATTAGAGAAGTGAGGTAGAGCATATTGATCATTTGAGGATCGTGTTGTAAATTCTAAAGGACCAACAACTTTTTGCAAAGTTTAGCAAATATGAATTTTGGCTAAGGTCTGAAGCTTTTCTTGAGAATATTGTGTCAAGCAAGGGTATTGATGTAGATCCTATCAAGATGGATGCGGTCAAGAGTTGGCCTAAACCTCTAACTCCTTTCGATATTAGAAGTTTTTTTGGGTTTGTCCGGTTACTATAGAAGGTTTGTTGAGGGGTTTTCCTCCATTGCTTCTCCTTTGACGGCTTTGACTCCAAAGAAGGCTAAATTTATATGGTCAGAGGCTTGTGAGAAAAGTTCCCAAGAGTTGAAAGATAGAATTACTTCCGCTCCGATGTTGACCTTACCAGAAGGTACAGAGGGATTTGTGATGTATTATGATGCCTCTAGAATTTGTTTGGGATGTGTGCTAATGCAAAATGGTAAAGTTATTGCCTATGCTTCAAGGAAACTTAAGATATATAAGAAGAATTATCCTACCCATGACCTTGAATTAGCGGCGGTTGTTTTTGCCTCAAAGATTTAGAGGAATTATTTATATGGTGTACATGTAGATGTGTTTACCGATCACAAGAGCTTGTATTATGTGTTTAATCAAAAGGCCTTGAATCTTTGCAAAAGAAGGTGGCTAGAACTATTGAAGGATTATGACATGAGTGTTCTTTATTACCCCAGTAAAGCAAATGTTGTAGCGGATGCTCTTAGCCAACTATCAATGGGTAGTTTTAGTCATGTTGAAGATGAAAAGAAAGAGTTTGTTCGAGATGTTCATAGGTTGGCTCGATTAGGTGTTCAACTAGTGGATTCCACCAAAGGTGGTGTTATGGTTCGTAATGGGTCCGAATCATCTTTTGTAATAGATGTGAAGGCTAAGCTAGGTCTTAATCCGATTTTGGTAGAAATGAAAGAGACGGTGCTCAAAAAGTTCATTGAGGCTTTCTCCCAAGGGGGAGATGAGGTACTTAGATATCAAGGTCGGTTATGTGTTCCAAATGTTGATGACTTGAGGGAACAGATCTTGGCAAAATCTATAGTTCTAGATATTCTATTCACCCGGGAGCCACCAAATGTACCGTGATTTGTAGGAGATCTATTGGTGGAATGGGATGAAAAAGGATATTGTGGAATTTGTGGTTAAGTGTCCTAATTGTCAACAAGTGAAGGTTGAGCATCAAAGACCGTGAGGTTTATCCCAAGACATTGGTATTCCTACTTGGAAGTGGAAAGATGTGAATATGGATTTTATTGTAGGGTTGCCACGTACTCGGTGACAACATGACTCGATTTGGGTAATAGTAGATCGGATGACTAAACCAGCTCATTTCATTCCCGTTAAGGTTTTTTATTTGGCGGAAGATTATGCTAAGTTGTATTTGGAAGTGACCGTAAGGTTACATGGAGAACCCTTGTCTATAATTTTTATCGAGGTACCCAATTTACTTCATAGTTTTGGAAGTCATTCCAAAAACGTCTTGCTACAAAAGTTAAGCTTACCACAACTTTTCATCCCCAAACCGATGGGCAAATGGAGCGTACTATTCAGACTTTGGAAGAGATGTTGAGGGATTGTGTGATTGATTTTAAGGGTAACTGGGATGACCATTTGCCATTAATTGAGTTTGCTTATAATAACAGTTATCACTCGAGTATCAATATGGCACTATTTGAGGCTTTTTATGGAAGGTGGTATAGATCTCCTATAGGATAGTTTGAGGTGGGTGAAGTTGCTCTCATAGGTCCAAAATTTGTACATGAGGCCATCGAAAAGATTCGACTTATTAGAGAGAGGTTGAGAACGGCTCAAAGTCGGCAAAAGTCTTATGCCGATGTTAGGAGGAGGGATCTTGAATTTGAGGTTCATAATTGGGTTTATTTGAAATTCTCACCCATGAAGGGTGTTATGAGGTTTGGAAAGAAAGGGAATCTTAGTCCCCGTTTTGTAAGCCTATATGAAATTTTGAGGCGTATTGGTAAGGTTGCATATGAGCTTGATTTGTCAAATGAGTTGGCATCAGTGCATCTAGTTTTCCATGTGTCTATGTTGAAGAAATGTGTTGAGGATCCAACATTCATAGTTTCCTTAGAAGGTTTGGAAGTGAAAGAGAATCTTGCTTATGAAGAGGTTCCGGTTGAGATTTTAGACTGGCAAGTCAAAAAATTGAGAAACAAGGATGTTGCTTCCGTAAAAGTGCTATGGAGGAATCATTTAATTGAGGGTGCTACATGGGAGGTTGAGGCCGATATGAACCCGATATCCTCATCTCTTTCCTTCTACTCCTACTATAGCTTGAGGTAATGAGTTCCTCTTGATTTGTTTTATGTGTTGGGAGTCATGTGTGATTTATGTGTTTCTATGATTTCTTTGTGATTATGCATGTTATGAGAAAGCTTAAATTTTGAAAGAAATGGCTTATATGATTTATTTTCCTCTTGTTGTTGTGCATTGAGTATGAGTTGCCTATATGCTTCATGAGATGAATACTTGAACAAGCTTTATATATGCTCTTTGAGAGTGAATTGCATATGAGCTCCATGAGATTGTGTTGATCATGCTTTTAGCTTGGAGAAGGTAGTTCCTCCTTGAACATGAAAATTGTTGAGAAGTTTTGAGAATTCATGCATATTGGGTTGCTAGATGTAGTTCCTACTTCCCTATGTTGCATTTGAGTATGTTGAGTTTGTAGTTGATGTTTCCTCATTATTTATGTGCATTGCATGCATATTGGACTGATAGAGTTAGTTCACCTGTCTTTTGTTGTTTTGAGAACGTCATAGCTTAGAGTCGATAGGTCCTCCTTTGTGGTATGCATTGCATCGATTAGGATTGGTTGTTAGTTCATCTCCTACTCTTTTAGAACAAGTTTTAATCACATTTGAGGATGAATGGTCCCAAAGGGGAGATATTGTAACACCCCGTATTCAAAATAGACCAAATAACACCTTTTCAGGACTTACAGGTGCCATCTACGGGACCCAACCACAGACCGTGGGTCAAGCCATGAGCCGTAGGTGGGCTCGTGGAGAGGGCCACTCCAAATTTTCCAGGCCATCGACCACAGTGAGACCTACAGACCGTAGGTGGGACCATGCCTTGTGGTCCAGCACCTGTTGTGATCTCATAAATGTGGGTTGTTGATTATGAAAGAAGAGTTTTATGATCTAAAGTATGAAGCAATAGAATTGCATGAATATATGATAAAATCCCTATCTAAAACATGATTTTTAGATTTATGGATTAAAAGTAAGATTTGAACCTTGGAAGGGCAAAGTATGAGTTCATGTATGATCTTATGAAACCATGTAAATGTTAAGGGTGCTTTGAGAGTAAAGTGCCAAATGATGATGATTGATGATTTGTTGTGAAAGGCAATTCTCATAAATACATACTAGCATGGTGTGAAAGGTTTTCTCACATAAAAATGATTCTTAGGTTGAAAGACTATTCTCACCTAATTTAATCAATGAATAAGAGCTATCCTAATGAACTAGCATGGATTGACAAGATAACATGTCTTTCCATGGATAATGAGAATAAGTAAGAAAATACTATTCTATGGGAATTATGCTTACCACTCAGTGGATATTGACATTGAGATGAAAGCTCTCCCATTAGTAGAGGTCGTGTTTCTAAAAGAAGTCTCATGAGATGGAAGCTCTCCCGCTAGTAGAGGCAGAGTTTCTAGTAGCAATCTCCTTATCCCTTAAACTATGTGCCCTCATAGGTTGATTAGCTAGTGGATCCACTTAAGCTAGAAGTTCATGGTTCTACCTTAGGCAAGTAGAACAATCATTTTTGGTGTGGGAGACACTTGGGGATCATGTTATAGCTCACATGGTCTATATGTCGATTTAGGCTAATTTTCCCACAACCATATGATTAATGAACTAAGGTTGCCAAAATTAGTATCTTACATGTGTTCAAGTTTTAATGTTTATTTAACTTGCACTGACCATGATGTTATGAATTATGTTTTCTAACCCTCTTATATCATGTTTTAATTGGTCAATTGCATGTCATGAAATGAAATGTCCTTCTTAGCATGTTTTAAACGTTTTTATGCATGGCTGCCATACTTAGTGCATTTTTGTACTAACGCATACTCTTGCCTACATTTTTTCTAAATGTAGGGTCCGACAGGCAGGGTTTCTAATCTAGTAGCTCGAGCTTAGACTTTGATTCTTTTTGAGCTTGGTGAGTCCTCATGGTTCGAGGACGGACTTTCCTTATTGTAGTTTCTCTTTCGTATTTCTTTTTGAACATGATGCATGGGCTAGACCCACTTTCATTCAATTGTAATATATGACTATGTTGAGACATGAGTTAAACTTTCGCTTTTCTATAAAAACTCTTTTGGACTTAAATGTTGTTTTATTCGTTATTGTTCTATTACTTTATGTTATGATATGCTAAGTCGCTTGTATGGAGTCATTTGGGATTCTTTACGCCATGTTTCATCTAGGGGGTACCCTTGGGTCGTGACACCAACTCACGGACTATCAAACAATGTGTGTTAGAATATTTTTACTGGAGCCTTAACTCAGTCAACAAAGGTGTGGCAAATCAACTCACTCGATGAGGAATCATACAACAACAGTTTGACATAGCATCTAACTTCTTGATGAGATGATAAAAATCAATCGCGGTTGGTACACTAAGAAAAGATCAGGTGTCTCATTTGAACTTCGGGATGACAAAGGAACAATTAAAAAAGAACCAAGAACGAGATGAAAACATGGCCAAGATGATGACCCAAATGGACCTATTGACGAAACATGTCATGGGAAGTGGTTCCAAGGCTGTGAATGCGGTCAGATTTAGTGGAGTGAATTCTGATGAAACACACTTTGAGGCCATGTACAAAGAAGAAGTACATTTCTTGGCAAATCAAGTAGGAGGTTTCCGTCTGAACTATCCAAGGTCGGGCGGGAATCAAGGTTGGAACAGGGAATGCGATGATGGTTGGAGAGACCGAGATAGGAAATGTTGTTCCCGTGGTATGAATTGGAGAGAGTGGGACAGTGAAAAAGAACGATATGTTCCTCCCCATGAGCGTCAAAAGTGAAAAGAGCCCAAGGATGATCCTAAAAATTTCCCCCCCCCCCGAAGATATGCTTGCTCACAGTCTCAACAAGTGGATGGATCGGACAAGGTGCTAAAGATAATGAAAGATGACGTCTCTTTTCTAAACCAAATAGTTACTTCATATTTTGTATCTATTAAGCAGCTTTAGAGACAGATGGGTCAAATCTTGACTCATTTGAATCCAAGGCAAAAAGGAGGTTTACCGAGTGATACCATGGTTAACCTAAAGAATGAAGCTTGACAGCATATGGTGGTTATGCATCGTGGGTTTAGTGTGGGTGAAGTCTAAGTAACCCAAATTACATTGATAAACTGAAATTTCCCAATGATAGATCAGATGACGTCATTCTTAAGGGCAAAAGATATTGATTGGTCGATTTTAGGCATATTGGGGGAAGTCTGAGTACCCCGAGGTTGGTAATGATATGGGATAGGCTTTAATTACATATAATAGGGCTTTGATTTAGTTATCATAGACTGTGTATTAGAAATTGGGAGTTGGGGTAAAAATCTGGCACGCGAGGCTAGTCGGCGAGCTTAGTTGAGCTCGCCAACTAACTAGGCGGTTCGTCAACTCACCAATTATCTCGCCCTTTTGCCTGTATTTTTGTTGTTGGGTTCTGTAACATTCGGCGATACGCCTGAGCTCACCGAATGATCCTTATCATCGCCTTTTTGTAGCCATGTTTGTTGAAACTCATTCTAGAAATTTCGGTGAACTACTTTTAGCTCATCGATCAGTTCGCGTCTCACTGACCTAATCTGAACATCGTCGAGTTATGCTGAATTTTCATGTTTTTTGCTCTGTAACTTTTGGAGAGCTCTCTAAAGCTCACCGAATGAGCTTGATGAGTTTTTCTTCAAACTTTTGTTGAAATTTAATATTTCACAAACCCTCCGCAACTGCGTTTGATTTATTTATATTGTCTTGCAGTAATGGCTATACCCAAGGTAACCGGAAGAAACCAACCACCCTGAAACAGAGCACGATGCGTGTGTTTTGAGAAGCCTGCACCTCTACGATCAATGAGACCCAAACTTCCTCCGATAGGGGGAAAGGGAACAGATAAAGGAAAGGGACATGTAGAGCCGAGACCGACTGATTCCAACTCCGAAAACATGTGTATAGACTCCACCCACCTCAGCACTTATGATTTGATCGTGAGAAAAATTCTGGGTCTAGATCGCTGGCCTGTGATTCTTAACCCAAGGATGATCAAACCCTTCAAAGGAGACGGGCTGAATTGTGCTCCAATGTACTACATAATCCAACGAGACTCCAGTACTCCCAACTCCACCTCCACCTCCAACAAAGGAAACTGAGCCAGCACCACAAGAGCCCCCGGTATAAGCACCTACACCTCATTCGATGAATAGATTAAAGGCTACCAGGTTGCATACAATTTTAGAAGAGAAGAGGTTTTCTACTCATGAGGTGGTAGACAGGTACCCTGCTGTGTGGGACACAATTCGGTTCCACAAATTTGAGATATTCACACAGCCTGAGGCCTTTATATACCTTCTTGGTCCGGGAGTTCTATGAGGAGTACGAGAAGCTGGTCCTGAAAGTAAAGAAGAAAGCCAGCTCATTTGCACTTGTTGATCATATGGTGGTGTAAGGTAAAAAGGTAAAGTTCAGCAGTTCAGAATCAAGGAGGAGTTGGGGTGCATAGTCCAGATAATCCACTTCTTAGAAGGTTGGATTTAGAAGAAGACCCTAGACGACATTAACAGGTGGCTGGCTCCTTTGATTTCTGACATTAGACCTCTGTGGATTGAACCAGGGGTCAATATTGAGAAGAAGGACCTAAATATAGCTGCGAGGTATTGGTTTGGGTTTATTAGCAGCACACCCATGCCGTCACAAAAGAATCAATCCTCTGGCACCCGAAAGCATCTTTTTTAGGATCTATTATTGATCGTGATCGATTAAATCTAGGGATGATCATTGAGCAGGAGATGGCCATGAGGGCTAAGTAGAGTCGGGCATCACTGTCATTCCTAATGTTGATCACAGAGTTGTGCCAGTGAGCTAGAGTGCCCTTTGTGGCAAAGACGAATGTGTAAGTGACTCCCACTTCCTCTACTAACATTTGGAGGATCGAGGCCAAGTATAGTAAGGATGAGGCTAAGTGAAGGAGAGCAGCCATTGGACACCCCCAGCTATTGATGTAGATACGTTGGAGGTAGACACCGCTCCATCCACTCATGCTGGAGAGCCATCACGTACACCTAGTTCATCCGCTCCTACTTCTGCTGCTGTTTCTTCCCGCCTCCTATTGACACAGGCGATGCTATATAAGATAGGCCATCTAGCCCAGTTTGCTGATGTGTGTGCTTCTCAGGTTGAGGCCACTATCCCAGGATTGATTGAGCGAGCCATTACTGTTGCCCTTGCCCCTATCCGAGCTGAGTTGCAAGAGAACCGGGAGTTGATTACTCAACATGGCCTAGCCTTGGATGCCCTCGTTGTGCGAGTTGAGACATGTGAGCAGGGAGGTCGCCAGTCCGATGATGTCATGACCTTGAGGGTCGATGTTGTAGGATTGAGGCGTTATGTGGATGAGCTCAAATCCACCAATTTATCTATGTTCTTCGGCATTGTGGACCTTCCCGAGGTTCTGAGTTCAGAGATGCCAGCTATTTGTAAGATCCCTCCGGCTAGTACGACCGGAGATGATGTTTTAGTTGATGATGGTGATGAGTAAAACACTCCTGAGACTGATGAAGAGAAGCTTGGGACCCGTGTTGCTGAAGTTTATGATGATCTTGAAGGATCTGGAGGGTGCGATTGTGAACATGGTGCTAGAGGCTTCACTTCGGTACACCTCAATGATTGGCTCCAGTGGAGCATAGTCTACTTGTGGAGATAAGCAGGGCACTGATTCGTAGACTTAGAGAGCCTCAGATGTGCAACATTCACCTCAGGCGTAGCCTGAAAAAGGGATCTTGACTCTGTTCTTCTTTTATTTTTGAGACATTTACTTTATTTTATATTGAAGACAATGTTTGATTTTGTTTGGCAGGGTGAGGTATCTTCATACCCATCCCCTTGGGCTGTATTTATCTTATTTTGCATCTATCTTGTTTTGGATGTTGATTATTGTGAATGTTGATTTTTGATCCAAATTAATTCGCCTCCTAATTTTTGTATTTGGGAATGTGTGGCTGTTCTCTCGCATATTTGAGTCTCGGTTTCGATCAATACAAATGACTTGAATAGTGCTCTTAATCGAACGATATGTTGTTCAAGTCCAATGAGGCAAATTTGAGTTGCATAAGTCATGTGTGAACTCTTAGCATCTCATTGTGTCTTGCCAATTGTTGAAATGAGTCTTATGATGATCGTTGCACGCGAGCTCAATTTGTAGAGTCATGATTGATGATTGTGTTGAATGTCTTGTGTGGTGAGATTTTCCTAAAATATGTGCTTGGTGTTACTTAGAACTTGCCATGTTGGTCCAATTGACTAATGTAGGCGAATGAAAGTAATGATCTTAGGCACAAATTTTGGAGAGTGAACCAAATTGATATTATACCTCTTTGTGACCACCTTATGAGAGTGTGAACCTAGCTCGACACTTTTTGAGCCTACCATTTTCTTCGGATGAAACATGAACCCATTTCGCCTTTTTCCTTCCCACCTAAAACCTTCATGAAGCTTTGGTTCGTTTGAATAGCCAACTTAGGACAAAAGCTTAAGTTGGAGGTGAGGGGAAATTAAGTAGAGAAAATGAGCAATAACTTTGTGAATTTCACCCTTGAAGAACCGTGTTGAAAAAGATGGAACCCCTCCATATATAAAGAAAAAGAGAAAAGCAAAAGAAGAAAAATATTGAAAAAGAATTTTTCAATGCAATTTGAGCATGGATAAAAAAAAAGGGTGTCCAATGAGTCATATAAGAATCTTTGTGCTTGAAAGAACTTAGGGTGGATTGTGAAAATAAAAAAGAGTGGAAGAAAAGAAGAAGAAGTGAAATGCAAGCTATGCTTCATGAAGGTAGAAGTCACTAAGCCAAAACAATCATACCTTTACCCTCAGTCCCGTTACAAGCCTTGAAAGACCTTGGCAATCTTGATTCAGCTGAATGACATATTGATGGGAAAATACGGGCAAGCATATGGGTAGAATCATGTATGTGTTTATCTTTGAGAGTGTGAGAGTTCATTTTGATTCATTAATTCTTAAATTTTGATGAGCTTTGTGTCGACACAAAATCATTCTTGATGTGAGGGCATTTCAATTCTTTTATTGAACTTGAATTTGCATTTGAAGCAAGTATTGTCAGCTTGACTTCTATTTTATAATGGCTAGTCACAGTCTGCAACTTCTAGTGTACAATAGAACATTGCATGGGTAGATTAAATCTCATGTGCATTCATGTTGAGTCTCAAGTAGCACTATTTGTAGACATCATTATTGGCCTTATTGATCTTGTGTTTAACTTGAGGACAAGCAAACGTTTAAGTTGGAGATGTTGATGAGTTGGGGATTTCGACTCATTTAGGGTAAAATATTCAAGGAATTAGTGTCCTAAATGCTTATTTTATGCTCATAACTGATGTTGAAATGTTAATATGCAGTAATGGAGGTAGAGGAGCAAGGCAAGGACATTACAAGGTAAATAGGAGTGAAAAAGCTGAAAAAGTTAAAAGAAAGCAAGGCTGGTACTCGCCAAAGCCACTCGGCGAGTAGACCTTCAGCTCGCCCAAAGTTCTAGCATGCCAACCTATGGACAAGACCAACTTGGCGAGAAAATTAGTGGTTCAGCGACGTGCCAAAGAAATCAGCGATGTCGATCTCGATTGCCTAAAGTTATAGAAAAGTGATGGCGATAGGCCAATCCAAGAAAGCGATGAAAATGACACTCGGCACATCATCAATCAGGTTGGCGAAGCCCAACTGACTTCACCGAGTGACTCCGATGCTAAAATTCTAGGAACGTATAAATGCAATTTTCAAATGAAGAACAGGAGTTTCCACATTGTCCAATTTTCGGTCTTTGGTCTTCAACATTCAAAAACATTGTTTTTACATTTTTGAGTAGGGATTTAGGTTGTATGATTTTTAGCTCCAATTTGAGCATTTGGATACTTGTGAAATGTTGCCCAACCTGATGGAAAACTTCGTTGGTAACGATATCTTGTTCTTTATTATGTTTGGCTAAACCCCCATTCTTGAAGATGTGATTATGTAGTTGAATACATTAATTAGTTAATGGGTATTGTTATTTACTGATTTTTGTTGTTGATTTGAAGTGGGTTCAATTAATTCTGTGTTTTAATTGAGTAATTGTAGTTGCAAATACAATTCTAGCTTAGTACTCTATACTTTCTTGAGAAAGAAGTGTTAGAGTTAAACTATTAGCTAATGCTTGTATTGATTGTGTTGTCAGGGACTTAGCTTGAGAAAGTGGGTCTGAATGCAATTTTACAAACCTAGCTTGAAAAAGTAGATTGATTAAGGTAATGGGTTGTTAATCTGTGTTGTGCTTGTTGAGGTTCGAAAAAACTCACTTGATTCACAATAGTTGATTGAGAAATGAATATTGCACCCGACCCTCTGAGATTCAATGATTTTTAGTAAGTAATAATCACCTATTACACGAAATTGGCATTAAATTTGTCACACTCCCAAGAAACCTTCTCTATTTGTTTACCCCCGGTTTTAATAGTCGTAATTTGATTACCCAAATCCCCCCATTTGACATCAATTGTCAAAACCTTATCATTTATTTTATTGTTGCAAAAATGTCTACATCTACAAACGATTATAACACCATTCTACTTCTTAATCAAATTATTTAATGTATCACTCCCTGTGGGATCGAACCCAACTCTTAGTTGGGTTTATACTTGTTAACGATCGCCTAGACTTAGAATCAGATGAAGTGTAGTTGCGCGTTATCAGTACGCTCTGCTTGACAATCCGCCTCTGGATGAAATGCTATATTGAGATTTACCGAAGTATAAAACCTTTCTGAAACGACTTTCAGAAATGAGATTTAAACTGAGGACATCTATTTGAGATGATAGACAAGTGAACCTCATGCAACTGGATTATTTCGCTAATATAGAGTCTGGTGTAATCCTCCACTCCTCCATTGAATCTATAGTCATGACAGTCAAGAAGTGAACTAACTTAGTAACTATGTCCACTATCACCCAAAAGGAGTTATGCTGTCTGCGAGTACGAGGTAAACTCGCAATGAAGTCCATGTTTATCACTTCCCACATACAGGTAGGAATGCTAATCTCTTGAGTCACACCTCCTGGTTTCTGATGTTCTACTTTAGCCTTTTGACAGTAAGAACACCTAGCCATAAAATATGCAATATTCCTCTTCATATCGTTCCACCAGTAGACTTTTCGTAGATCATGATACGTCTTAGTGGCACTCTGATGAATAGAGTATCTAAAATTATGGGCTTCTATAAGGATATGCTGCCTCAACTCACCCACATTTGGAACACATAAGCGAACTTGATAGCGAACCATATGATCTCCCCCTTGGGAGAACACCCTAACTCTCTACTGATGAACTACACCTTTTAACTAAAGTTGTATGGGATCACTGTCCTGTTTCTCCTTAACATCTGCTACCTATGAAGATTCTGACACATTCTCAACTATCACACCACCATCTGACGTGTCCATAAGGAAAACTCCTAAGCAAGAAAGTCGGTGAACATCTCTGGCTAATTCTTTCTTCTTTTTCTCAACGTGTGTCACACTACCCATGGATAATTTGCTCAGGGCGTCAGCCATTGCATTGGCCTTACCCGTATGGTAGAACACATTCATGTCATAGTACTTGAGGAATTCAAGCCATCTCCCCTGACGAAGATTTAACTCTTTCTGGGTGAACAAATACAGAGGCTCTTATGATCTTTGAATACATCAACATGAACACCATATAAGTAGTGTCTCCAAATCTCTAGGGAAAACACGACAGTTGCAAAATCGAGGTCATGAGTCGAGTACTTCTTCTCATCGACCTTAAGCTGTATGGAAGACTAAGTTATGACCTTACCCTACTGCATCAACACACAACCTAGGCCAACCCTGGATGCATCATAATATACCACATAACCGTCTGAACCATTTGGTAGAGTCAAGATATGAGTTGTAGTCAACCGGTCTTCAGTTTTAAGAACTTCTCTCACACTCATCTGATAACTAAAACTTGACCTTTTTCTTAGTCAAATTGGTCAATGGGCAGCTATGGATGAAAATCCTTTAACAAACCTCCTATAGTAACCTGCCAAACCCAAGACACTTATGATATCAATTGGAGAGGTGGGTCTAGGCCAGTGCTCTACTACCCTAATTTTCTGTGAATCCACTCGAATCCCCTCGCTGGATACCACATGACCAAGAAAAGCTACCGACTGTAACCAAAATTTACATTTTCTGAACATAGCGAATAACTGGCGATCTTTGAAGGTTTGCATAACAACTCTCAAATGAGTCGCGTGCTCTTTCTCACTCTAAGAATAAATGGGGATATCATCAATAAATACGATGATGAACAAGTCCAAATACTATTTGAACACCGTACTCATTAAGTCCATGAAAGTTGTAGGAGCATTTTTTAGTCCGAAAGACATAACTACAAATTCATAGTGACCATATCGAGTCTTGAAGGATGCCTTCGGGATGTCATTATCTCTGGCTCTAAGTTGATGATAGTCGGATCTAAGGTCTATCTTAGAAAAGCAACTAGCACCTTGAAGTTGGTCGAACAATTCATCAATCCTGGGGATGGGATACTTATTCGTGATTGTTACTTTGTTCAACTGATGATAGTCAATGCACATCTTGAGAAAACCATCTTTCTTACCCACGAGCAACACTGGAGAACCCCATTGAGAGATCATGGGTCTTATGAAGCCCTTATCTAGAAGGTCCTTTAACTGTTCTTTCAATTCCTTAAGCTCAGCTGGAGCAATTCTCTATAGAGGAACCGAAATAGGCTACGTATCTAGAAAGAGATCTATTCCAAAGTCGATTCTCCTTTTGGGAGGAACTACGGAAAGATCTTTTGGGAATACTTTTAAAAACTCATTAACAATTGGGATTGACTCATGAGTTGGGGGTTTGGAGTATAACCCGAACAAAGATGATAGATATACCCTTTAGAAATCATTTTCCTAGCCTTAAGGTAAGAGATAAATCACGTACATGCAATGTTTTACTACCCTTCCACTCTAATACTTGCTCGTTTGGAAACTAAAATTGAACAATCCTTGTTCTACAATTGACTAAGGCATAACAGGAATGTAATCAATCCATTACTAGAATGATATCGAAATCTACCATTTCTAACTCTACAAGGTCTGCCTAGGTAACTTGTTGGAAACCGTGATAAGGCAAATATTGTATACCCGTCTAGCTATAACTGGGTCACCAACTGGAGTAGAGACTAAGAAGGGTTTTGAGAGAGTTTCTGGACTGACACCAAATTTTACTACTAATTAAGGAGTTATAAAAGAAAGTTTAGCCCTTGGATCTAAAAATGCATAAACATCTAAATGGAAGACTCGTAACGTACCTCTGACCACATTAGGAGAATCCTCCTTGTCCCGCCTAGCCTGAAGAGCATACAATTTATTTAGCGCTGACCACCACATATACCAGACGAGGCACCCTGCTGAGTGGGGAGATTGCTGGAGCTACTAAAATTGTAGACTAAGATATGTTACCTCCATGTCCTTGTCTGGTAGAAGGGCGATCTTTCAACCTTTGACCAGACTGACGGCACCTAAAAGACCTCTCTCTGCCAGCAAGACACTCACCCGGATGGTTCTTACCAAACTTTGCTCAAGATGGAAAAGTCTAGTTACCTGAAGCACTTTCTTGAGACTTACAGCCTGATGACCTTCCTTTATGATCATGTCAAAACCTAGGGGATGGATCGCTAGCTGATTAAGGTGCTTGGGCTATAGACCGCGGCTAAAACTATGAACGATTTCCACCGCCCGACCTTTGTTGAGAGTATTCATAGTTTCCCGTTCTAGCCTCTTGTTATCCTTAGATATTTCTTTGAGCTTATCTCCCTCAACCTATAGAACATGGGTCATTAGTATGGAGATATCCATATCTCCTTATATCATAGCTTTTCGGCACTCGGTCTTTACCAGATCGGATACTCCAAACAAGAACTTGCTCAATTGTGCTCTCATATTGGCCACCATATATGGAACTTACCTAGATATCTGGTAAACTTCAGCTCATATTCTTGGACTGACATCGAACCCTACCTCAAGTTTATAAACTCATAGGCCTCAGCCTCCCTCAATTCTCTCCAAAAGAACTTGTCAAGAAAAGCTCCGGAAAAAAGTCCCACGTCAGAGGAGCTGCATCCACACCCCCACTGTCTTTACACTACGTGAACCAGATATGAGCCACATCCGTAATTTGATAGGATGTTGATGAGTCCACAAATTGGACTCATTTAGGGCTTTATTTTAATGGAAATAGTGTCCTTGAATGCTTGTTTTACCTTAATACCTGATGAAAATGCTGAAGTTTTAGGTATTTGAAGTTTTAGTGGAAGCATGGACACTTAGGCGCAAAATGGAACAAATAGGGCTGAAAAGAACAAGAAATGGAATCTTGTGGATCGCCGAGTTTAACATGGCGAGTCGCCGAAACGACATAAGCCGCCCTTCATTCCAGTACGCGAACCCTTGAAGGAAGTTGATCAAAAGGTGAGGAAAGGAGCAGTCGGCGGGTCGCCGATCAGTTCCGCGAAGCAGTACTGTACCGCCCAATGATCCAGAATGCAAGGATGCTAAAGGCAAGACACTGAAGGCGATGAACTGACCAAAGGGCGGATCGCCGAGTTAATCAGCGATCTCGACTAATGTCGCCGAACAATCCTCCGCAACACAATCTGTGAAAACTATAAATACTATTTAGAGTTGTAGTCTTAGTTGAGATTGGAGTGTGGAACAATTATTATTATTATTTTCACTTTAGAACATATTTTGGCTAATATTTTCTCTCAAGTTTGGAAAGGGTTTTGTGGAAACTTGAAGAAAGGAGTTCTTCTTCCCCAAGTTGGAAGTGGGTCTTCTCTATTCACTTCCCTTTGCTTAATTCAAGGTTTAATTTCTTATACCCAGTTGATTTCATTATCATGTTAGGTATAATTTCTTATTTCTTGATGTGTGGCTAAAAACCCCCATTCTTGGGGTGTGATTTAGGAAATATGGGTTGATATTCTTGTTGGGTCTTGCTTGCTGATAGGTTAGATGTATGTTAATGGTGATTTCACCTAGTGATTGTGGTTTAATCTAAAGGGTTTGTAGTTGCAAATACAAAGTCACCCATGTGTTTTCGGCTTGCCCGAGAGGGAGGATGCGAAAATTTTCAGAATACTACGAAGTAAAGTAATACATAAATAATCCAATTTGAAAGAAGGACAAGTATGACCCAAATCGTAATATGATTTTTTTTCTTTCTAGCTATACAATGAAGAAACAAGAAAGTGGAGCTATTAGTGATGAAGAGAAGACATGGAAGGTTTATAAGCGGAAAGGGACCTAATGCATAGTTAATTGCGATACCACAAGTAGTAGAAAAATTATTTTCTTTGAAGCACATGCACACAGTGGTGCTATAAGTAGTTAAAAAATTATTCTTTAAGCACATACAACAGGAAATGTTTTTTTGTTGTGAATATGATGTGGTGCTTTTAACAAACATTTGAGTTGAATACACCCAGAAAATACGCATTTTTTTGTAAACATATTCATTGCCTAAAATTCCTATTTAATATGATTGTAATACATTTTGGTATGTAAGGTATGTCATATGTATAATACTAATTTAATACCTTTTTAATACAATCTATATATAATACCACAGCTCTATGCACAAACTTTATATATATATATATATATATATATATATATATATATAGCTGATCTAATACCTTTTTAATACAAACTATCTATAATACATATTTCATTCATTTTGTGCCTCAACAAAAAAATACAAATTGTCTATAAGCACAGACCTTTTTAACACATGCTGATTTACTACTCTTTTAATACAAATTATTTGTAAGATCTAAGTCCTATTTAATACATACCTGATTTAACACCTTTTTAATACAAACTATTTATAATATATTTTTCATTCATTCGTGTCTTAACACAATTTGTATGCACAATCTTTCTTAACACATAGGTAATTTAATATCTTTTTAATACAAAATTTCTATAATACAGATTTAAAATATTTGTGCATTAACTCAAAATACAAACTATCTATAGCATCCGAATTCTATGCACAAATTTTTTTGACACAGCTGATTGAATGTCTTTTTAATGCTTTTTTAATATGATTGTAATACATTTTGATATATGGTGTGTCATGAAGGATTTGGCGCTACAAAATGCACCAACATCTTATGCACAATACAATTTTAATGCACGAATATTCTTTGGTAATATATATTTAATATAGATTTAATATACAAAATGGACAAGAGTTGTTATAATACATATCTAATACATATATAATACATTATTTAATACCTTTTTAATACAATCTGTATATAATACTAATCTATATATAATACGGATACCATAACCCTATGCACAAATCTTTTTATCTATAACTTATTTAATATCTTTATAATACAAACTATCTATAATACAGATTTCATTCATTTTGTGTCTTAAGACAAATTATATGCACAAACCTTTTTAAAACATTGTTGATTTAATACTTTTTGAATTTAAATATTCATAATACAGATTTAATTCAATTATGTCTTAACTCAAAATACAAACTGTCAATAATACCTCAAATTTTATGCACAAATATTTTTAATACAAACCTAATTTAAAACCTTTTTAATACAAACTATTTACAGTCCATATTTCATTCATTTTGTGCCTTGACACAAATTATATGCAAAACCTTTTTAGAACATAGATGATTTAATACTCTTTTATTACAAAAAGAATGATTTGGTTTGACTTGGCACGGAGTTTAAGAAATTAAAAAAGACTTTTGAATCTTGTGATCCTAAATTAAAGTTATGTCAAATGTACAAAATTGCCCTTAATCTTGTGGTCTTAAACATGCCACGTGGAAAGCTAAAAGTAAAATGTTACCAAAAAAGGAAAGAGGTCTTTTTTTTTTAAACTGACTAAAAAGGAAATGAGGTCATTCTTTGTGAAATAGAAGGAGTATAAAATATCGATAATACATATTTAATTCAGTTGTGCCTTAACTCAAATACAGACTGTCAATAATACCCCAAATTTTATGCATAAACATTTTTAATACAAACCTAATTTAATATCTTTTTAATACAAAGTACTTATAATGCCCAAATCTTATGCATCAAATTTGATTTAATATCTTTGTTCCTAACACAGGATAAAATCTAAGCACCATTCATATTACAAAGGTATCAACAACTTGCATGCAAACTGTCAAAATTTTCAATTTATTCAATCAACATGTAGATGTAGAAATATATGACCTATAGAATTTTCCAATGTAGTTTGCCCAACAACAAAAAAGATATTTAGAAATAAACCTCTGTCCAACAGAATGTTGGAAATTCAATTGAATGAATCATGTATGACTAAGTAACGTCTCATCTTTTATTTTTGAACATTTATACAATTCTTTCGATTGTGACCTGATTATCCAGAATTATTGCACGAATTTTTAGATCATTTGTACTTCCTGCCCTCACCTATTTTAATTCTTATTTTTCTTGGTCTTCCAACTGCTCTTTTTTCCAATTGGAGGCAACACCATGTTAGTAGATACATGCAATGACACATTCCAATTGATTAAATCGGGAAGATTTTCCAATTGAAATTGGTATGTTTGTGACACGTTTGTCTTTCATTATGGACTGCAGTAGTCTCTATATCCTAGATGTTTTATATTGATAACTGCTAAAGCATGTGGGTATGATAGTTCATCCTAGAGTAAATTACGATGAATCTGTCTTTTAAATATTCAATTTTAAAACTAAAAACTAAAAAACTCAAGTTTTTTACCTCAAAATGAATGAATCAAATCGACTTCAAACATGAAAGAATCTACTTGAATGAAAATCAAAAGCACATTAACGATCTTATAGCATGAATTCAACCGGTTCAATAGCTTGAATTTGAGTAAATTTACAATGAATTCGTCTTTTTCAAATTCTTTTTTTAAACAAAAATTAAAACGAAATCAAGTTTTTACCTCTCTAAATCTGTATCACAAAATTAAATTGAAGATTATTGGGTTGTAGTAATTCTAGGAATATTAATAATAGATCAATGTATAATCTTTGAATGAATAATTTTAGAAAATAATGGAAAATCACAAACACAGCTATCTACGGATCCGTTGGAGCTGTTGGAGAATTCATGGGAAGAAACGAATTGGAGAATTAATGGAAAAGGGAGAGAATATAAAGAGAAAAGGTATTTTGCTATTTCGGTAACAAAACTAATGCTATTTTCGGTAAGAGTAGATATTATACCATAATTTGTAATTGATTGTAATACACTATATCATTTATGTAAAATGCCCTAAAATGAAAAGTTAAAAGGCACCTACCAACTCTCTTCTTCATATTTCATGTGTTGCTTTTCATTGGCATACTCATCGCAGCATTCTCTTTTCTTGGAAGTAAATATAAAATGGTAAAACGCAAATCAATTACTGCCAGAAAACTAAAATATTTGAATAACATCAAACTTGTAGCATGTTACACTGTACAATTTCCAAGTCTATCCAGGTAGAACAGCTAAAAGACTTTCCTGCTAGAGTTTCAAGCTTGGCCTTTATAAACTACCAAGGATCAAACCCTAATGTTCCGAACAATTTTCTGGAAATAAGTAGCACAAGGCTTCAATTGTTTGTTGCTATTGATACAGTTTATTTAGAAGGCCCAGCCAGTTGTCAAAACTCTTTACTATGCAGAGGGTTCAGGGACTGTAGGCGACCTAACCTTTTTGCTTTTTGCAACAATTGAACCCGTAACCTCCTACTAAATACTCCCTCCGTCCCTTTTTAGTTGTCCACTTTAGAAATGGCACACAGATTAAGGCAACAATGATTAGCACAGTGAAGTTACAATTTTACCTTTATGACAACTTTTCACTTCAAAATTACAACCACTTATTTGAATTCAAGTGAAATAAATTGGAGGGAAACAACATACACTTTTACAATTTTCAAGAAGTGTAAATAAGGATATAATAGGAAAAAATTTGTTGTCTTTTCTTGATTTGTCAAAATGGACAACTAAATAGGGACAACTAAAAAAGGAAATATGGACAAGTAAATAGGGACGGAGGGAGTACTACACTTGTTGTGGTGGTGCCAAAGATCCCCTTCATACAGTTTATTTAAACAAAACTAAATAAACATCCAGGAGGATACTTACTATTCAAGTAGATATCATTACACCAATATTCCTGTAGGTCCTCATCCCGTCAACAAGAGGTTGACCATGAAGAAAGCAAGTTTGATTTGTAGTTTCGTGTGCAATTCCCACAACAAGACATAAAGTTAAGGATCCCTGCTTCGGTTGGCTCAGCAATATCCCTTGCTCGCTTCTCTAAAACTCGAATGAACTCATCCGAGCTTAAACTTCCATCACAATTTGTGTCGAAAACATGGAAGACAAGTTCTATCATGTTGTCAGTGAGAGAGACTCCACATACCTGTTTAATACTTTGTCAGAGGAACTTGAGAACTAAATGAGCACCTAAATATATAATGTAATGTTTCAGTTAAAACACATGACACACACAAAAATAGATCTAAAAAAGAGGATTAACATTACACTGGATATAACCATGCATCCTACAGCCAAGTAAAATCCTGAAATGACTTCAAGATGACGAGGGAAACTATTATTCAAACAAGGAGTAGAAAACAAGGCGGATCTACAGTGTTAGGTCTGGGTTTCCAAGAACCCAGTAACTTTTATCTAGACCTGGTATTTATATTGTGAAACCCTATTAAATGTATAATATATGTTAGCAGGGAACCCAGCAACAAATCACATTGTTGGGTTTGGAGCAAGGAAGGATCCTATTAGAGCTCATCCGGTCCAACGACCAGGGATTCATTTTTGGTCGCCTTTTATATTAAACTGCACTTCTGTTTTTCCCCCAAAAAACACTCCGGCTCAAATTATTATTACTCTATATAATATATGAATCAGTATATCTTATTATTTCTTATCATTGATAAATATAACTCTTTATTTTGACATTAATGTAAATACAAATATAAATGAATGTTAGGAATCACAAGCTTCAAATCCTGAACCCGCCTCTGGTTGAAAAGGGTAAATACAAACACATGCATGCATACATGGGACAAATTGACTGAAAGATGGAAGAGCGAAACAAAGAGTACATACTTGAGAAGCAGCTCTTTTAAAATCACTTCTAGTCAAAAGACCATTCACTTGCCCAAAACAGAAAAGTGCCAATGAAAATGGTTGCAACTTCTTCCGAAGCTCAGCAAAACTTTTGAATTCCTCAAATGAAATACGAATATGACTTAGTTGTGGCTCATTATCTAAATCATCAACTCGATCAAGCAACTTGTTTAAGTACTTTAAATCAGCGGAAGCAACCATGGACAGGGCAAAATCCTTTGCGGAAATGGTCCCCCGAAACTTGTAATCATAGTGGGCAAACTCCAATTTTAGCATCTGTGAAGCACATACATGACAGCAGCATAGAATTAACAATTCAAGATCACATCTGAGAGAGGGAAGGGAACATCACTTTCATTAGTTCATTGATGACGGCCTATCATAATTGTTAACATTCCTAGCTGATGGGGGGTCAAGTGCAGAACATCCCGCATATATTCTACAAGCTGACTAAACACAAAGGCAATGTAAGATGCTCCCCTCCTTTTCACCACCTAAGCTACCAGCCAAACATATCCCGCATATATTCTAATACACAACTCCCAAGCAAGACAAGTCGCCAGATGATAGTCTTGCAGAAAAAAACAATGTAACAAATACTTATCTACTAAAATAAGTAATAAATAAAGAGACATAATAATAAATCCTGATAACAGGTGCCTTCTTAAGTCTGGCAAAAATGAGTCACTTTCTCTTCTCGGAGATATAGGACTGATGAGTAACGATTTGGATGTGAATATAATAAATGCAATTGGGTTTCCTTTTAAAATAATATTGGAGGGTGATACAATATAACAACACAAGGAGAAATAATTAAAAACCATTGCAATGCAAATGACATATATGAATTGAATAATGGCAAAAATGTCAAACTATTCTTGTTTTCTGTTTTCTTATTTTGCATTTGATGATTAGAGTTTTTTCTTGAAAATATTTGATGATTAGAGTTCACATACTTCTTCATGTAGATCTCTCAAGAATTGGACAAATGTATCATACTGGAGGCGTTTCTTCCCATCTTCACCAAAGAAGTCTTGTAATAGGCCTCCACTGTCTATATGACCACCTAAATTATGCCCTCCTCGATGTCCATCACTGTGATGAGCACCTTGCCTGTTGTGAGCTCGCATCAAAGTCATCACTTTCTTGAATTCATAAATGTCTATCTCTCTGTCACAACATAAATACTAACTCAGTAAGCCAGACAAAGTTTGGTCTTTGAAAGTCTGACAGAAACAGTGATAATATGAGAAACATGACAGCATGAATAAGAAACAAATAATTTTTCAACCTGAGTTTCAGGCAGTCATCCCTCAAACCTCCCCAAATAAATAAGTGAGTAGTCTTTCAATCATGCAAATTAACTGGAAAAGACCATCTCAATAAACAATTGACATAATCTTAATAGAGTAACAACTAAGTCCAAGCATTAAGTTGCCATTATCAAAGCCATAGAGCTCAACGATTCCATACTCAATCACCATAATATTCAAACAGAACAAATCCATAGTATAATCATGAAAGTGATGTATCTACTTTTCTTCACAATTCTGAACATGAATTAGTTAGAGTCGAGAAGGAAAAGCAAACGATAATCATCAAACTTCAAAGTGACCTCTTCTAAGTCCCACAATTTTGCATCACTGAACAGAAAACATAAATTTTCCAAGTCTCGCAACTACATAAAACAGTATTCAAAACTGGAAACTGCTCTCTCACTCTTCTGCAGCTCAGTGCACAAGCACATATACGAAGGTACCTGCCATATCCTCGTATGCGTTCAATAATTGACATGAGATCCCTCATATGCTAGTTCTTACATTCCTATTGTACAAGAAGGGGACCAATAATTTTATTCATATCCCTACTTTACAAATAGCAAACTTTAAAGTTAAAAATAGATTCCTACCCATTGCAGTCGAGGTCAAACATCTTGAATGCCACTGAAAAACTTGATTCAGGGATACTCAACAGGGTGACAAAGAAAATATACCTGTACAAAATGCAATAAATTAGAGACTTTTACAGTCTTCAACATAAGTATAGTTAATAACTCAGGCTGAATGATTCTAAATTTAAATGTGATACGGAGGAAATTCAGGAGAAACAGAGAAAAACAAGACAAGGGAGGAGATCACTTAATTATGGAAATATGAAGAGTTGAATAGAGAAGAAAAGAGACTGCATTGAGACTTGGGACTCACTCTTTAAAAGATATGTGGCCATCACTATTTGTGTCAAAAAGCATAAAAAAATTTGATGGGGCACATCGCAATTCACCCGGATTTCTTTCACCTCTGAGATATCCATCTCTCACGAGGTGTGATTCAGATGGAGGGAACACAGGAACAACTGCTCTCATTAGATCTGCTGGTGTCATAAATATTTCTCCATCATGGGCTTCAAAAGATGCAAAGTACTCAAACACCTTCAAAGAAACAACAAAATATTAAAACAAATTTTAACTATGGACCCTCATGTAAATCACACGCTTGATAGAACAAATTTTAATAGAGAGATAAAATTTCAGATCTTTACAGTACACTACAATCAATATCCTAATACACCTATCATTGGAAAAGGAAGAACATTGTCAGCAATCGGATCGCCAAGTAGGTTAGAGAAGTTTAAAAAGGCCTGTAGGACACAGACACTGTTAAATTCTTGATGCAACAAACATGTCAAGCAAAGGGTAGACCTAAAATCCCATGAAAGGAAGTGTTGGTGAAAATATAATTACAGCTGAAAAAAAAAATTAAGATAAAAAGTCTTCAAGTTGAGACACAAATATCTCGCTCTCACTATGGAGATTCTAACCCACTGCAGCAAAATCTTTACTGCTCTAGTAATAATCCTCTTGACTTATCCCCTCCGGGATATAATAACCTGATAACTTTGTATGACTCGAATAAACTCTACACAAGTTGTTGAGTCCAAAGCTCCACAAAAATAGACACCTTCCTTAACAAAATAAAACTCTCTTTTTTATCCAACCTCACTTTTTCATGCACTTCAAATATTTTCTATATACCATCACAAGGTAGAATAACATTTATAGGTGTGAAACCTTCCATAGAATAATTTTGAAGTTAGTGCCATAGTAAAATTGATGAACAAGGAGAACATGGGTTGGTGGATTACTTATACATCGTTTGGTAGGGTGAATAAGAATGACACTGAATAAGGTATATTAGTAATGTTGGAATTAGTTATGCTAGGATTAGAAATGCTGGATCAGTTATGCAAGAATTAGTTATGCTGACATTATTTTTTATCGACTATTTAGTTTGTGACATTAAATGAATAAGGTGCATTAAAATAGGCATAGTACTGAATAAGGTGTATTAGAATAGGAATAGTACCCAACATTGTTCATGTCATGGTTTACTATGCATAAAAATAGTATTTGAATAGTGTGTATAACTAATACATGTATTTGTTATTCCAGACTTAAATTTGCAAGCAAACATTGTACTAAAATTTAGTGCTACTACTATTCTTATAAACCCATTAAGAACAAGAACTTTTTACCTACCCTTACCACCAATTAAAGCTTACATTTTAAAACATTTTAGGAGCAATAAAATGACAATATATATATATATATATATATATATATATATATATATATATATATATATATATATACAAAAATAATAAAAATAAGTACGAGAATTAGAGAAAGATATGGAGTGTACCAAACATCCACATAAAAGCAGAAAAATATAACTATAAGCCATAAATTAATGTTGAAAGTTGAACCTGCTCCAACGAGTTGTCAACTTCACACAACATTTAATAGCACTTGACTAGTAATTTAGAGGAGGGGGTGGGGGAATTAAAGAGCTAGTAAGAATTGGTGGGGAGAAAATGAAGAAGAATTCGGGTATTTATAGTTTAGAATTAGGGCTGAAGCGTAAAAATTGATAGGGGTAGTAATTATTTTTGGGGGGAGGGGGAGGCTGAAAGACTATTTTTGGTCATTGCCAACTATTAGTAATAAACTTTTGCATTCGGGTGGCGTGGCCCCATTCCATGCCCAAATTCCATCTCACCCCATCCAGATGGTAATGGGCTAAACCGGTCCCGTTAGTGGGACGGGCCGGGACCGTAATGGGCCATCCCACCCCATTAGACAACCCTACTTTGCACAATTGCCATTAGAAATTCCCATTTAGTAATTTAACTTGTATTCTCAGGTTGACCATTACAGTAACCATGAGTATCAAGTATATTTGTGGATGTAAAGTTAAACATAAACTCAAGCTCACCTCTTTCGAAGATGAGGGATCAGAAAACTAGCTACTGGATTAGCAAATGATGTCTAGGGCATCGTGAGTAATAAGATCCTAGTGAATGTGATTGAATTCCTACATGGAGATTTTGTATCACCTTAATAGGTATAGCTCTTGATGCTCGCTGGTCACACAAATTATTTGTTTGTATGCATATGTGTCATAGACATGATATTGGTTAGGAGTCTATCCCACCATGAGCAAAGAAGGAGATGTTGGATTTCCGATATGGGCTGTGGGTCGCTCTACGTGGGCAAATGACCCGAATGTAAGAGAGAAAATTAAAAAATTACTTCCCAGAGAGAATGTATTGGGAAGTAACCAACCAGAAACGTGCATTGATCGGTATTTGCAACAGTAAAGTCTCTCCTCCTCTACATAAAGATGATCCTACATTCACACACACAAAAGATTAAAAGGGACATCAGTTCATGAACAGAACTCCGCATCCAAGAGAAACGAAGTCGGCTTGGGGCAATTTCTCGACACAAGACTTGTTTTGTTGTTAACAGGTACGCATCAATATTCTTGTTACTGTACAAATCCTACAGCATTGAACGTTGTCTAGTAATGTAAGCTGTCAAATTGGAAATATTCATACCAAAGTTGTACATCTAGAGTGTAGATACTACAATTTGATCATCACCAGCAAAATAACATCACAGTGGCATAGAAGAAGATCAAGTTGGATAGGATGACATGAACTTATTTAGTCAGTAGTTCTAATAGATAAAACTCTGCTATCACTAACTCCAGACATCAAGAAAACTACGATTATGATAAAACATTTTTAAAAAATATGATACCAACGACATATCTATTGTAAGGATTTAGTACAGCTTCCGAAAATATGTTTTTGAATCAATTAATTAGTTATAGAACAAAGTAAGTGAAAGCAGAACTTAGGTAGAATTAATACCTTTTCAGGAGGACTTCGCATCCTAATACGCTTTTCATATTTAAAGAATACTTTTCTTCTGTAAGCATCTGCATATACAAGTTAACCCTAATTATACTCAAACCCACAAAAGAAATTGAAAAGATTTTAGTGAAATTAATTACCTCCAAAGAGATAGTTTGGTCGATGGTGGTCAAGAGATTGTGATGTGTGGGAAAAAGACAAAGATGGGTAATTTGGTGAAGAATAGGAGTAACATGCGAAAGCTAAAGTGGAACTGGTAATGATTCCACCAATCCATTTGAGGAAAGATATTGAAGTGCTTTTTGGATCCTGCTGAACTTCAGTTCCACTTAAATGGCTAAAATGGCGGAGTTGGGTTGTCGGCCTACAACCAATCGGTGGTGTACATCGCCGGAGTCCCGACCAAGATGGCATACTTTACTTGAAAACTATGCTTGCAATTTCGAGGGTCAACCGTATAAATGCAAATTCCATACGGCCTGTTTGGACAGCCCGCTTGATAATTAGATTTGGTATAATTATACTATACAAATTATTTGATTGGTCATATAATTACTTGATCCGCACATAATTGACATGGTAATTACACTACCAATTCTTTGTAATGACATACAAATTACTTTTAAGTTTAATATTATTACTTTTATGTTTTCATTTTAATTTAATTTTTATTGTAATAATTTAAATTCTTTTTTTATTATTATTATTCTAAAATTTTGTTTTTCATTTTATATTATTTATATTTCATTTCAATCTCATTCTAAACCTTGTGATTCCATGCAATTTTTCGTATGATCTATTTTTTTATGTCATGTTTGTTTTCTTTATTAGCATAATTTTGCTAGTATTCTAATTTTCAAATTAAAGTGAAATTCATTATTGAGTAGGGTTATACATTTATGTTTTTCTTTTATTTTAAATCATATTTATGTAACAATGTTGGAATTTGACATAAGAGTATTATGTTAAAAATATTTGTTTTGAATTTAGAACTTGTGTTATATTTTCAGTTTCATTTGTTTAGTAGTATTGACTTGAGACTTCACATTGAGAGTCATTTATTTTTTGTTAGACTTGATAGATTATCTTTTTCTCAAATATTTTAATAATTTATGACATTTTATTTATAATATTAATATTTTTGTCAAACATGCATTTCAGTATATTCATAGAAATATTGTACTTTTAGTTCTTATGATTAGTTCAATTGAAATATACTGATTTAAAAAATACAAATCAGTTGTTTTTTCATAATATTAGTAAAGAACATATGTTTATTAATTAATATATTTTCAAAAGACCAATATATATCTTAAATATTTAATTTAATATCATTTATAAAGTTTCTTATTTCTCTAATATATAAATTTAAAATAATTTTTTTTTAAATTTTAATATAATTTTATGATTGCAATTGTGGATCCAAACAGTACATTTGTAATTACACTGAGCAAACAAACATGCCAGTATAATTACTCGATTATGTAATTACTAGGCGGGTAATTACTACCCTAGTAACTACACCAATTCCAATTACCAGGTGGCAGTCATCCTTGTCACGATCCAAAGTACACCCTAGACATGACATGTTGAATAGGATCACATTAGTTTAGAAGATGATGACAAGTTGCAGTATTGTAGTGTCATTGCTACTAGATCGTTAGTACAAAAGAAGGAGGATCCTGGAGCATTTATTGTTCCATGTACTATTTGCATCTTACGCTTTGCTAAGACCCTATGTGATTTGGGAGCTAGCATAAGTCTGATGCTGCTATCTGTGTTCAAAAAGTTGGGCTTGGGAGCCCCCAAATCGACTGTCATGTGGCTATTTATGGATTATCGTATTGTGAAGAAATCAATTGGGGTGCTACAAGATGTTCATGTTAAAGTTGAGGCATTCATATTTCCGACGGATTTTGTGATATTAGACTAGGTGGTTGACTTTGAAGTGCCTATTATAATAGGGAGACCATTCCTTGTTACTGGGCGTACTTTAGTTGATATGGAAAGAGGGTAGATGAAATTCTGATTGAACACTAAAGAGGTGTTTAATATTTGTAAATCAATGAAGCATCAAAGTGATCTTAAATTGGTATCCGTTATGAATAATACTATTGAGGAGGAACCAGAGGTGACAATTGAGGAGAGTAAGGTCTTGAAGCATTAGCTATCGTGATCATGAATTTTGATGGAGAGTACATTAAAGAGTATGATGAGCCTCCGAAGTTAGAACTTTATGAGGAAGATTATACTTTTCACTCTCCAAGGAAGCTTGATTTAGACCTGAAAATTTTTAAAACTCTGCCTACAAAGCCATATATTGATGAGCCTCCGAAGTTAGAACTAAGGGTTCTCCCATCTCATTTGCGGTATGTGTTTTTCGGCCAAAATATTACCTTGCTAGTTATTATTGTTGCTGATTTGAATCACAAGCAAGTAGAAGCTTTGATATCGGTGTTGAAACGGTTCAAAAAGGCAATTGGATGGACGATTACTGACATTATTGGTATTCCACCGGATATATGTTCTTATAAGATCCAACTCATATTTGATAACAAGCCAAGTATTGAGCACCAAAGAAAGCTGAATCCACCAATACATTGTCCATTCAAGCAAGGTGATGCTCACTAGGTGATCCTCCTTTCTTGTTTGGCGATCATCAATGTATTGCGTTTTTTTTTTGCATTTTTGGCTATTCTTTCAAACCTTCATCTTGCCTTGTTCATTAGCCTTCATAGTTGCAAAACATCAAAGATATCATAAGAATAAGACAAAATTAAACATTGAAGACAATAATTATTAAGCTAAATAGACCTCAAATGAGTGCAAATTTACCACTCATCAACGACCTCACCAACCTCAAACAAACCAATAGGAAACCTACACCTACCATAGAGAGCCTCAAATGATTCCATTCTAATATTAGAATGATAGATATTACTATTATAAGAAAACTCAAAAAAGAGGCAAATGATCATTCTAATTACCCTTAAAGTCAATGACACAATCTCTCAATATATCTTCTAAAGTCTAAATAGTACGCTCGGCATGTCCATCAGTCTAAAGATGAAAAGTTGTGCTAAGATTCACTTGATTACCAAGACTCGTTCGGAATGACCTCTAAAATTGAGATGTAAACTGAATAACATGGTCAAACATAATCGATAAGGGCACTCCATGTAACCTCACCATTTCTCGAATATAAAACTTGACATATTCTTCGGTCGAAAATGAATTATTTATGGGAAGGAAATGAGCCAACTTGGTCATTCGATCCATTGGCCCAAATCAAATCAAATTGACAACGAGTACGTGGTAAACTCAAAATGAAGTCCATATTCAAATCTTCCCACTTACAAGTAGAAGTACAAATATCTTAAGCCAAACCACAGGGTTTTTGATCCTCAACTTTCACTTGTTGACAATTAGTACACTTAGCCACAAATTTCGTTATATCCTTCTTCATCTCATTCCACCAACAAACCTCCTGCAAATCACAGTACATCTTGGTGGCTCCCAGGTGAATAGAATACTGAGAACTGTGAGCTTCCGTCAAAATCTAATTCCTCAACTCATCGACATTCAGGACATATAACCGACCTTGGTATTGGATGTAACGACTCAGAAAATGATAGGTTAAACTAGAGCCTAAACGTGGGGGTTAACGTCAAGGGTTAAGGGCAATGACTAAGGGTTTTGGGTGTAGGCCATGGTTTGGGGACCAAGGCTACCTAAAACTAGGCTTAGCTACTGCCTACCAAGACCGCGAGGGTCTTCACGACTCGTGGTGTCCACCACGAGTCATGGTGCCACCCGTGGTTGGCTAGGCAGTATGCCCTAGTTTGGTGCCAAGCCAAGGCACCCCTTCACGAGCCACTTCACGGCTCGTGGTCATGACCACGAGCCATGGGAAGGCTCGTGGGGCTGCCTTAGCTTAATGGGAATTGGAAGATATTGAGGGAGCTACTGCCCCAAAGACCACGGGCACCACTACGAGCCGTGGTGCCCTAGACGGTCCGTCAAAGTGGTCATCCAGATCACTTGGGCTCAAGGGGAGGCAAGGCAGTTTGGCCAGGCCATTGCCTCAAGACCACTGTAACGACCTGTAAAACGAATAAGCAAAACTAGAGCCTAACTAGTGAGAGTGTGAGTTTGTCATGAGGTTTGAGGTGGTTTAATGTTGTCCCGAGCTATGGTTAAGGGGTTTAGGGGTTAAACGTCAAGGTACAACTCCCCAAGGACTACCCTAGGGGTCCTTGAGAAGGACCTTGAAGCCTAACCCCCAAGACCCCAAGATCACCAAAATCTAGAAATTTAGGGTGACCTACGGATGGGGTTCACGACCAGTAGGTCCATCCACGCCCCGTGGATGGCCTCCGTAGGTCAAGCCCCATTTTGCCAAGTTGCAGCCCAGACCACAAACCAACAGGACGGTCCGTGAGTCTAGGGCGTCATTTGCAACTGTTTTGCTGTCAAGTTGCGGCCAAGTGTAGGGGTGGTTTGGTAATTAGCTAATTAATTTTTTTAAGTGTATGGATGGTTATTTTAAGCGTATTAAGATATTTTAAGAGTATTAAGATATTTTAAGAGTATTAAAACAATAAAATACTATTTTAGATTTCATTATTCAAAATCCCCCAAATCATAACCCCTCCCTCTCCAAATATCTTCTCTCTAGAACTCCATTGAAGACCAAGAGAAGAAGAAGACTTAGGGCTTGAAGAGGAAGGCTAATTGACTGGATTTTTGTGTATTAATCTATTAAGGTATGGTGATCCTTCATCTAGGGGTAGCTTTCACCCGTAGAGTCCATTCAAAGTAGATTTGCAAAGTTTTCAAGTTTATGAAAAACCTAGGGTTTTACACAATCTCATGGGTTCTTTTCTCAAACGATTTCAAATGGTTACTAATGTCATATTATGATTGTATTATTGTTTAATTGATGATTTATACTCTATGAACCAATGATTTCTCTCAATTCCTAAATTGTGCCTTTATGAAGTGGGTTTGTTGATGATGAATGTATATGAATTGAATATGGTTGAATTGCTTTGGATTATTAAATTATATCATTACCCATTCCCTAATTGTAGTAAGTTATTGGTGTGTTGGTGTTTTGGAAATATGACCCTTGAAGGGTAAGTTATGATCAATTACTTATTGCATTAGAATTGTGAATTAGATGTTGATCCACTTGAAATGTGGAGGTGTTTATTTGCTATGTATGTGGTGGTATTAAATTGGTGGATATCTTCCTTGTATATCTATATATGAAGGATCTATGTATGATCACCAATTGAAGGATATGCATGTGAATTCAATGATAATGTGATGATCATGATTTGAATGTAATTGTGCTATTATCGAAAGGCTATTCTCAATTATGAACTTATGAATGTTGATGATGAAGTATGAAGGGTTCTCCTATGTATTGATGTATATTGAATTGGTAGTCTTAAAGCATTATTTTCTTGTGTTAATGAATGTGACCTTGAATATTGTATCATGAGTTGGTAGGCTTAGGCATCCTCTCTTGTATAATAAGTGTGTATTAGCATAATGATGATGAATCAATAGGTCTATGGCATTCCTTTCAATAAACAACCAATGAATGTGTCTTGACTTAATGAACATGAATCGGTAAACCTAGTGTTGGTAACCCTTACTCGATAAGTCTTTGACCAATTCTAATGTTGTGTGTTAGGATCGGTAGGCTAGTGGCACCCTTCCATAAATGAATGAATGATAAACCTTGAATCGGTAGACCCAAATGATGGTAGCCCTTTCATGTGTGAGATGATGACCCTTGTAGCGGTAGACCCAATGATGATGGTACCCTTCTTGGGAAGTCAATGAGCTATCCTTAAGGTACCTTGAATCGGTAGACCTAGTGATGGTGACCCTTTCTTGTGAAATGTACTTTGGGTCGGTAGACCTAGTGTTGGTAGCCCTCTCAAGTACAATGATGTTAATGTGAATGAACTACTCTATGGGAATGGAGGCTAAGCACCGAGTGGATATGGTAAGATGGAAACTCTTCCAATGTTAGGCTAGGGTTCCAATGAAAATCTTCATATCCCCTAACTATGAGCCCACATAGGATATATATATTAGCCAGTGGTCTTCTTACCAAAGCTAAGATATTACCTAGTTCTACCTTAGGCAAGTAGAACTCCTTTCTTCAGTGCGGGGTCATATGACATCGGATTCCATGACTTAGCTCTCATGGTCTATGTCGGTTAAACACCTATTCCCATCATGTGATTATAGTTTATTGAGAAGTTCTATGAAGTGTGGGTAGTAGTATGGGATGCTATCCATACATGGCACGAGTAGGCTTCAAGAGGGCTATAGTGAGTTCTCTAAGTCTTAATGACTAATGAATGAAAGTCCTCTAAATGAAGTTATTGAAGAATGTTGACTCTTAAATGCTTAATGTGATGATGCATGCTATACTTGGGTTATATTATGAGTTATTTTCCCTAGTCATGTCTTATGAAATGTTATGTCTCTTATGTGTGGATATTGTGCAAAGGTGTAAAGGAAGGAATGGTAAGTTCACTTTTGGTGCCCTTAATGTGGTGCCTTAGTATGGATGGTGGTATGGGACGCTGTCCATACATTGCACAAGGTATAGCATAAGGGTTACTTGAGGTGAAGGTAATGTCTTACATGTTGGTATTGTTCAAATGTGATGTTGTCACTTGTTATTTGATGTCTCTTATGCTATTGTTCATGATGTTTCTAAAAAGTGGCATAATGCATGGTTTCCAACTAAAATGTCCCTTTTTAAAGCATATTTTTGCATGGTCATCATACTTAGTACATTTTTGTGTACTAACCCATTCTTCTATATTTTTACTACAAGTGTAGGTTCCGGCAAGTGATTGCTTCTAGCTAGATTGAAGTGATTGGATTGAGATTTTCCTCCAAGGCTAAAGTGGTATGTCCTCATAGATCGAGGACAAGAGTCTTTTTGAAGGTTCTTTCCTTTTTCATGTAATAGACAATTCTAGTCTTTTCAATTGTAAAGGGTCGTGTCCCTATTTTTGTTCAAGATTGTGTCTAAGATGGTCATGTGAGATATAGACTTCCGCTTGTGTTTAAATGTTTTTGAATGTTAGATTGTGTGGTTTAAAATAAAAAAATTTAAATTTCATAATATTTCAAATACATATGCAATGAATGAGCTATGAGGCTTGTAGAAGACTCCTTCGGGGTCGAGTACGCCGTGTCGCATCCGTGGTCTAGACTCGGGTCGTGACAACCACGACCATCACCACAACTCGTGGTCTTGACCACGAATCGTGGGAGGTCTCGTGGTCCTCCCTTAGGCCCTTGAGGGCTTGGCATGGTGGGAAGTAAGGCTGGCAAACGGACAGGACCGGATCAACAGGACTGGTTTTATCGGAACCGGTCCTCGTTACCGAATTTCGTTACCAGAACCGGGTCTTACCAGAACCGATTTTACCGGAATTTTCCAACGGTTCCGTCCGGTCCCTTAGTTACCGGATTGGAACCGGTTTGGACCGGACCGGAACCGGTTCTTACCGGATCATTTTGTACCGGTAATTTTTTTTTATTTTTTTATTAACTTTAATTATTATATAATATTATATTATTAATTAATAAAATTATATTATTAAAAAACTTCAATTTAAAACTTTAAACTTTAAAGTTACTTTAAAGTTTCAATTCAATTTAAGTTTAAACTTTAAACTTTAAAGTTTAAAATTGACTTTAAATTTTAAAGTTTATAACTTTATATTGAATTTAAAGTTTAAAATTGACTTTAAAGTTTAAAGTTTAAAGTTTATATTGAATTTAAAGTTTAAATCTTAAAATTCAATTTTATATTAAAGTTTAAACTTTAAACTAATATTAAAATAGTTGAAAATTAAATTTCTAAAATGACTTGGATTAAATATAAGAGACTATTTAAAAAGAAAATCAAGGCGAATAGCCGTATATTTATTCAAATAAATAAATTGTACAATACAAATATTAGAAAGAGACAAAGAGTACATAATCTAGGTATTGAATATTAATTATTGTACTAACAATTGAAACTCTTTTAAAAATCTTTTCGTAACTTTTGTATCATTTCAAAAGAAACATTTTTTGGAACTTGTATTTGTCGTTCTTCTTCCATTGCTTCCATACCATCATCACTATTATCACCAAATATTTCATCTATTTCGTCTTCTATTTGGCTATTTAATTGTGGTAGTCCGGTATTTCTTCTTTCGGCATTGACCCAATCTCGAAACAACACCGATATTTCCAAACTATCCTTTGCTAATGAATATCGATGATCTCCAATCATAAATCTCGCCGCACTAAAGGCTTGCTCCGAAGCGACCGATGATGCTTGAATCGCTAGCACATCTCGAACAATCCTAGCAAGGGTCGGAAATTGATTTTCACGATTCTTCCACCATACTAATATTGGAGCTTGAAGTTGTCCTTCTTCATGCCTAATCTTTTCCCATGCCTGATTGAAATATAAATCAAAATCATTATTAGTAGATGAGTCAAGCTCAAGATAATCATCCATCCAATCATCCGTATCATCGCTTCTAGGTTTACAAGATGGAGGTTCAACTATTGGAATATTTTTTTCCATAGATTTATATGTATTATATAACTCTCTAGCTTTTATATATATGCTACTTTTACAATCTTCAACACTATGAGTTTCATCATCTCTAATTTCTAAATTTGCATAAATCTTTTCAACCATTCTTTCAACACCTTTTAATTTGTAATTTGGGTTGAAAGTAGTAGCAGTCAAATAGATTTGAGGAATAGGGAAAAAATATTTTTTGAATTTTTCAATCATAAAAGCAAGGGAATTTTCAAATCGATCTTTTCCTTTATATTTTGCAAATTCAGATGAAATAGCACAAATATTTACTAAAACAGAAGAAATAGTTGGATAATATTGACCAGAAGCAGCATTTGTTGCTTTATAAAAAAACACTTAAAAATTCAATAAGTTCTTTTGTATTTTCCCAATCTTCATAGCCAATTCTCAAATTCGGGTCCGCATTATGAGCATTAAAAACTAATTGTACTGGCTCTTGATAAATATAAGCAACTTGAAGCATTTCAAATAAAGAATTCCATCTAGTGCATACTTCTTTTGGAACTTTTCTATATTCAAGTCCACATTCTTTACAACGATTTTTAAATTCTGTAATTCTAGCTTTTATTTTAGCTTTAAAAATCCAATTACAAGCAAGTCTAATTTTTTCACAAGAAATTCCAAATTGAGAAATACCATCTTTTACTATCAAATTATACATATGTGCGGCACACTTAATATGAAAAGAATCATTATCAATTGGACAAAGACTACATTTTAAATAATCAATTGCTTTCAAATTATTAGAAGCATTATCTAAAGTGACACTCATTATTTTATCACATATTCCATAAAATTGTAAAACAAGGCCTATTTTTGTTGCTATATAAGCACCGGTTTTAGTTTCTTCAACATATTTATATCCTAATATTCGTTTTTGCATGTTCCATTCATGGTCAATCCAATGAACAGTAATTGTAAAATAATCATTACCATTAGGACTACGTCCCATATCAGAAGTAATAGATAATCTACCATCATAATAAACAAATAAACAACAAAGAAAATGACAATATTCTTTTTGATATTTAAAAAGATCACTTTTAATTGTACTTCTTGGAATACCTTCATAATCTGGGTTATACAATTCCCGAATATACTGAATAAAACCAGGATGTGAAGGAAATGAAAAAGGCAAACCACAAACAACAACCATTTTAGCTAATTCTCTACGATCTTTTTCTTTACTATATGTGCGGTGTGTGCTTCGGCTAGCCGGGTTAGTCATATTTAATACACATTGAACCATATTAGAACCTCCAGCTCCCATAGAATTTTCAAGTTGAGGTATTCCATTTCTATTAGCCATTTCTATATCATCTAGGCGAGCAAATTCTTTATTACATTTTCTCAAATGTGTTCTTAGTCGTCCCGTTCCCCCTTGTGTACCCGTAGTTACATGTTTCATGATCAATCTACATTTCGTGCAAGTAACAGTAGTTTTTTCCTCATTTTGTACCAAAAATTTCCATACTAAAGATCTTTTAACACGTACAACGGTTTTTGAAAAAGTAGGTAAAGAGGGGACTTCATCTTGTTCCGGTAATTCGGTAGCCGGACTAGTAGGGGTAGGGGTCTCATCATCTTCCTCATTTATTTCTACTTCCTCATCTAATTCTTCCTCAAAATTAGTAAAACATCTATTTAAAGTTTCATGATCTACTTCATTTTCGGAATTAAATTCAATAGGTCGTGAGTCTCGTGTAAAAGAAGTTTCATCAACATGAGTATAATCATTAGTATTAATTCTAAATCTAGGAGGTGGCAAATTTTTAGAATTAGAACTACTTCCTCCTCCCTTATTATTTTTTCTTTCCGACATTGGTCTTTTACCACTATATTTTTCAAAATTCATGTTCAAGTTTAAAATAATTAATATTATGAAAAACAAGCAAAGATAATATAACAAAAAAATAAAATAACTTAATTAATAAACAAATAAAAAATTAAAGTTGGAACGAATGTACCGAACGTCTACGTAAAAGTAGACGTATAACCAAAGCCGGAATTGAGAGATGCCAATTGAAGCTTCCGATTTACTTCAAATAAATCTCCGAAATTCGAACTCCAAGTCAGTATCACAAAATAATAATTATGAATTTATGAGAGATTGAAAATTAAGAGATTTTATAAGATATTAATGAAATAGTTTGTGAATTTGTGATTTAAATTAAAAAAATATGATATATTTATAGTGTTAAGGGGTAGAGAGGGGTGGGGGGGCTGTTTGGAGCCGTTTTGGGCCCCAACCCAACGGCTAAAAGGGCCCAACGGCTCCTTAACGTTCACATTTTAAAAAAAAAAAAAAAAAAAAAAAATCAAATTGACCGTTGAACCGGTTCTTACCGGACCGGAACCGGTTCTTACCGGACTGGATCAACCGGATAAAATCCGGGTTCCGTTTCGGTACCGGTTCCGGTACCTATAAGACCGGTTCCTTACCGGTTCAACCTGTACCGGTCTTACCGGACCGAAACCGGACCGGACCGGACAAAAACCGGTCTGTTTGCCACCCTTAGTGGGAAGGCACACTGGTCAAGGGACCAAGGGCACCACCACGAGCCGTGGTGTCCCTCACGACCCATTGAGTTGGGCGTGGTTTCTGACGGGCTGCCCAAGTTGAGGGTATTTTAGGTAATTTCATTTTAATTAATTAATGTGTGGGGTTGTTTTCAATTATTTTATATCACTAGTATATATAGTTTTAAGTCCTAAAACAAGTCATTTACTCCTTATTTCAAAACACCCCAAAGTTAGAAACCTCTCTTCTCAAAAGTTCTCTCTCTAGAAACCTCTATTAGAGGTAAAGGATTCAAGCTTCCAAGGTCAAGACTTCAAGTTTTTCAAGGGATTTTTGTGGATTCTTCCATAAAAGGTATGGTAGTCTTCATCCTTGACTTAGTTTCTTTCAAGGAGCCAATTTCAAAGTTGATTTCAAATCCCCAATGTTTCCAAAAAAACCCCTAATTTTCAATCTTGGCATGGGTTCGATTCCAAACGATTTTCAAAGGCTTTATTGCATTGAATTATGAATGAATTGTGGTTTTTAAAGATGAATTAAGATGATTTCTTCCTAGAATCCATGGTTTCCCCCAAATTCTTAAGTGGTGAATTGAGATTGGGAATTGGTTGGGACGATACAGACTTATGATGTGTTACATAGATTCTTTATGGTAAATAGAGGTTATGTGCTCATAGTATATAGAATTATTGGGGTGACTAAGGATTTCTCTAAGTTTTAACATAAGGTATATGATAGGTTGAAGGATAATTGAAACTTGGTATGTGAAAGGTTGTGTGGAGTTGGCATTGGTCGATTCAATAGCTTTATCTCGATGAAAAGGCATTATCCGATTTGGAATTAGTGTTATCAACCTTTGGTGGAACTCATATTTATCATGAGATGCTTAAATGGAATAAAGAGAGCCATAGTTTGCAATTTTTGAAGACAACAATGTGTTTGCTAAGAAGATTTCGATAAGAATTTTGGTTTGAGAATAAGGTAAATGGTCAGTTTGAATATGATGTTTGTTAGTATTAACAATGTTGGCTTTAGTGACGTATTGCGAGAAGTATGTAGGGTTTTGAAAAATCGAGTATGTGTATGATTGTAATATGGACTAGATTGGTTGATTGTGGGTAGCTAAAAATCAAAGATATGGAGGTAGATGAATGGAAATGTTTGACATGGACACTATGGAGAGAGAAATTTGTATTATTCGACCTTGGTTCCTGACATTCTTATGTGACCATATATTTTGTTGTGGGCATGTGATGTGAAGCAAAATACATATTTTTAATCATTATATACCTCATATTTATTATTTATATTTGTCCTTTTTGAGCATAAATTTTATGAATTGTGTTAAATGATATATTTTATTTATAGGATTAAATTGATGAAAAAATGAAAAAAATTGGAGATAAAATGAATTAAAGATGAAAGGTTGAAGAAAGAAATCAAGCAGACAACTTAATAGATTAAATTTAATAAAATAATATATTTGTATATATGAGGAAAAAGGCTACGAACAAATTGTAATTGCAATTGAGTACTACTGCTGCCACGTTTTGGCAGCTGGAGGGCTCATATTATTATGAAAGGCGACGAGCAACGTAATATTCCAGAAATCACGCGTACAATGGAAAATCCAATTTGATTGGGTTTTGTTTTCATAATTTGTCTTGAACGCAATTATTTTATTTAGGATTTCTCTCTCTATAAATAGGAGATGAAAAATTATTCTTGAAGGGAGCGAAGAATCAAGATACAATACACAATATAAATTTTCTTCTAGCTTAGAAACTTTGGAAGAGCCGCTGTGGAGGCCGGAGAATTGTGGTTTATTTTTTCTTCTCCTTTATTATTTATTTGTATTCGTGATTAATAAAAGACAGTTTAGCTATTGTTCTTAACTTTTTATGATTAACACAAGCATATTTATTTTAATAAATTTTGATTGTGTTTTTGAGATAATGAGTAGCTAAATTTCATAACTAGGGTTGTACACTACTAAAAAGACAGTGAATACCAACCTACAAATACCGACCTCCGGAGGTCGGTATTTCCTGAAATACCGACCTAAAACCGACATCCCAGCTTAGGTCGGAAAAAGCTTGGTCGCTATTCAATACCGACCTCTGGAGGTCGGTATTTACTGACTTCTCGAGGTCAGTTTTTATTTTATGTCCCTGAGGTCAGTTTTATATATTATTATTTCCGACTTCCTGAGGTCAGAATATTTATTTCTCATATTTTGGAATATCGACATCCGGATGTCGGTATTTGTGTCTTCTTAATTTTTAAATTCTGACCTCTGGAGTTCGATATTTTTATTTTTGCATTTTTGAGATTCTGACCTTCGGAGGTCGGTATTCTTATTTTTGAGATTCTGACCTCCGGAGGTCGATATTTTTATTTTTGTAATGTTGAAATTCTGACCTCCGGAGGTCGGTATTTTTAATTTTGTAATGTTGAAATTCTGACCTCCGAAAGACGGTATTTTTATTTTTGTAATGTTGAAATTCTAACCTTCGGAGGTAGGTATTTTTATTTTTGTATTTTTGAAATTCTGACCTCCGGAGGTCGGTATTTTTATTTTGTATTTTTAAAATTCTGACCTCCGGAGGTCGGTATTTTTATTTTTGTATTTTTAAAATTCTGACCTCCGGAGGTCGGTATTTTTATTTTTGTATTTTTAAAATTCTGACCTCCGTAGGTCGGTATTTTTATTTTTTTAGTTTTGGAATTCTGACCTCCGGAGGTCGGTATTTTTATTTTTTATTTTTGAAATTCTGACCTCCGGAGGTCGATTCTCTGCTCAAACAGGCAACAAATTGCTGCAATTTTTAGTTGCCCATCTGCATATTTATACCAAAACAACACAATATTTTCAACATATACATTAAACTATTTCAAAATAAACTTCATCCAACTTCAAAATAAACTAAAATACGATCAAATTAAACAATTTCAAAAATATAGAAGTCTAAAATGTCAAATAGATACAACTACTCCTCATCACCATCACTCTCCTTATCAGACTTACCATTCTCATCACCCTCACTTTCCTTATCAGACTTATCATTCTCATCACCCTCCTGATCAGATCCATCACTGTTGGCCGGACATGGAGGAAGAATATTTTCTGATTCAAAAAGAAAAGTTAGTTGGGCCTGAATCGCTGCATACCTCTTGTTCTCTACCTCCTTTGCTGCCGCAATCTCCTCCTCTCTCTTCCTCTCTTTTTCTTCTCTCTTCTTCTCTCCTTCTTCTCTCTTCTTCTCTCTTTCGGCTACAACAACAAGCTCGGCATTGAGATATGCTATCTTACTCTCTATTGCAGATATTGTCTCTCTATCCCCGCCATCAAAACTTGAGGATGATGAACCACAATACCAAGACTTCTTCTTCTGATACGCCTTTTATGGATAGCCGTAGACTGAACCTCTAATCGGTTCACCAGCACTCCACAAACACGACACATAATCATTAAAGTAGTAAGAACAAAAGTGGGATCTTTCTTTAGCTAGATATACTTGAACCATACAGCCCTCCACCCTATGTTTATTCTTAATACCCCTTTTAGACTTGCCAATGCTCCTGTAAAATTTTATATTAGATATATAATTTCAACAACTAAATCCACCAACTAAACCATAAAATTTATTTTAATTTATTTAAACAACTTAACAACTTTTTAACTTTAACTAGTTTAGTTTTGACTTAATTCCAACAACTAAATTCACTAACTAAACCAACAATATTTATTTTAACTTATTTAAAAAATTAACAACTTTTTAACTTAAACTATATTAGTTTTGACTTAATTCCAACAACTAAATTCACTAACTAAACCTCAATGTTTATTTTAACTTATTTAAACAACTTAACAACTTTTTAAATTTAACTAGTTTAGTTTTGACTTAATTCCAACAACTAAATTCACTAACTAACCCACATTATTTATTTTAACTTATTTAAACAACTTAACAACTTTTTAACGTTAACTAGTTTAGTTTTGACTTAATTCCAACAACTAAATTCACTAACTAAGCGACATTATTTATTTTAACTTATTTAAACAACTTAACAATTTTTAACTTTAACTACATTAGTTTTGACTTAATTCCAACAGCTAAATTCACTAACTAAACCACAATATTTATTTTAACTTATTCAAACAACTTAACAACTTTTTAAATTTAACTAGTTTAGTTTTGACTTAATTCCAACAACTAAATCCATTAACTAAACAACATTATTTAATTTAACTTATTTAAAAAAAATTAACAACTTTTTAACTTTAACTACATTAGTTTTGACTTAATTCCAACAACTAAATTCACTAACTAAACCACAATATTTATTTTAACTTATTTAAAAAAAATTAACAACTTTTTAACTTTAACTACATTAGTTTTGACTTAATTCCAACAACTAAATTCACTAACTAAACCACAATATTTATTTTAACTTATTTAAACAACTTAATAAGTTTTAAACTTTAACTACATTAGTTTTGACTTAATTCCAACAACTAAATTCACTAACTAAACCACAATATTTATTTTAACTTATTTAAACAACTTAACAAATTTTAAACTTTAACTTCATTAGTTTTGACTTAATTCCAACAACTAAATTCACTAATTAAACCGCAATATTTATTTTAACTTATTCAAAGAACTTAACAACTTTTTAACTTTAACTAGTTTAGTTTTGACTTTATTCCGACAACTAAATTCACTAACTAACCCATAATATTTATTTTAACTTATTTAAACAACTTAACAACTTTTTAACTTTAACTACATTAGTTTGACTTAATTCCAACAACAAAATTCACTAACTAAACCACAATATTTATTTTAACTTATTTAATTAACTTAACAACTTTTTAACTTTAACTACATTAATGTTGACTTAATTCCAACAACTAAATTCACTAACTAAACCACAATATTTATTTTAACTTATTTAAACCACTTAACAACTTTTTTAACTTTACCTAGTTTAGTTTTTACTTAATTCCAACAACTAAACCACATTATTTATTTTAACTTATTTAAACAACATAACAACTTTTTAACTTTAACTACATTAGTTTTGACTTAATTCCAACAACTAAATTCACTAACTAAACCACATTATTTGTTGTTAACTTATTTAAACAACATAACAACTTTTTAACTTTAACTACATTACTTTTGACTTAATTCCAACAAATAAATTCACTAACTAAACCACATTATTTATTTTAACTTTATTTAAACAACTTAACAACTTTTAACTTAGTTAAACAACTTTAACTAGTTTAGTTTTGACTTAATTCCAACAACTAAATCCACCAACTAAACCACAATATTTATTTTAACTTATTTAAACAAACTTAACTTTTTAACTTTAACTACATTAGTTTTGACTTAATTCCAACAACTAAATTCACTAACTAAACCACATTATTTATATTAACTTCTTTAAACAACATAACAACTTTTTAACTTTACCTAGTTTAGTTTTGACTTAATTCCAACAACTAAATCCACCAACTAAATCAATTTTATCATCTGTATGATCAAATTGTGTTAGTACTTATGCTTAACAATATATTATTTCTAAATTTAAAGCGAAGTGTCAACACTAGATGGACACAAATCGATCTTGCAAGAAAATCAATTTTGTCATCAATAGGATCAACTAGTGTTGGTACTTATGCTTAACAAACACATTATTCCTAAATTAAAGCTTAATATCAACACTAGATGGACACAAATCGATCTTGGCAAGAAAATCAATTTTGTCATCTATAGGATCAACTAGTGTTGGTACTTATGCTCAACAAATATATTATTTCTAAATTTAAAGCTAAGTGTCAATACTAGATGGACACAAATCGATCTTGCAAGAAAATTAATTTTGTCATCAATAGGATCAACCAGTGTTGGTACTTATGTTTAACATATATATTTCTAAATTTAAAGCTAAGTGTCAACACTAGATGGACACAAATCGATCTTGCAAGAAAATCAATATTTTCATCAATAGGATCAACTAGTGTTGGTACTTATGCTTAACAAACACATTATTCCTAAATTAAAGCTTAAAATCAACACTAGATGGACACAAATCGATCTTGCAAGAAAATCAATTTTGTCATCAATTGGATCAACTAGTGTTGGTACTTATGCTTAACAAACACATTATTCCTAAATTAAAGCTTAATATCAACACTAGATGGACATACATCGTTCTTGCAAGAAAATCAATTTTGTCATCACTAGGATCAACTACTATTGGTACTTATGCTTAACAAACACTCGATGGACACAAAAAAATTATCACAAAATTAAAGCTAAGTATTAATACTAGATGGACACAAACACATTATTGAAAACAATTGTACTTGAACTTAAGAAATTTAGAAGAACCAACCTTATCTCCAACTTTGATGAAAGAAGCAATATAGTCTTGTATCAACTTTTTTAGATGTTGAGCTTCCTCAGTTGCCTAGCACGAAAAGTTCTTAAATTAGTTAAATATAAACTTCATATCCAATAATATTAGTTGTATATATATATATATTCAAGTTTTAATAAGTTCAAGTTTCAATTCAAGTTCATATCTAATTTCTAAACTTAATTAGTTATATATTCAAGCTAATTAGTTCCAAGTTCAAGTTCTAATTTCAAGTTCTAATTTCAAGTTCATATTCCTAATTAAGTTCAATTTATAGTAAATTCAAGTTATAATTAATTATAAGTTCTAATTAAGTTGTAATTCAAATCCCTAAAATTCTAAATTCAAACTAGCAAGCTAGTGTCCCAACTTCAAACTATTAATTAGTCCTAAAATATCAAATATAATTCAAACTATTAGTCCTAAATTCCAAATTCAAACTAGCCTTAAAATCACAAATTGAAAGTACTCCTAAAATTCAAAAATCAAACTATAGTGCTAAAATCCCAAATTCAAACTACTAGTAGTCCTAAAATCTCAATAATAATTCAAACTAGTCCTAAATTCAAAACTCAAACTAGTCTTAAAATCACAAATTCAAACTAGCCCTGAAATCCCAAAATCTAACTAGTGCTAAAATCCTAAATTCAAATTAGCTAGCTATTCCTAATCCCAAATTCAAACTATTAGTCCTAAAATCTCAATAATAATTCAAACTAACTCAAATAGTACCCAAATTCAAACAACTCCTTAAATACCCTAATCCAATCTAATCTTACAATTCCAAAATCAAACTAATTAACTCAAGAAATACCGAATTTAAAACAAATCCTAAGATACCCTAATTCAAACTAACCCTAACATTAAAATTTTCAATTCACAATCAACAAACACAAACTAACAATCAAATAATCCCTAATTCAAACTAACAATCAAAAACCCTAAATCATTCACTTACTAACTAACAATCAATCAAACTAACAATCAATAAAACTAAGTATATTAGTACTCTAATTTTGAGATACTTCAACTAAATAGAAAAAAAAGTAATCTTTTATGGAGGTTCTAAAAATTCACCTTGAGTAAGAAGGTCGGGTATGGTGGCGCGAACTGAGAAAGCTGATATGGAGGCAGCGCCGGTCGAAATGGAGGCGGCGCGACCTCCTGCTGCTGGGCGAGACCTTCCTCTACAGCTGCGCGCGACCTTCCTCTACAGCTGCGCGCGACCTTCCTCTGCTGCTGCGTTGGTGGCGTGGCGCCGGTCAGGGATGGGTGGGGATGGGCGCTGATGGGGGTGGGTCGGGGCTGGGGCGGGGGTGGAGAGTGAGACTTCACTTAGGAGTGAGACTTGATATTATCATTCTATTTTTAAGCGAATTGTTTAATTTACCGACCACGGGATGCCGGTATTTTTAAAAATAATTATCTATATTTAAAAATATTGAATAAATACCGACATCGTGAAGTCGATATTATTTAAATAAAATAATAATTTAAATATACCGACCTCTTTAGGTCGGTATTTATTAATTTATTTTAATATAAACTCAGCTCTTGAGGTTGATTTTATTAATTAAACATACATACATACACACACATATATATATACATATATATATATATAAAATTTAATTTATCGATCAAGTTAATTTTATAAATTTAAATTATATAACTCCTAATTATTTTTGAGAATAAATTTAATTTTATTGATCAACAAAAGTTTGTCAATATCAAATTTAATATATAAATCTCCTTGAATTGATCATCGGTATTTCTTTAATTGATAATGTATTTCATATCTAAACCACTAGTATATAGGACTTGATTGTTAAACCACTCGAGGAGTATATAATTAAATATATATATATATATATATATAATATTTAACTACACATCAACATAAATTTAATTTAATAAATTTAATTTATCGATCAAGTTAAATTTATAAATTTAAATTATATAACTCCTAATTATATAAATTTTATTTTATTGATCAACAAAAGTTTATCAATTTCAAATATATATATATTAAATTAAACTTATGTTGATGTGTAGTTAAATTTTATATATATAATTTAACTACAGATCAACAAAAGTTTAATTAAATAAATTTAATTTATCGATCAAGTTAATTTTATAAATTTAAATTATATAACTCCTAATTATGTAAATTTAATTTTATGGATCAACAAAAGTTTATCAATATCAAATTTAATATATAAATCTCCTTGAATTGATCATCGGTATTTCTTTAATTGATAATGTATTTGATATCTAAACCACTAGTATTTAAGACTTGATTTGTTAAACTACTCGAGGAGTATATAAGTAATCAACGTATTTCATACTTCGATAAAGTATCGTTTACATGTCATCATAATTAGGAGGTGATCACTACACTTAACATCCATTCAATTAGATCGAACGTATATAATAATATCTCGCATTTCATACTCGATGGATTATATGTTAGCTCTTCACCTCTACATCATGACATGAGATATTAAGTTCATGATTAGACGACGGACTGATAGAATTTGTACATTACTCTAGAAATATAAGTATAATTATCTCCTAATTCATATCAACGTAGTTTCATACTCTAAATATGGATTATAGATATTTTATTATTTATTTCACGAATTCTAACTTTTTATTTATAAAAGTACGTTTAGAAGTTTTTTTAATGGTGGCCAACGTTAGAACTCGTCTTGTTGCTACTTGCCGGACCAAGGAGGTAGTTAATAAGAAAAGAATTATCACCATAGATTTAGTGTGATACTATCTAATAGTCTAATATCAATTGGTGCAAGGGTGAAAACTAAGCCATACATTGATGTGATGTCTAATATGAGGTAAAGGTAAGGCTTAGTAAATTATACACACGTAGCCGAATCAAGGTGCGGGGTGAAATTCTCTAGATGCCGGACCAAGGATTTAGAGATACCTAACTTATCACTTTGCATGTAATACACTAGGAAATGATTGCAATTACTAGGATTACCGCGTTATGAGCTTATGGGAAACACATTCCTAGTTATTTCTAATAATTTGAATATAAATAAATACTTAGTTCAAAGCTATTTTTATTGTTTTTATTTTATTTCAATTTAAATCCCACCATTTTTATATAACGACTATCGAGTTAAATATTTGCTTTTGCCAATATTTTTCCATATTCTCTATGGGATCGACCCCGGCTCATAGTTGGGTAAATATATTGCATACGATCGTTTATATTTCTTTTCAAGAAGTATATTTGAACGTTATCAAAAATTGCGCCGCTGTCGGGGAATGTGACTTAGAAATTGTCTTTAGTATTTATTTTGACTTGTTTTTTTTTTTTGTTTCTTAGGATTAATTTTAAATAAGTTTTTTTTTATTATTATCATATTTCTTTTACTCTTCTTGAGATGCATTTGAAAAAGTATGTAGTGATAAGTGTTCTTGCAATTCTTGTACTCTGATATTTTGGATTCTTATAAGCTAATTTTTTCTCAACAAAATAAGTTGTGTGGGGACATGGAATATTTATTAATATTGTGCTATAAATCAATGTTTAAGTGCATGATTGATGAAGGTAACTTTGATTGGGATCTCTATAAATTAAATTTTGAGTTGAGTACAAAGATTAAATCATATGACACCCAACAATTTAGTAATAATATGTGTGAGGAAGAAAAAATACTTATAAGACAACTTGAAGAGCTAAAAGTTGAGGGCCAATTGCTTGATCATACTTTTATTGATGTTTTCATTGTTGAGAAGAGTACACTAGAGTTATGTAATGAAGTTGATAATATTATTTTTAAAAACTCTATTATGTGTAAATATGAGGGTGTAAATAATAATACAATTCATAAGTTAGGGCGCACTAGACCTCATTCCAAACATTTTTTCACATTATGTTTAGATGATGAAATATTAATCGAGCCATCTGAGCCTATAGAAGAGTGTATGGGGGTGGAACAATGTGTCTACATTCTGGAATTTATTGTTTCAACATCGGAGAATTACATTCCTCACTTAGGATCCAAGAAGTGCATATTGCGATATCTATTGCTTGGGACCTTTATTTTTATACCACCACCCCTTGAGCGTAATAGAAAAATTGATGTGAAATTAGGGATGCAATTCATAGCTTCAAAGTGGAAGGAAAAATAGTAAAATTGATGGTGTCGTGCCGCGACGTTAAATTAAACGCTTATTGGGAGGCAACCCAATTAGTAGTGTAACTTCTTATTTTATTTTATTAGTATCACTTTTTTTCTTTTCTTGTTTTTGCAAATTAGGGAAAGTCTGAGTATCGATTTTTTTTTTGAAGCAAAGGAGCATGTTTGAGCTTAGTGTGGGGTGACAATCCTTGATGAAAATTAAGAGAACATGCTACTAGCTAGGCCTAAAGGCCTTAGGGAGTTTTCCTAACCCTTGTTTTAAATTTTATTTAATGCTTTGGGGACATAACATCTTTTTAAGTGTGGGGTGGAGGAATAAATTCCTAGTTTTTATTGTTTTATTGAGTCTTTTCTTTTCCTTAGAATGGGTTCCTTGGCTTTTGTTTTCGGTTATTTTCCTTAGGATAGTCCCTTTGAACCGAGTGTCTTTTTATTTTTTTTTAGGAATAAGTTTTTTTTAATTTTTTTTTTGGAGAGAAAAGAAAAGGCCCTTTTGAGTTATGTGATACTTACTATTTGGGCCTAATTTTGAGTAGTACTTTCTTGTGAATGCTTGATTGCTAGTGAAATTGCAAACTTTTTGACATCTAGGTTCATGGTTGTGACTTTGTATATAACTTATTTTATTTCGTAGTTTGTTATGATCATGTCTCTCTTAGAAGTGGAATTGATTCATCTTGATTGATACTTGTGCCATGTGTGGTGAGATTTTGTTTATTCCATGTTTTGCATCTTAGTCTAGAACTTGCCCCGCATGTTATTGAAGCGAAATAAAAAGTGTTGCTTTGTTTAGGAGATGATAATAGGCTTTCTTTGATTTGTCTGGTAAATTTTAGCCTTTTCAGATATTATATCACTAGTTAGCCCTTTTGAGCCTGTAGCCTTTTGTTGGTAGCCATATTTTGTTCTAAACTATTTTGTTGAATCCCTAGTTTTTGCATTTTGCTTCCTTAAGCATTATAGAATAGACTTATTCTAATTATCAATTTTGAGAAAAAGGGATGGTTGAGTGAAAATGTAATCAATAATAGCTACAAAGTGTTTAAAAGCCCACTTTGAAAGAATGTGACATGAAAAATAAAAGAATATGACATAAAAAAAAAGTTACCTTGATGATGGCCCTGGTCCTTCCAAGGACATCGTGCACGTTAACACATGTAAAATACGTAAGTTGAGGGTGGCTATTATGAAGGAAAATGATGATGATGATGATGATTGAAACATTCTTGAGATTATGAGAATTACTTGTGAAATAATTGTTGAAGAGAGGGGCTGAAAATAAAGAGAAGAAGATAATGGGTTATGAAGTCTAAAATTGCAAAGTGCTTAAGGAGGTGTAAGTCACTATTATATAGTTTTTCTACCCGTCCCCTAGCCTATATTACAACCTATTAAAGTCCTATTTTATTCTATTCAAGCATGCTTAATTAGTTGAGATGTACACAATGGGCAAACATATGATTCTTTGTGCATACATGCAAATTTTCTTTGTGAGTGTGAGAGTGTTCTTTGATGCTAAGTTCTTAATTTATATTCAATCTTTTTATTTGAGTGTGTGGACTATTTCTTCTTGTGAGGGCACTTGTTTCATGATAGATAGGTGATTTTATTAACTTTCTTTGATGAGAGTAGGTGAGCAAGCTTAAATTTGATGAGTTCAATGTCCTTCCTTGAGGTTAGAAGGTTAGATGTTTGTTGTTTATTTGGATGTCTTGCATAATGATTGAGAAGTGTACTTGATATTTTGAAATTGGTATATGGCCTAATTGTTTGTATTAACCAAAGTGATGACATTGATGAGAGTAGGTGAGCAAGCTTAAATTTGATGAGTTCAATGTCCTTCCTTGAGGTTAGAAGGTTAGAGGTTTGTTGTTTATTCAATTATTTGGATGTCTTGCATAATGATTGAGAAGTGTACTTGATATTTTGAAATTGGTATATGGCCTAATTGTTTGTATTAACCAAAGTGATGACATTGATGAGAGTAGGTGAGCAAGCTTAAATTTGATGAGTTCAATGTCCTTCATTGAGGTTAGAAGGTTAGAGGTTTGTTGTTTATTCACTTATTTGGATGTCTTGCATAATGATTGAGAAGTGTACTTGATATTTTGAAATTGGTATATGGCCTAATTGTTTGTATTAACCAAAGTGATGACATTGCTAGTATGAATTTTTTTTAGATGAGCTTTAATGCTTGCTCGAGGACGAGCAAAAGTTTTAAGTGTGGGGTGTTGATGTGAGCCAAAATACATATTTTTAATCATTATATACCTCACATTTATTATTTATATTTGTCCCTTTTTAGCATAAATTTTATGAATTGTGTTAAAAGGTATATTTTATTTGTAAGATTAAATTGATGGAAAAATGAAGAAATTTGAAGCTAAAACGAATTAAAGATGGAAGGTTAAAGAAGGAAATTAAGCAGACAGCTTAATGGATTACATTTAAAAGAATAATATATTTGTATATGAGGAAAAAGGCTACGAACAAATTGTAATTGCAATTGAGTACTACTGCTGCCACGTGTCAGCAGCTGGAGGGCTCATATTTTCATGAAAGGCAGCGAGCGACGTGAAATTCCAGAAATCACGCGTACAATGGAAAACCCAATTTAATTGGGTTTTGTTTTTCTAATTTGTGTTGAACGCAATTATTTTATTTAGGATTTTTTTATCTGTAAATAGGGGATGAAAAATTATTCTTGAAGGGAGCGAAGAACCAAGATACAATACACAATATAAATTTTCTTCTAGCTTAGAAACTTTGGAAGAGCCGCCGTGGAGGTTGGAGAATTGTGGTTTATTCTTTCTTCTCCTTTATTATTTATTTGTATTCATGATTAATAAAAGATAGTTCAACTATTGTTCTTAACTTTTTATGATTAACACAAACATATTTATTTTAATAAATTTTGATTGTGTTTTTGAGATAATGAGTAGCTAAATTTTATAACTAGGGTTGTAGGAACCATAATCGATTGACAAAGTATGAATAGTAACTAAAAAATTCTTGAATAGTGTTGTTGCATGCATTGATAAATCTTTCGTTTAGAAGTCTTTTTAACGGTGGTCAACGTTAGAACTCGCCTTGTTGCTACTTGCCGGACCAAGGAGGTAGTTAATAAGAAAAAAATTATCAGCATAGATTTAGTGTGATACTATCTAATAGTCTAATGTCAATTGGTGCGAGGGTGAAAAACTAAGTCATACATTGATGTGATGTCTAATATGAGGTAAATGTAAGACTTAGTAAATTATACACACATAGTCGGACCAAGGTGCGGGGTGAAATTCTCTAGATGCCGGACCAAGGATTTAGAGATACCTAACTTATCACTTTGTATGTAATACACTAGGAAATGATTGCAATTACTAGGATTGCCGCGTTATGTGCTTATGGGAAACACATTCCTAGTTATTTCTAATAATTTGAATATAAATAAAAACTTAGTTCAAAGCTATTTTTATTGTTTTTATTTTATTTCAATTTAAATCCCACCATTTTTATATAACGACTATCGAGTTAAATATTTGCTTTTGACAATATTCTTCCATATTCTCTGTGGGATCGATCCCGACTCATAGTTGGGTAAATATATTGCCTACGATCGTTTATATTTCTTTTCAAGAAGTATATTTGAACGTTATCAGCATGATTTAGAGTATGATTCACTGCCTATGCATGTACGTGTTTTCACTTATATGGGTGAATCCCTAGTGGTGGATATTCGATCCTCTTATGTCCTCTTGATAGGGTAGGATCGTCTTTGGGCGTACTTGGTCATTTCAGTTATGGAAGATTTAGTGTTGTTTGGGGTAGTAGAAGTATACCACTGATTCTACCCGCACAACATTGCTTATGAGAACTTATAGAAAAGCTACTATGAAGAGTTACAGTTGTTTGAGAGTGTTGTTAGAGGTTCTGCATTCTAGGGTGTATCGATTGTTGGGTGATTACTTGATCATTTTCTTCTTTGGGTTTGTTGAGTTTGATTCTCCCTTGATGACTATCCGATGTCGAGAGATTCAATTTTTTATAACTTAAGCGCAGGGAAAGATTATGTTTTGAGAAGATATTTTTGATAAGATCTATGATGGTTTGTGCATTACGAGTGTGTGATAGTTGATTCAGGTTCACTTCTGGTTGTAGCAAGTATTGATTCATTATTTTTTCGTGGTTATGTGAGAAAATATTCGTCCTAGTTATTGTGTTATGGTCTAGAGGGTTTCGGTTCAGATTGAGTTCATGAGTTAGTCTGTGGCTTGATAATCACTCTTGATTTATAGATCTTCCAAGATCATACCTCATACCTTTAGTAACATAAGTTATTCTTCCTTCTCCTACTTTATATTCGAGGACGAACATGATTTTTAGTGGTGGATAATGTAATGACCCGGAAGATTATTTTTGGAATTTTCATGAAATTAGCATTTTACCCCCTCCTGATAGTTGCCTCGAGTAATTTTTGATTAGTCCGTGAAGTTGATTTGAAAATTTTGAACTATTCGATAGCTACGAGCCTACGATTATTTAATTGAAGGGTGATTTTAAATAATTAATTTTAGTAGGTGGTTAATGGGCCAAGTCCATTAATTATATAATATCCTTTAAGATTAGTATAAGAGGGTTTATTAATTTTTCAGTCATAACACAACCTCAGGCCGCTTGACACAAAACCTTTCGGAAAAATAAATAAAGGCACGACCCTTCTTCTACAGGTAAAACTGAATCTACGTTCCAAACTTCCATTTTATAAGAATTGATAGTTGGGTGGAATTATTATTATTTTAGGGTGTTTTATACTTGGAAGATAAAGAACATATAGAATATTTACATCAGCAAATCTAAGGAAGTTACTGCATATGGATTTGATTTAGAAAAAATTATTACGGCTATTCAATGATTTTATTTCTATTGTATGTTTGCCGCTACTAGTTTTATGAGTACTCAAAATGTATATTAGAATGTGATTAGTAGGAAGAGGAGGAGATAGTGACTTAGATTCAAGAATTTGATTGCTACACCAATATTATTAATTATTTTATAAATTAATGGTTGTTTTCAAAAGTTAATAATTGGAAATGATTGCCATTAGAGAATTGAATCAGTAGGAATTAGTAATTAAGATTATGTGAATAGTAGGTCTGCGGAATACTTTCCGTAACCATCCGATTCTAGTTCTTAATTTTTTTTATTGTTACATTATACTTTAAGTATTTACTATATGAAGATAGGAAATTAAGTTTTTGGTGTATTATATCGTATGAAAATTATTAGAGTTGAGTGTTTGGAAATATTGGGACTAAACCCTAGGCTTAAAATTCAGGAACATAATTATAGATTTGGTTGAATTTTTGGGTTTAGGCTAAACCTAAAGTAATATGGGAGTTGTTAGTTTCGAAATCTTATTGTGATTATGTACTTGAATAGATTGCATTGATTTGGAAGTTCAACGAAAGGGGAAGACTCAAGTCCCGGAGTGTATCATTGAGGCAAGTGGATTTCTAAACCCTTGTTAATTGTATAAAATTTGTGTATTTTCTTGTAATATGTGTTTAGGGGTAATGAGACTTGGTGATGGGTTGACTTATCCATATCGATTAATTCTAATGATGAAAAAGGGGTAATAAAAGGCAATGTGATTAATTGTTGGTGTGTGATGTGTTGAGAATGGTTTAAAAGGCTTGTTGACTCATTGTTGATGTTGTATCATCACGATTGTGTTGTTGTGAATTGTGCGTTATTATGAAAATGGTCATCTCCTCATTATTTGTGTAAACATGACATTTGCATTGTTCTGAGACATAATTGTGACAAGTGTTATATGAATTGAGAAAGAGTAAGAAATTAAAGAGGATGTACCATTTGGAGGGACGTGTCGCATGCCGCGACGGATACTATATTTCGAGGGACGTATCGCATACCGCGATGGATTCTATTATCGAGGGAAGTGTCGCGCGCTGCGACGAATGCATGGACATATATGTCCCCTATGGATCCCAGACTGAGAGACAGCGGGTGTGTATCCTTAGGTCAGACATGCATCACTATACTTGACATTACATTTCATTGCATTGCACATCTTTATCATTGATGAACTTGGTCTTGCATGTTGCTGATCTTGTGAGTGCCTTTCTGTGGAACTTGTGATTGATGAATATTGAGCTTGTTGTTGAGAATATGAAATTGGTAGAGTGTTGTTGTTGAGCTGTGTGCTTTGTAAATTGTGAAGTGTTAGGTTGGGATGGTTTTATGCAGGTTGTAGTTGTGGAGGTTAGGTTGGGGGTGTAAGGAGTACCCGTATTCTATTCCCTTAGCTTGTGTTTAGAAATTTACTTGTTGAGTACCGTGTGGTTTGGTACTCACCCCGTGCTTCTACAATTTTTGTAGGTTACGAGCCTGGATTTTTGTGATACTTTCCATTCTCTTCTTTTCCGAGGCTTCTTGGAGATTTGTGAGGTAGATGTTTGTCATCTCAGTAGACCTTCTTACTCCTATTTATGATCTTGTTCTATTCTAGAAACAATGTCATTTGAGACTTTTGTTTTTCTTTTGAATCAATTATAATACTTTAGAGGCTTGAACACGTGACAACCAAATTTTGGGGGTTTTATTAAGTTGACTTAGTTATCCGCACTTATGATATTTTGAGGTTTCAATTTATCTTACTTCCGCATTTTTGTGATATTTGGATTTTAGGCTGACTCGTCTTTGTGGGATAAGACGAGTGTTATCACGTCCAATTTTGGGTCCTGACATCTTAGTTGGTTGATTTATTTCATTTATGCTTTCATATTTTAGTTTATTTCAATTTTCACATTGATGGAAAAAGTTAATAGAAATCCATGAACTTTTTCGCACATTTACAACAAATATTAGTGATCTAGTGGTAGAATAGTACTCACTCACGATTAGGGGTGTGCAAAAACTGAACCGACCGATAAACCGAACCGAAAAAAGTGTTATTGGTTTATTGTTATTGGGTTATTGGGATAACGGTTATTTAATGGTTTTACAAAAAAAATTATTGGGTTATCGGTTCGTTATTGGTTTTTAATATTGGGTTATTGGGTTAACCGATAACCCATTAAGAATATAATAATTTACTATTTTAATTTTTAGTTATACATATATATAATATATTTAAAAAATATTAATAGAATTAGTAGTATATTAGACTAAATATATAAAACCCTACGCAATAATTAACACTACTTAACAATTAACTCTCCTCTCTACTTTTAGTTATTGAACCTTTAGGTTTTATTTTTTAGTATTACTTATTTACTTTAGTTAGTTTATAATTGACTAATATTAGCTTTTGCACGATTGTAAATATCTGCAATTTGATTAACGTTAGGAATTCAAATTGTGTGTGTGTGTTTTTTTTAAATAACGTAAGAACTTCATTTAGTTACCATAAGCATTGCCTCATTTGCTACTGTTTTGACTTTTGTCTATGATTTGGTTTTATTTGATTCTCTTTATTGCATAAAGGGGACCTCGTTTTATATATATTATGGTGATCGAAAATTAACCAAGTCTTTGTTGTGATGACCAAAATACAACAAGTTGGTCCTTGTTGTCCCGTTTGGAATGATTATTTCGATGTATGCGTATCGCGTCAAATTATTGGATAAGTCATATATTTGTTTTGAAAGCATTTTCTTATTGGTTAAACCGAAAACCGAACCGTTAAAGACCTAAAACCGATAAACCGATAACAAATATCTTATTGGTTTGGTTATCGGTTTAGCATATTTAAAAACCGAAAACCGATAAATCGAACCGATAATACTTATAACCGAACCGAACCGACCGATACACACCCCTACTCACGATACTTGTAACCTGGATTGTATTTTTCAAATGATGCATTTAATAATTGCGTAATTTAAGAAAATTGATGGTGATTTTGTCATTTTTACAAATCGACCAAATTCGTTGGTTTTAATTTTTTCCCCTCGCCAATTAACGAATGGACTTTGTCTATTTCTTATGAAGCACTTGTATTATTCTTTTTGTCAGTTGTCACTTGTAATTATGAACAATTGCAGCCATTTTTTTTGTACCTAGCTATAAAAAAATTTCGTAGTAAATAGTTGACTTATTCACTATAAATTTTAAGTCCTCGCTATTTAACACCTAAGATATTTTGTGACAATTTTTTGTTGTCAATAAATCACATGTTGATTTGAGACAATAAAGTGATTGTCACCAATTATTTATATTATTAGTGACAAAAATAAATGTCACAATTAAATCTAAATTTTATAGCTAAAACTTATAATATTTAACTACGAATTCTAATTTGTTGATAATGTAACACATATTTTTTGAGACGAATTTTTTTTGTGTCCAAAAGTTAATGTATTTTAAGACAAAAAATAGTTTTTCACCAATTAGATACATCATTAGTAACGAAATATTGTGTCACCGATAACTTTAAATTTGTGACTAACACTAATCAATAAATGGCGCCAATTTATTTTTTGGTGGGAAACTTTAGTTGACAAAATTTTTCTACGAAATTTTATGTTTCGTCACTAAAAGTATATATTTCATATATTTAAGCACGAAAAGTAATTTTTGTCACTAAAAATGAACAATTAGTGACGAATTTCATATTGTAGCTAATAATTTCGTAGCTATATATCATATTTGTTGTAGTGACTTTGTTACTCCCGGTTATTTATAGTTGTTAATTGTCCGCCCAAATCCCCCCATTTGACATTAATTGTCAACCCCTTGTCATTTACTTTGTTTGTTGCGAAAATGTCTACTTTTACAAACGATTCGAACACCATTTTACTTGTAATCAAATTCATTACCGTATCACTCCCTGTGAGATCGACCCCAACTCTTAGTTGGGTTTATATTTGTTAGTGACTGCCTACACTTGGAATCAGATGAAGTGTAGTTGAGCGTTATCATTCGGTAGACTAAGACAAGTCCACCGAATGGGACAATACCCAAGGTCATATATTTTCTAAAGAAGGTGAACTGGACTTACTCGATGATTCGCCTAACCTCCTTGGCGAGCTAAGACAATCCTGCCGAACAGGAAGTGTTCAACCTAGTGCCTAGTTTCCAAAGCTAATCCAACATACACAATAAATACGGGTTCCCCCCATCATTACAATCCACATATATGTTTATCTATGCATGGGTACTTAGATTTCTCCTAGATTATTCTAAGTATTGCACTAATCGATAATTTTCCCTTAAGAAAGTAGTCACCATGTCTATCAATGGGTAACATCATGCAATTGGATCAAAACTGGGCTAATCAGACTTCACCCACATAAAATTGGACTAAGACCCAACACATTTATCAACACAATTTCAAATTTCAACCAACACAAACAAGATTTCATTTTAGACAGGCATACATAATCACATATCTCATGATCACTATTCAGATCACACAATACGAGGCTACCCATCAAAATATAGCACACAATAATGCTTAAGGGCTTCAAGACCGCACTCAATATGCAATTTAAATCTCAAAATGATCAACACAATTTAAAACCAACCTTAGTAGTAGTAATAGTCAAGAAAATTAGGGATTTGGGGTTGCGTTGACAGGAAATCCAAGCATATGCACTCCTAAAACTTTGAAAATACTCAACAAGGACTCACAATCACTCAAATGAGGCAAAGTAAGAAAAATGATTTAAAAAGACTTCAAGATATCAAGGGTTTGATTTTTGAATTTGAAAAGACCCTTGGTCTATTTATAGTAGTCCCGTCCGTCGATCTCGACTAACATTACCGAATGTGCTAGGCAAATCTCCAATTGGAGCTTAACCTCGCCGAACATACCTAAACAAACACCAAATCTTAAGGTTGATTCAGCAAACCCGATGGAGTTCACATAGTGCACTTCAGGGGATCGCCTTTTGGAGTTCTATTTATCGATTTTCACAACAAACTTTTACACCTATTCAAGATCTAAAGGCGGACAAGAATGAGTCTGCCCAATGCCTTCGGTGGATTGCAGTTGGATGTTGGCATCGCCTATGCTTCCCTTTTCAACCTTTCAACCTCTTCTCAACCTGCACTCACAACTCACGTTATTCCAAAGCAATAAAAACAAAAGTGAAGACTTGGGTTGCCTCCCAAGAAGCGCCTTATTTATAGTCGTGACACAATATAGTTCTCATTCTAATCAATCATTCTTGGGGTTTGGGATGGTATCACTAGGCAATGTTCCCTTTTCCTTGAATTGAGATGAGGGGCAATTTGGCCCAATTGGGAAACTAGTTGTTTCATATAAACTAAATGAGAAGTCACTGTGTGGGATAAAGTAGAGAAGTCATTTTTCAAGTCTTTAAAAATTTTATCGGACCCTTGAACCTTGTTGTAGATGCTTGCAAGTATGTCTTCTGTTCGGCTTGCTTTTGGCCTAGTTGGTTCTTTAGGGTGTGGACGATCATGGGGAGGCACGTACTTATATTTTTCCATATGTCTATCTCTCTTATTTCCATGCCTCCAGTCTTTCCAACCACCATATCTATCCTTGTTCCAACCTTGGTTCCCACTTTGTCATTGATAATTTGTGTGAGAACCCCCCATTTGATTTCCCAAGTATTGAACTTCTTCATTTTATAATGCGTCAAACTTGGCATTATCTGGGCATTGCCCACTGTTGGTTCCACTGCATTTACTGACTTGAGTCCACTTCCTATGAGATGTTTAGACAACAAATCGAGTTGGGTCATCATTTTGTCCATGTTTTCATCTCTTTCATGGTTCTTCTCAACTTGTTCCTTGCTTAAGCTCACTTGTACAGTGGACACTTTGTCCTCTCTAGTGTGTCATGCTTGGTTAACCTTAGTTGTATCATCTAGCAACAACACAACCACATCATATGGTTGTCTCATTAATCCACCTTGAACTAACTGATCAACTGCACCTTTATTGATTGAATCAAGGTTGCAATAGAAGTATTGCAACAACAAATTGTCCAGAACGCCACATGTTGGACATTGCAAAAGCAACTTCTTGAACCTCAGCCACGCCTTATGTAGAGGTTCACCTCTAATGTGTTTGAAATTTTTTATCTGGGTTCGAAGTTTAACCATCTTCGAGACTTGAAAGAATCTCTCCAAGAAGGCATCATTTAGCTCTTCCCACGAAGTGATAAAATCATTTGGTACCTTTGCCAACCACTTTGTAGCCTCACCCATTAAAGAGAACGGGAATAACCTCTACCTTACAGACTCTTGAGAGATATTTTTGAATATGATGGATCCACATACCTCCATAAAATTCTAAGGTGTTCATGTGGATCCTCATGAGCTAGGCCCCCAAAAATTTCTTTCATTTGGAACAATTGTATCATAGTCCCGGTGATGTGAAACATAGCCCTCCCAGTTGTGGGAGGTATCCAGATTGTTCTCGTGATTTGAATGACATTCATGTGCATATCATTCAAATCACTCAAATTGCCATTTTGACTATAGTGACTATCGTTGTCACTTCTAGGGTCACTCATTGCATAAACGTGCAAATCAACCAACAACACACCAAAGAACAATCTACTACAACTAAACAAAATTAAAAATCTAATTTCTCAATTAGAATTCTCAACCACCATTCCCCGACAGCGACACAATTTTTCATATCGCTCAAATCACTCGTCAAAACCAATTAAAAGAGTGAGTGGTCGTCATCAATAAAATACAACGAAGAATCGGGGTCGAATCCCGCAAAGAATGGTATCTCATAGAGAATTCCTATCAAGAGATTTGGATTTTAAGATCTTTCATTTGAAATAGTAAGAATAAGTGGGTGGATACTTCCACCAAATTTATATAAAGCTTTGGTTATCAATTATCGCATTAAACTAAAATGTCAAATATTTCAAGAGTTAACAAGCAATCTAAGGGTGTGGGGATTGGAAATTGATGTCACATATGAATATTGTGCTGCTTTATGGTGATGAACATTCATGAATAGGCTAAGTCATATTTATTGACACTAGTCATCTTTCGATCTCAAAGCATCTTGCATAGAATATCCTTTCGGTCTCATCTAAATGTCAGTCTAAACAACCCAATACGTTACTCTATTCTTTTTTTCAAGAACAGGGAAAATAGATCTGACCCATAACCTTTAATTTCAAGCAAGTTATTGACATCAAACCTAAATTACTAGTATTGGACTAATTACTTACTACAATCAATCTCTTTCGAGCATGAACCGATGATCGGAAGTAGGAATTAAGTTTTCAACTTTAACCCATAAATTAACCCCATGCTAATTAAATCAAATTCATGTTTGAACTAAAAAAAAAATAACATAGCACAATACCCACTACATTAAATCAACACTCAACCCCATGATTACATTCCTAGATCTTTGGGCTTTAGCCACCCATTCCAAAAAGTAAAGAGATTATACCTTCCATGAAAGCAACCACGGGTAACATGAAATTAAGCAATTAAAAGTAAACCCACTTTGGATTCAACTTCAATTTGTTAATTTCAAGCACAAAATTTTAAAACTCTACAAGCTAGAAAAGTGTTCTTCAAAAGTAAAGTGTTCTCTCTTTGTAAACTCTTCACACAAAACTGATATTTTCTATTCTATGTTAGTTGATCCTAATTTCTGTCTCCTTTGGGCTATTTATAATTTCCCAAAATTAGGCCCAAGATTCCATTACACGGCTCAATCAACGACATTACTCAGGCTCGCCGAACATGTTTGGCACATCGCCTCTTGTTCCTCAATTCGCTTTTTGATGCTTTAGGCTTCAGGTGTTTTGAACCCCAATTGGCAAACTCGATTGAGTCATCATTTCACATTTGGTGAATTGCTGAGTACCACCTCGGTTCACCTTTCGAGCTTTCAAACTTTTCTTCCCATACTTTATTTTGGGTAATGCCCATCAAGGCCGCCTTTCTCATTCGGTGCATCACTAACTCCCCTGAAGTTTGTTGACCTAATTTTAAAGAAAAAGTGCTATGCACTGTCATTTTGGGCGAGGTTCTGCTCCATCGGTGATCCACCTTTCTTTTTAGGCGAACCACAATGTACGGTTTTTACTTTTTTTTTGCATTTTGTGCATTGTTTTAAATATCAATCCTTTCCTTGTCCAATCTCATTCATAGCTGCAAATCATCAATATTTACTCAAAATAGGAAATCATTAGGCCTTTAGGACACCAATTATTGAGCTAAGTAGACCTTAAATGAGTGCAAATCTACCACTCATCAGAACCAAACTTAAGAAACACCTTTGAATTGGTAAGTGGTGTATTCCCCCTTCTCTTCTTTGACACACTCATAATTTCCACTATCTTACAAATCTCATCAACAAATTCTTGATGATGATCATCAACTTTTGACCCATGAAACTCTGGGCGATTCATTCTAGAGAAGTCTCTCACCTTTATCATCGCCATACCCACATTTGGCTTCACGGGAGTAATGACCTCTATATTTGCTTGGGTCATCATATCATGAGACAATACTTGGAAAGTAGCTCAGAATTTGGCATGAGTCATTTGCTTGGCCAAAGGATCAACTGAAACTTGAGGATCCTCAGGCTCTACATTCCTTCTTGATATAGCTCTTCGATGAGGCATATCTTGAAAAGTATCAGACAACCTTATGAGAATGACCTTTATAGAGATAAACTATATGGCACGACTTTAGGGTATTGAAAGAAGTGGAGTGTACTAAACGCCTCATAAATGTGGTGCACTTCAAACTCATGAACAATACTCTACTTGATGTTACTTGTCACACATCCTAGAATCATTCTAAAACTTGATGCTCTGAATACCCAACTTGTCACAACCTAAAGTACACCTTAGACATTACATAATGAATAGGATTCTGAGAGACCCTAAACAAGAAACTTGACATAAGTATGACGTAAAAGAAATACAATAAGAGAGAATAGGGAATAAAAGTCTCATATCATAAGAAATCTAAACATAAGTACGAAATACTAAATTGCGTCTGCCATAACCTTTATAACATCATAAGAGTGGTTGGAACATAACCCATACACTATGTACAAGTATGGAACTAAAGACAATCAAATAAACACAACATAAATGATTTTGTCCTCTAACCATGAGAACTCACCAATCCAAATGCTAGTAGGGTAATCTAAGCTAGCCACAAGCTGGAGGAGGAACATCGGTCCCTATATTATGAGACAATATAGGAACAAATATGTGTTAGTACGATTAATACACTTAGTAAGGGGAACTGCATAAAACATAAGCATGATAACGTGATTAGCTTAAACATGATATGCAAGACCAAGTAAAACATAGTAAGAGCCTTTTAAGAGAAATCGTAAACCATATATAAAGTCAATCCATACTTAAAACCATTTGAGAAGATTTCACAAAACCTTTGATGAAAACATAGTTCATTTGTGGGATATTTATCGTTAACCAACAATAAGACCATGTGAGCTATAACATGGAATTCGGCATGACCCTCACACTAAAAAGGGGAATCTACTTGCCAAGGTAGAACTCCGGCATATTCATTCTTTGCTAAAGTGGATCCACTAGCTTAGGTCATTTAAGACAATCCTATGGGGCCACGTAGTTTGGGACAAGAGAGTTACTTCTAAAGACCAACCTCAACTAAAAGTGGGGCCTTAATTCCAAATTCCTCTTTGTACTAAGTAAATCCCAACGGAAAAGACATAATCATATACATATAGAAATACTTAGAAAGACAATTAAACCAAGAATTCAATCATTAGTCATCATATAGTAGCTCTTTCCAAAACCATGATTCGATAAACTTTCATAAGAAATACTTACCTTTCTAAGAATCTAAATCATGATTTCATCCGTATGTGAGAATACCTTTCACAATTCTTTGATACTTATCTCAAAAGCATCCATTGTTCATAAATTATTCTTTTCATAAAACAAGTTCACGATCATAGTTCATAATTTCATAAGAATTGTTCATAATTCAAGTTCATAACATAGGCATAGGCATGAGTCCATATGAAATCAATTGAAATCCATGTAATTGAATGAAATCATACATAATAAGATTGAATATAGGCAATTGAATCAAGATATATAGGACACATGGAGATTTGCATGAAATCCTAGATAATTGGGTGAAATTGAATTGAGGATTTGAGTTTTCTTTTGGTACCGAGGGGATGAAAGGGATCCATTGGTGAATTCTTGCATACCTTGATAATCAAATCCCAAAAGAAATGGAGAATGAGACCTTGAATCCCTTGAAAACCTACTTCTTCACTTTGAAATTCTTGAGTGAATTTTGGAAAAAAAGACTTGAAGAATTTGGGGAAATTGAGTGAATGGTGGAGTTAGGCTAAGTTTTTCTGAGTAAAAATGGTTATAGGGTAGTTATAGGGCCAAAACAACGTAGTTTTGGGTTTAGTTGGGTAGGAAAAGACCAAAACACCCTTAACTAAAGATGTCTCACAGAGTCTATGATTTGGACCTACGGTCCGTTGGTCTTTCTACAGACTATCCTACTCAACTGTAGAACCTGTTACTATGGCTTAAAAATCCATTTAACTTCCACGAGACCTGTCTACAGCCCGCACCACTTTCTATGGCTTGTAGATCCCAAGTTCAAGTAAAAAATTGCATTAATTCTGGAACACTTCTATGGATCCCACCTACGACCCATAGACCACATGATGACTTGTCAATTCTTTTAATAGATCTAAGGTCTCAACCCACTTCTCTGAACAAACTCTACAAATCAGTCAACAAATCATCATGTTTACTTGTAGGTCAACTTACTGGACTAGAAAATTCCAAACCTTAAATATGATCCTGTCCTTCTTCCTCTGGCCTATAGGAATTCCTACGGTCCATAGTTAGGACTCGTAGATCACTGCATTAGTTTTTTAACACCCCAATAATTTCTAAGCTAAGATCTGAACTTTCTTTATTTGCATATAAGGTCGTATCGGGTGATTCTTAAATTGTTTTTACGTGTTAAGGTCCAATCTTTAGTGTGAAAATGGATTTGTATAAGAATCAAGGTCACTAAAATTCTCTAGCACAAAGTTGAGTTGAAAGCTTCCTTAACGATTAAGTTTTGATATAAGTTTTACTTAAGTCAACTTCAAATTATCATATCTCCCAGCATATAAAGAATTAGATGGCCCATAATCTATCAAATTAAAGTCCTATCAGCCCATTTTCCAACTCCACCAATTTTGCCTCATTTCAAGTTAGGAGTTAGAATGTATTATTATTTTAGCAGAGACTACCACAATAGAGCTTCCTGAGTCAGTGTCATATGAATCACTTCTACGGGCCGTAGAACTTTCTATGACCCGCACTTTCAACTCGTGGAAAAAAGTCATGGAAGTCAAGTTTTGGGTCCAATTCTTATAGACCTATCTACGAGTCATAAAAACTTCAATGGGCCGTAGTTTGGGTCTTTAGAATGAACCTTTTAGCCTTAAAATTTCAATATGAATTTCATGGATGGGATCTACGGTCCGTAGATCAAACCACAAAATGTAGATAGCCTCGTGGAATATTTTGACAACTTTTAAAGTTGTTTTTTTTTGTATTGTCCCACTTTTCTTAAGCCCAATCCATGACGTTTTAATTTCAATTAGGGAAATATATTCCACGAAGTACTCAATTTTGATTTATTTCTACGCTCTCAACTCTCCCAACTCGAAAAGAAAACCTCAAGGAAGACAAAACCTAGGGTTTCAAGGTTTCTAATGAAGTTCTTCTTCAAAATTCTTCAAGAACCTTGTTCTTCCAGGTATGTATAAGGTTAATCATAGTGTTGAACTAGTTCATCCTCACATTCTAAATCTCAATTCAGTCAGCAAAAATGTTATATTTAGAGTTTTATCCGTAGTCTCTTGAAATTCAAATTCAGTTGTGTTTCTTATTCTGAGTTACGATTCCTTAACCGTTGAGATTTTGATTTCTATTATGCATATTAAATTCTAAATTTTTTATACTTATGCTTCATATTACATGAACCCAAATATTTATAAAATTCATGTTTATAGAGATTATTTATTGAGAATTTTTATACATTGATTTCGGACTTCACAAGTCCACAAGTATATGTTTTAAATCCATGTTTTAAAAAGAGGGTTTAAAGAAAGAATAAAATGATTTCATATGTACTATTTGATATTTGAGAAAGAAAAAGAATATAATTGATTTTCTAAAAAGTACTTCAGTAAAGAAAAGTGAAAGTAAAGTAAAGTCAACTAAAGTAACAATCCCTTTCTCTATAAAGGGTGATTGAGCATAATTGATATTAATTATTTTTGGAGTAGTATCAAGCACCAAATTGGGTAAGAGTCTATTTTTAAAATCAAAGTCCCATAAAACTACGTAACCAGCGTAGGATAGGATCGTACCGACTTTTTGGGCGACTCCTCACACCCTCGAGAAGTCTTATTGGATGGATCCACAGTTATAGTTTGCATCCTATACCCTGGAAAAGTATAAGATGACCCTTGCAACGTGGATGAAATGTTGTATCATCGCTAGGTTCAAAGTGATGGTTTTCGGTTAGAGAAACTCCCCACAGAGTAAAGTTTTCTATACTCATATTGTTTTTATTCTATATCTTATTGTAAAGTACAAATGGTTTCACTATTTGTTTATATATTGTCTTACTTGATATATATTCAATCATAAGTTCATTTATTATTTTATTCAATCATATTACATACTCGTACATTAAATGTACTGATTTCATTCTACCTTTATCATTTCATAATGCAAATTTAGGTATTTAGGATCATCGACATGCATTTTGTTGAGATCACTTCTTCTACTCGTCAACTTCCGGCGAGATCTACTTGCTTCCGTAGAACTCCATTTTCATTGTTTTGTAGTATTAGGATTTTAAGGTGTCGTGGGTCTTGTCCCAACACCAATCTTTAGATAGTAGAGGCGTCATGGACGGGTAGAGTTAGATAGTTTCCAATATTTTTCTCAGATGTTTTATTAAACACTTACTATTTATATTAAGTATTTGTAGACGTTGCTTTTAAAGTTCTTTAACTGTTTTGAATACTTATCTATTAAAGCTTCTGTGTATTCTATTCAATCATATGTGTCATAGTTGGACATGTCAAGGGTTCTCTTGGGACCACAACGATTCTCGAGTGCCGACAACGTCCAAATTATAGGCTCAGGGCGTGGCATGTGTCAAAGCTTAACTTTTCCTTTTCTATTCAAATTCCAATTTTCAATGTGTTACAATCGTTGATAATTTGATCTTGTGTAATTGGGTGTGATTACACTGTCTGATGTGCTTGGTTGGTCATGTAATTACTAGGTCAACAAGTAATTGAGAGGGAGTAATTACATTCTCCAATTCTTAGGTAGAGACTGTGAATTACTGGTAATTACATAGTGTAATTACAAGCTGATTTTAAAAATTTCTTTATTTTTTATTTTATATTATTTTAAATTCCTTTTTTTATTTTTATTATTCAAAAAAAATATTTTTTATTTTTTATTATTTATATTTCATTTCCTTCTCATTCTCAACATTTATTTCATGTGGTTCCATGTAATTTTTTGTATTATCTATTTTTTATGTCATGTTTATTTTTCATTAGCATAATTTTGTTAGCATTCTAATTTTTAAATTAAAGTAAAATTCATTGTTGGGTAAGGTTATATAATTACATTTTTCTTTTCTTTTAAATCATATTTATGTATGTTAGGTTGCAATTTGATATAAATGTATTATGTTAATTTTTTTTTGTTTTGAATTTAGACCTTATGTTATATTTTCAATTTCATTTGTTTTAGTAGTATTGACTTGAGATTTTACATTGCAAGTCATTTATGTTTTAGTTAGACTTTATAGATTATTTTTTTGTCAAATATTTTAATAATTTATGACATTTCATTTATAGTATTAATTTTTTTGTCAAACATGCATTTCATGATTGTCACAACCCAAAGTATACCCTAGGTGTAACATGGCATATAGGACCCGGAGAGGCATTACACAAGCCACTTAGCATACATCATACAAGATAATAGAATATCAAGAGATTTTAAACGACAATTTCAAAACATAAGAGTTCATAAAATGTAACGGAAGTCTAACATAGTCTCGAAGCCATCTAGTACATCAAGAGTGATCGGGACATAACCCATACATAACATACAAAACTGAAAATGTAAAGAAAAAATGAAATAAAGGCTCGGTCTTCGGAGAATGAGGACTCACCAATCTTCAATATCTACTAAGTGAACTCTAGCCACGGGGATGCGAAATCGGGGCATCGGACCCTACATTTTTTTATAAGAATGTAGGCAAGAGTATGTGTTAGTACAAAAATGTACCAAGTATGATAGAAATGCATAGAGGTGTAAAAATCATGCTAAAAAGAACCTTTCATGTCATGCAAAGACCAAGTTAAAACCATAAGAGAAGGTTAGAAAATACCATAATAAGCATGGTCAAGTGCAAGTAAAACTCATCTTTGAAACACTTGTGAAGATACTTCTTGAAGTAACCTTAGTTCATCATTATACTTGTTGTGGGAAATTAGCCTTAACCGATATAGAGACCATGTGAGCTATAACACAAAATCTGGTGTTTACCCCATACCAAAAAGAGGTGTTCTCACTTGCTAAGGTAAGAACAATGAAATTCTAGCTTACATGTATCCACTAGCTAATGTCTATCTAATACAATCATCCTATGGTGGCACATAATTTATCGGACACGGGTTATTATCACTTTTCCACTCGGTACTAAGCTTAATTCCCACGAAAAAGCCATCAATCATATTCATCTTATCTTTTAGGGACATGGATAATTGCCTCTTGTCTATGACTATGGGGATATGAGTAATCACCTCTTTTCTTAACATTAGAGGACATGGGTAATCGCCTCTTGTCTCATGATTAGAATAGCTCCTTAATGTTGATTCATTTTAGGTGAGAAGACCTTTCAACCTTAGAATCCATTATCTAAGAAAACCTTTCACATTCATGTATTGAGTAATTATGTGAGAAATCCTTTCACAACAATCAACAACATCATTTAGGCTTTACTCTCAAAGCAACATATTTCATCAATGTCATAAGAACATGCATATCTTCATAAAATCCTCTTTCATAGTTCAGAACTCAATAGTGATCATAATCTAGAAAATATGGATTAAGCATGGGCTCACGGGGATTCATCTTAAAAGCATGAAATTATCTCAACTCACGCTTAATAAATCATAAAACAATCAATTATATCAATATTGAAAGGAACCCATAACATAGAAAAAAAACCTAACTTCAATTGGAAATTTTTAACTTCAAAATTGGGAAATTTAGGAACTCTATGGAGGAAAGGGCTACATAGATGAAGACTATCATACCTTAATGCCAAAAATTTGGATTCAATGGTGGAATTGGAGACTCGACTTGAAACCCTAGTCTTCTTCTTCAAGCTTCTAGATAGAGAAATATTGGATAGGATGAACTTGTTCTTCTTTTAGAAATATGAGAGAATGAATTGAATTAGGAGATTTTGGGGTTCAAAATGTTTATATAGGGCTTCTAATAGAAGGTAAAAAGACATAGTATTGGGTTAGAATAATTAGAAAAAGACCCAAAAGTCCTTCTAAAATAATTGTTGACCCCGTCAATGGTGTGGATCTACGGTCCATAGGTCCACCTACTGACCGTCCTGGTCGACCATCGATGGGTTCAGAGACTTGTTCTCTAGGCCTTCGAATGACGGGACCCATGTACAATCCTTCGGTCAACCTATGGTCCATACATGACCCTCATAGGTCCAGCTAAAATCTCTTAAAATCCCACTAAGTCTGAGACTCACCTATGAGACCTACCTACGACTCGTGCATAGGACAAGGGGTTGTCCTGGTGAACCGTATGAAAATACTGAAACCTTCAAATTTTTGGAAAACTTGGATTGGCCAACCACGGGCCTACCTACGGACCGTGTGGCAGACCACAGACCATCGGTGTCTCCGTTGGTATTGGCACCAGATCCTGGAAAAGCTTTAATTTCTCATCTTCTGAATTCTAGGTGTTACATTGTCTCAACTTATTTGGTGAAGATTTAAATCTTTCTATTTAAACACATATTACTAAACATGAACACCATAAAAATAATGCCTCCAAATATATAGAGAAAACACAACTGCTGCTAGTTCAAGGTCATGGATAGGATAATTCTTTTCACGAATCTTAGGTTGCCTTGAAGTGTAGGCAATGACTTTACCATTTTTCATAAGGAAACATCCTAGCCCAATTCTTGAGGCATAAAAATAAACAACAAATCCATATGTTCCTTCTGGTAAATTTAGCACCGGAGCAGAAGTAAGTCTATCTTTTAACTCTTGGAAACTCTTTTCACACTCTTTGGACCATATGAACTTAACCTTCTTCTGGGTCAATGTCGTCAATGGAGAAGCAATCGAAGAAAAACCCTTAACAAACCTTCTATAGTAACCAACCAAATCCAAAAAACTTCAAATATCTGAAGGGGATAAAGTTCTAGGCCAACTCTTAATCGCATCCGTCTTCTTAGGATCTACCTCAATGCCCTTGCTGGAAATATGACCAATAAAAGCTACAGACTTTAACCAAAACTCGCATTTGCTAAACTTCGCAAAGAGTTCTTTGTCCTTGAGAATTTGCAACACAATCCTCAAATGATCGGTATGCTCGTCTGCACTCCTTGAATAGATCAATGATAACAATCACAAACATATCAATGTATTGTCTAAACACGCTATTCATCAAATCCATTAATGCGGTTGGAGCATTAGTCAAACCAAAAAACATTACCAAAACTCATAATGACCATATCAAGTTCGAAAAGTTGTCTTCGAACTGTCATCTTCTTTCACCCTCAATTGGTGATAACCCAACCGAAGGTCAATCTTAGATAAGTAACTTGCTCCTTGAAGTTGATCAAACAAGTAATCTATCCTTGGGAAAGGATATGTATCCTTGTTCAATTGCTAATAGTCAATACACATACAAATTGAACCATCTTTCTTTGCTGGAGCACCCCAAGGAGAGATACTTAGTCGGATGAAACCCTTATCCAACAAATCTTTCAATTGCTTGTTTAATTCCTTAAGTTATGCCGGAGCCATATGATAAGGAGGAATAGAGATAAGTTGCTTCTCTAGGAGAAGGTCAATGCTGAAGTCTATTTCTCTTTCGGGTGGAATACCGGGTAGATCATCTAGAAATACTTCCAGTAACTCATTTACAACGGGGACCGACTCGAGAGTAGGTGTTTCATAAATCATCTTTCTAGCTTTAAGACAGAACAAACCGTCCTTTTGACATAAAATTTCCTCCTTCCCACTCTAGGATGAGTTCATTTGGAAACTGGAACTTGACCACTCATGTTCTACAATCATTAGACGCATAAAATGAATGCAACCAATCCATATGGAGGATAACATCAAAATCTTACATATCAAGCTCTACATGTCAACATGAGTGACTCTATGGGATGAGGAGACGGGACAATTTCTGTAGACTCTCTTAGCCACAATAGAATCACCAACTGCAGTACATACAGAGAAAGGATCTAACAACCTATCCGAAAGAATATAAAACCTCATACCCACATATGGTGTCACAAAAGACAAACATCAAATTGGAAGACTTTCAACATATTGGTAACCACATCGGGAGAACCCTCTTATTCATGACAAGTCTGAAATGCATAGAATCAGTTTTGCTTCTGACTTTAACTAGAACTCGATGAAGGATAAGGTTGAGCCCATCGATGATTATCTCCTTCATTATTAGCAACTGAGGGACAATCCTTTATCTTATGATCCGTCTTGCCACAACTAAATCATGCATTAGAACCAACTAGAAATTTAACCTTTTTCTTTCTTCCACACTTAGCACAAGTAGACAATGAAGATCCACCACCATTCCCTACTTGAGGTTTAGGTTAGACACCCTATCTTTGTTTAACTTAGGATATCAATGGAGAAACCTTGATCTGAAGACCTTTGTCAGAATTTAGAACGACCATGTCCATCGGACCTTGAATGTGAGAAGTTACCATCACCGGTCCTTGCCTTCTTTGTTTCCCTAGATATTTCCCTAAGTTTCTCCTCTTCTATTTGTTGAGCATGAAGTATAAGATGAGAAATGTCCATATAATTGATAAGCATAGCGGTACGACATTCCTTAACCAACATTTCAGATACACCCGAAATAAACTTACTCATTCTTGCCCCAGGATCGACAATCATGGTAGGATCATACTTAGATAATTGTGTGAACTTCAAAGGATATTCCTTCACACTCATGTTTCCTTGATGAAGGTTGATGAATTCAAGTATCTTTACCTCCCTCATCTCAAGAGGAAAGAACCTATCAAGGAAATAAACCTTGAACTTTTCCCAATCAAGAGGACCTGCATCTTTAGCCCTCTCATCTTTCCATTGATTGAACGATATTTGAGAAACACCCTTAAGTTGATAAGTGGCCAATTCCGCCTTTCCAACAACATCACTCCCATGATCATCAACACCTTATACACTTCACCAATGAACTGTTGATGATCTTTCTCAACCTTAGAACCATGAAACTCTAGAGGATTCATTCTAGTGAATTCCCTCATTCTAAATGTCGTTGTACCCATAGTTGGGTTCACGAGGACCACAACCTCCCTATTGGCTTGAGCCAACAATTGAAAAGTAGTCCTAAACTCGCATTAGTCATTTATTCGGCCAAAGGGTTGACTGGAACTTGAGGAGCTTTAGGAGGAGCTTCTCGTTCCATATGATCATTCACATTCCTCCTAACATAAGCTCTTCGAGGGGCCATATCCTGTAGAGCATCGGATAATGATTAGGATATAGACATTATAGAGTTAAACTCTATCGCACGACTTTATAGTAATGAAAGAAGTGGAGTTTCCTAAACATCTTGTGCTCTGATTACCAAGTTTGTCACGACATAAAATATACCCTAGGTGTAACATGGTGTATAGGACCCCGAGAGGCCTTACACAAGGCACTTATCATACATCACACAAGATAATAGAAAATCAAGAGATTTAAAATGAAAATTTCAAAACATAAGAGTTTATAAATTGTAACGGAAGTCTAACATAGTCTCAAAGCCATCTAGTACATCAAGAGTGATCGGGACGTAACCTGTACATCACATACAAATTGGAAATGTAAAGACAATATGAAATAAAGGCTCGATTCTTGAAACATGAGGACTCACCAATTTTAATATCTACTAAGGCGATCTCTAGCACGGGGACACAAAATTGAAGCGTCGGACCCTACATTTTTAAAAGAATCTAAGTAAGAGTATGCATTAGTACAAAAATGTACCAAGTATAATAATAATGCATAAAAGTATGAAATCATGCTAAAAAGACCTTTTCTTGACATGCAATGACCATGCTAAATCATGAGATAAAAGGGTTAGAAGACATAAATCATAAACCATGGTCAATGCAAGCTAACAACTTTAAGATATTTGTGAGATACTTCTAGAAGTAACCTTAGTTCATTCTTGTGGGAGATTTACCTTTAACCGACATTGAGACCATGTGAACTATTAACATTGAATCTGGTGTCTACCCCACACCGAAAAGGGGTGTTCTACCTGGCAAGGTAAGACCATAAACTTCTAGCTTATGTGGATCCACTAGCTAATGTCTATCTAAGACAATCTGGGGTCACATAGGTATGGGATAAGGAGATTGCTACTAGAAACCTGACTTCAAGCTACAAGAGAGCTTCCATCTCAATATCCTCTCGGTGCTAAGCGTAAATCCCACAAAATAGTAATTATCTTAACTTGTCTTATCATTAAGAGGCATGGGTAATCATCACTTGCCTTATCATCTATGGAAGTTACATCAAGTAGCCTATCCAAGCTAGGTGTCATTAGAATATCTCCTAAATCATGATTCTAATTTTAGTTGAGAAAAAACTTTAGGTGAAAAACCCTTTCTGAATCATGATTTCATGTGTATGTGAGAAATGCTTTCACTCTCAAATCAACTTAAATCATTTTCCATCAGTTTCATAAAGAACATACATATCTTCATAAACTCATCTTTCATGATTCAAAAGCTTCATCATATAATCAATTCTAGAAAACATGGATTTCATATGGGTTCATGGGGATTCAACTTAGAAACATACATTTTCTTCAATTCATGCATAAAATGACATAAATCAATTAATAATACCGTAACTAAAAAGAACACGAGATTGAGTAAAAACCCTAACTTCAATTGGAGATTCTATCTTGTGAAAATAGGAGAATTTAGGAGCCCTATGGAGGAAAGGACTTCATAGGTGAATACTATCATACCTTGAAGCCAAAAGCTTGAAATCAATAGTGAAATTGGAGATGATCACCCTAATGCCCTAAAGTGACTTCAAGGGTCGTCTAGAGAATCAAGCCCTAAATCAATAGTGAAATTGGAGATGTTCAACCCTAAAGCCCCTGACTTAAAAGAGGACAAAGTGACTTAAAGGGTCGTCTAGAGCACCACGATCCATCTAGCAGATGGTGAAGATGATCTGCTCGACAAGGCTTCATTATTTTGTACTTAAAGATATAATTTTTGAAGTTGACCCTAAACTCTAAGTCTGACAAGTCTCCTTCACAGACGACTTCACGGTCCGTGTAGAGCTTCACAGACCGTTTAGACGTTTGTGGCTGTTAACAGTGACTAGGGGAGAAACCCCTCCTGATTAGGCCACTTGACAACCCGTTTGACGGTCCATTAACATCACCACGAGTCGTCTGGCATTCCTATGAGTGACACCTGCCTGGGGTAGGTTCTGTAAACTTACCCGATCCCCTTAACAGACTGTGGTCCCCTTCACGGCTCGTCTAGGGCTCCATAGAGGGTTCCATGGTCCACTTTTGGGTTCTTGACCTGCTCGCTTAACCTCTTTCTAGCCTTTCTCTAATCTGCGGTGTTATAAAGGTCCTTCTAGACCAAACTTGATGTCGTGGAGATAACAAAACTGTCATAATTACATTCTAAGGTCGTCTTCCTAAACGTATGACTGGAGTCAACCGTTCAAGTTTTGAAAGCTCTAAAACACAGAAACTTGCACAAAATCCAAATGAACAACCAGGTAACTGAAATCTCATTCCTAACAAGTCATAAATGACTTGGGAACTCTATAGGAATGCTGTAAATAAAGAAAAGTCGGCAATACTACAAAAATAACATAGAGGGTGATTACACCCCTAGCCCCTAAGTTGGTGATTCTTTATATATATATATATATATATATATATATATATATATATCCATCTTCTTCATATTATTTTCTTAAGAAATAATCTAAAAACTCACAAAGATCAGAATATAAGCTACTAAATCCTTGATGGGTGGTGATTCATTCAAGGTGAAAGTTTAGTAGAAGTTAATCTACATTGCGAGCTCATCAGCGTGATATAGTTTTCTTGTCGATTTTGGCTTCATTTGTGTAACACATCAGAAATTAGACGTTGAATTGAAAAGGGAAAATAGCATTTTTGGCACTATTGTGGTGATCTATGAGTCCAATCTACGCACCATAGAAAGTATTACGGGCCGTAGAAAGGAAGTCGTATCAACCAATTTAATATTTGGAAAAATGTCAATGTCATGACCGAGGGGTACACCCTAGATGTAACAAGGCATACTCAACCCCGAACGGATCTCATACAAGACCCTTAGCATATCATAACATAAGATAATAAAAAAGTGCGGAAATTTAAAAACATTTTTCCAATACACTCGAAGTCTCATAAAACGAAGTGGAATTCTTTAACATTGTCTCAAACCATCTAAAGCAACTTTGAATAACTCTTGGGACACAACCCATACAATAGTTCTAAACATAAAAGAAAGGTGGGAAAATCCTTGATGCTATGAGGACTCACCAAATCTTCAACTCCTTGCTTCTACTAAGAACCTAGCCACAGGGATGGAACTCAAGATTGTCGGACCCTACATTTGATAAGAATGTAGGCAATAGTATGCGATAGTACAAAATGTACTAAATATGATAGCTAACATAACATCATAAGAGCATAACAACATAATCATAAGCATAATCTCCAATATATACATAATATAAGCATTAGTCACCATAAGGCATAATCCATAATCATAAGAGATACATCATATTCATAAGCATAGCCAATACTTAAATCTTCATAACATAATAGAACTATTTGTCAAGCAACCTCAAAGCATACTTGTGAAATGCATGGATAAGACCCCATATTCTCACCCATGCTAAGTACCACTTTTAGGCCATCATAATCATACTTAACATCTTTGGATCTCATCCTTAGCTTACTTCTCATAGACAAGGGAATCTCCACCTTTAGTCAACCATATCAAGGAAAGCAACTATAGCAACAATCCAAGCTAAGCATACAACATACAAGAGAAACACTTCATAAGTAGCTTCAAGTCATACTTGTGCAATGCATGGATAAGACCCCATAATTCCACCTATACTAAGTACCACTTTAGGCCATCATACATAAATGATTACTATTTATCATTTCTAGGCTACCAAGGAATAGCACTTTACTAGGCTAGACCAAGCTAATCATCTAAATAACATAACTACATTATGCTAAACCAAGCTACCATGGAAAGCATATTATCATGCAATTCCAAGCTACACAAGGAAGGATATTATTGCTCCATCCTAGCTACCAATGAAATGGTTTGGCCTAACCAAGTCATGATACCATGCAAGCATACTATGATACTAGTGCAAGCTAACCTTAGGAAGGGTATGATTTCTCAATCCAAGGCTACCACGAGGTCTCCTACTCAAGCTACCATGTAATGGTCTTGTCTTACCAAGTCAAGTCATTCATGAAGGGATCTTATGTCACAACCTCAAGCTATTCTAGTCTAACATGCTTTGATTCATTTAATGTGAGCAAGCCTTTCAAACTAAAATCATTCGATGTGAGAGAACCTTTCATCTCATATCATATTCATGCATAAGTGTGTATATGACAATATCCTTTCAAAAACACAACAACATATCATAGTCATTAACACTTCACTCTCAAACTGTTCATAAAGCATTTGCATACGTTCTATAAGGACATGCATAATCTCATATACTCATAATCTAGGTCATGTGGGTAAAGTCCTTCCACAATAATATAGAATATTCAAATCAACATGCATATTAGCTTTACTTCTCAAAGCCCTAATATTCATAGTTCATCATACAAGCTTTACTCTAAAAGCCCTAATAATCATAAGTCATCAATTATGCTTTGCCCTCAAAGTATTACATCTAAGAAACATCATACATGCCTAGCTCTTAAGACAAGTCTACTCATAATTTCTCATACATGCTTTACTCTTAAGCAATTCTAGTCATAATTCATCATATGGCCCCAATCTCAATCGATACTAGTCATAGATCATCATGTATAATTTAACCTCATTCAATTCGTATCTATATGCCCTAATATCAAGCAATCTACTATACATATCATCAATCTTAGAAGATTACCTCTAAATCCTCAATTTCCCCTTTCAAGACATAAAACCCACTTACATTAATTTCATCTCTCTAAATATGGGTTAGACATGTAAACATGTAATTTCATCTTAAAAACATGATATAATACTAATTTCATCATAAACAACCGTTATCCACTCAATTGGATTAACATACAACAATACCCACAATATTTGAAGAAACCCTAACTTGAATTGGGGAATTCTTCATCAACTTGGGGGAATTATAAGGGGCACAATGGATGGAATAATTCATGTATGAATAAGCTATCATACCTTGAATATAAAGCCCTAAAAAAATCTTGGAAGATTGGAGGATTTGACCTAGCTTGAACCTCTTCTTCTTCTTCTTCTTCTTCCTCCTCCTCCTCCTTCAGAGAGAAATATTTGAGAGGAGGGCTTTTCGGGATTTAATTTGGGTCTTGATAAGTAATGACTTAATTGGGCAGGTTAAAAGGCTAAAATAGCTTATATAGGTGTATTAGGACCATACCAAATGACCTCACTTAATGCTAACTTGATTTCCCAAAATATCCTCCACTTGGCAGCCTACTATGTAGGCTTCACAAGAGGTACCACGAGTCGTGGTCCTCACCACTGACCGTGGTCCTGCTCATGGTCCTTGGACCAGTATCTAGGCTACTTGGCTTGGCCTCTAAAAGTTCAAGGCATGACCACGAGCCTTCCCACGGGTCGTGGTCTTCACCACTGACCGTGAAGTGGCTTGTGGTGATGAGCCAACTTTAGGCAGCCCTTAGGGAGCTACTGCACAACCTCCATGGACCACTCCACGAGCCGTGGTCCTCACCACTGGCTGTGGTGGTGGTCATGAAAATGAGGCAGTGCTTGCCAAGGTTGGGGTAGCCTTGGGCCTTGCCCTTTTGCCCTGGCTCTTGCCCTCTAGTCTAGACTTGTTGCACCCACACTTATCCTTTGGTGGCCTACTAGACTATGGGGTGTTATAATATCTCCCCCCTTGGAGACATTTGTCCTCAAATGACATTCTAGGCTCCTCCTAAAGGAAACGACTCTAGACTAGCAGCCCATCATGCATGAAACACATCTAAATGCACACGACCAAGGAGGAAAACATCAACTCCAAGCTACATATACGCAATGCATCACATGGAAGGTAGGAACTACATCTAACAATCCATTATGCACGAAATCCCTTAACTAATCATGTCTAAGGAGGAACTACCATCTCCGAGCTAAAACATGCTCAACAAAATTCATGGAGCCTATATGCAATCTATACTTATGGCATACATTCAAGGAGGAACTTTCAATTCCAAGCTAAATCATGTTCATCTATTCATCTCATGAAGTCTATATGCAACTCATACTAATGCATTACAACATGAGGAAAATCTATTATATAAACCATTAAACACAAGCTTTCATGAACATGCATAACATAAGGAAATCATGGTAAAACATCTAAACGCACATGAATCCAAAACATAATACAAACAAAGAGGAACTTATCATCTCAAGGGCTCATATGGGTCTACAAAACGGGGACTAAAATTCTTAACTCATTACACTTCTCTAAGGTGAGAGATTCAAGAAAACCCAACTCATACACATTAGGAACACTCAACTACCTTGCTAACTAAGCACATCATCCCCCCCTTGGAAGCAAGCCTAAACAGACTTTCTAACCACCATTCATTTCAATTCAACTAAGGTCGGATTAAGTTATCACTAAGCTTTCACATTCATCACACAAGATGACTCTAAACCATGGTGAACTATACCACTACCACCCTTTTATAGGAGTCTACTAATTACTACATCTAGGTATTATCTAAACACTCTACTCATCAAATCTTTCAACATACCTCAAAACTAATAATGGTCAACAAGGATTCTACTATCAATACAACTATAACAACAATGAAGCCCATTCATATTAAAGACAACATCAAAGTCTAGCATATCAAGTCATAAAAGACAAACAATACTGGAATCTAAATAAGCACAAAACACATACCGGAACCACTAGGAGGAACTTGCTTACCCTCTCTTCTTATTGCCTTTGCCTTTGGACAATTCTTCATTTTGTGACCATATTCACCACAACTAAAGCAACTCTCTTTTCCGGCTAAATATCTACCCTCATGTATCTTTCCACACCTAGCACAAGTAGGCCATAGGGACTCATTACTAATTCCTTGTGGCATAGGGTTAGACACCCTATCCTCCTTATACTTAGAAGCATTAGAATAACCTTGTTCGAAAAACCTTTGTCAATTCTTAGAACGACCATGTCCATCGGACCCATCATGAAAGGACTTATCATTATCCATTCTAGACCTTTTTTTCTCCCTAGATTTCTCTTTTTTGAGCTTTGACTCCTTAATTTGTTGGGCATACACAATAAGACGTGAGATATCCATATCATGATGGAGCATTGTCGTACGACATTCTTTTGCTACCATATCGGACACGCCCATCAAAAACCTACTCATTTTATCCCTCGAATCCGCCACTATAGTTGGAGCATACTTGGATAGTTAGGTTAATTTCAAGGCATACTCCTTAACACTCATGCTACCTTGCCTAAGGTTTATGAACTCTTCCACCTTAGTTTCCCTCAACTCTCAAGGAAAGAGCCTATAAAGAAACGCTAGTTTGAACACTTCCCACTCTATGGGACCTACTCCTATTGGCCTCCCATCCTTCCATTGTTCATACCACACTTGAGCGACATCTTTCAATTGGTAAGTGGCTAGCTCCACTTTTTCTACCGAAGTCACCCCTATGATAGCAAGTACCTTATAAACCTCATCTATAAACCCTTTAGGATCCTCTTCCACTTTGGAGCCATAAAATTCAGGAGGGTTCATTCTAGCAAAATCCCTAACTCTTGAAGCCACTGAATTCACATTAGGATACAATGGAGCTACAACCTCTCTATCGAATTGAGCCGTCACGGCTGGAGCCAACATTTGGATAGCCGACCTAAACTCCGCATTAGTCACATTCTCCCCTATAGGGTCAATTGGAGCTTGAAGATGAACCTTTTGCTCCACATTGTCTCCCTCATTAATTCTAGAATTAGCCCTTGTAGTAGTCATACCCTGAAAACCATAGGGCACAAATTATGAGAAATACCTAATAGAGTTAAACTCTATGGCACGACTTAGAGAATGAAGAAGTGAAGTTTCCTAAGAATCTAATAGATTCTCATTCATAAATGTGGCGTACTTCACACTTATGAACAAGACTCTACTAGACGTAGTTTGAGACATCCTAGAACCATTCTAAACTTTATGTTGTGATTACAAAGTTTGTCATGACCCAGGGGTACACCCTAGATGTAACAAGGTGTACTAAACCCCGAAGGGATCTCATACAAGCCTCTTAGCATATCATAACATAAGATAATAGAAAAGTGTGGAAATTTAAAACATTTTTCCAATACAATCAAACTCATAAAATGAAGCAGAAGTCTTTAACATTGTCTCAAACCATCTAAAACAACTTTAAATAACTCTTGGGACACAACCCATACAATAGTTCTAAACATAAAAGAAAGGTGGGCAAATCCTCGATGCTATGAGGACTCACCAAATCTTCAACTCCTTGCTTCTACTAAGAACCTAGCCACGGGGATGGAATTCAAGATCGACGGATCCTACATTTGATAAGAATGTAGGCAAGACTATGAGTTAGTACAACATGTACTAAATATGATAGCTAACATAACATCATAAGAGCATAACAACATAATCATGAGCATAATCTCCAATATAGACATAATATAAGCATTAGTCAACATAATGCATAATCCATAACCATAAGAGATATATCATATTCATAAGTATAGCCAATACTTAAATCTTCATAACGTAAGAGAACTATTTCTCAAGAAACCTCAAAGCATACTTGTGAAATGCATGGATATGACCCCATAATCTCACCCATGCTAAGTACCACTTTTAGGCCATCATAATCATACTTACCATCTTTGGATCTCATCCTTAGCTCACTTCTCATAGACAAGGGAATCTTCACCTTTAGTCAACCATATCAAGGAAAGCAGCTATAACAACAATCCAAGCTATGCATACAACATATAAGAGAAACACTTCATAAGTAGCTTCAAGTCATAATTGTGCAATGCATGGATAAGATGTCATAATCCAATCCATACTAGGTACCATTATAGGCCATCATACATAAATGATGTACTACTTATCATTTCTAGGTTACCAAGGAATAGCACTATACTAGGCTAGACAAAGCTAATCATCTTGCTAACATAACTACATTATGCTAAACCAAGATACCATGGAAAGCATACTATCATGCAAGTCCAAGCTACACAAGGAAGGGTACTATTGCTCTATCCTAGCTACCAATGAAATGGTTTGGCCTAACCAAGTCATGCTACCATGCAAGCATAATATGATACTAGTGCAAGCTAACCTTAGGAAGGGTATGATTTCTCAATCCAAGGCTACCATGAGGTCTCCTACTCAAGCTACCATGAAATGGTCTTGTCTTACCAAGTGAAGCTATTTATGAAGCGATCTTGTGTCACAACCTCAAGCTATTCTAGTCTAACATGCTTTGATTAATTTTAGGTGAGCAAGCCTTTCAACCTAGAATCATTCTATGTGAGAGAACCTTTCATCTCATATCATATTCATGCATAAGTGTGTATATGAGAATATCATTTCAACAACACAACAACATATCATAGTCATTAACACTTCACTCTTAAAGTGTTCATAAAACATTTAGATAGGTTCTATATGGACATGCATAATCTCATATACTCATAATATAGGCCATGTAGGTAAAGTCCTTCCACAATAATGCCATATTCGAATCAACATGCATATGAACTTTACTTCTCAAAGCCCTAACATTCATAGTTCATCATACAAGCTTTACTCTAAAATCCCTTATAATCATAAGTCATCATTCATGTTTTACCCTCAAAGTATTACATCTCATAATAATCATACATGCCTAGCTTTTAAGACAAGTCTACTATATTTTCTCATACATGCTTTACTCTTAAGCAATTCTAGTCCGAATTCATCATATGGCCCCAATATCAATCAATACTAGTCATAGATCATCATGTATACTTTAACCTCATTCAATTCATATCTATATGCCCTAATATCAAGCAATCTGTTATACATATCATCAATCTTAGAAGATTACCTTTAAATCCTCAATTTCCCCTTTCAAGACATAAAACCTACTTACATCAATTCCATCTCTCTAGACATGGGTTAGACATGTAATTTCATCTTAAAACATGATATACTACTAATTCAATCATAAAAAACCATTATCCACTCAATTGCATCAACATACAACAATACCCAGAATATTGGAAGAAACCCTAACTTGAATTGGGGAATTCTTCATCAACTTGGAGGAATTATAGGGGGCTCTATGGATGGAAGAATCCATGGATGAATAATCTATCATACCTTGAATACAAAGCCCTCAAAAAATCTTGAAATATTGGAGGATTTGACCTAGCTTGAACCATCTTCTTCTTCTTCTTGAGAGAGAAATATTTGAGAGGAGAGATTTTGTGGATTTAATTTGGGTCTAGGGAAATAATGACTTAATTTGGGAGGTTAAAGGGTTAAAATATCTTATATAGGTGTACTAGGACCATACAAAATGACCTCACTTAATGCTAACTTGATTTGGAATTTCCCAAAATACCCTCCACTTGGCAGCCTACTGTCCAGGCTTCATGAGAGGTACCACGAGTCGTGGTCCTCACCACTAACCGTGGTCCTGCTAGTCGAATTTTCCTAGGATTTATAGTCCTAGTAAGTGATTCTACGATTAACCAGTACGGTCCATAGAAACTTATGAACCATACGTCGGACCTTTACGGTTTTCCGACAAATTTTAATTAGGCGTGTTTTAGTTATTTTCTACTTAATTAACCCTAAACTATATTGTTTTAGCCCTATAACTACCTTTTAAACAATTTTTACTCCTCACAACCTAACCCATTCACTCAAACTCTCAAATTCTCAAATTCTCTCAAGTCTTCTTTTCCAAATTATCTCAAGAGCTTCAAGGTGAAGAACTAGGATTTCAAGAGCTTCAAAGTCTCATTCTCCATTTCTTTTGGAATTTTATTATCAAGGTATATGAGAATTCACAAATGGATACCTTTCATCTATTGGGTTTCAAAATAATCTCAATCTCCTAAATTGCTTTCATCCGATTCCATTAGGGTTTCATGCTATTCTTTATGGGTCCAATTTATTATGATTCAATTGTTAATATTGAATCTTATTATGCATGATTTGATTAAATTAAATGATTTTCAATTGGTTCATATGGACTCATGCCTTTGTCTACCTTATGAATATGAATTCTGAATCATTCTTATGAACTTACAAATGATTTATTGAGGATTTATGCATGTTTTATGAAAAATAAAGATTTATGAACTATGGATTCCTTTGAGATAAGTATCAAGGATTTGTGAAAGGTTTTCTCACGTATGAATGAAATTATGATTTAGATGCTTAGAAAGGTAAGTGTCTTTATGAATATGTTATGAAATTATGGTTTTGAAATGAGCTATTCTAATATGAACTAATGATTGGATTGGTAGTCTTTAATTTTATCTTTCTAAGTATTTTGATATGATTATGATTATGTCTTTTTCATTGGGATTTACTTAGCACCGAGAGGACATTGGAATGGAGGCCCAAATGTTAGTAAATGTTTGGTCTTTAGTAGCAATTCTCTTGTCTCAAACTATACCCCCGTAGTATTATCTTAAATGACCTAGCTTGTGGATCCACCTTGGCAAGTAGATTCCCTTATTCGGTGTGTTCATGCCGGATTAAAAGTTATAGCTCACATGGTCTTATTATTTGTTAACGGTAAATATCCCAAAAATTAACTATGTTTTCTTCAAAGGTTTTATGAAAGTTTTCCTTATGATTTTAAGGATACATTGATCTTGTTTATGATTCATGGTTTCTCTTTAAAAGCTTTTACTATGTTTTAACTTGGTCATGCATATTATGTTTAAATTTCTTCATGTTGTCATGCCTATGTTTTTATGCATTTCCCCATACTTTGAACATTCATCGTACTAATGCATATTTGTGCCTATATTGTCTCATAATATTTCTTCGACGCTCCTCCTCCCGGACATGCTTAGATCAGGATTGTGCAACTTGATCACTTAGATTGATGAGTCCTCATGGCTTGGGGGGAAATCCATAGACACTTTAATTGCTTTTATGGTCTTTCAGTTTCAGACTTGTACATGGTGTATGAGTTACGTCCCAACCACTCTTATGATGTTAGAAATGCTTATGTAAGACTTAGTAGTTTTCCGCATATTCTCATATGTACTATGTTGGTATCTTTTATGTCATTCTATGATTTGAGACTTATATTAATTATACCTCTTAAATTGTAATTTATTACATCATGCTTATGTCAAATGACTTTCTTAGGATCTCTCGGTATCCTATTCACTATGTCACGTCTAGGGTGTATTTTGGGTCATGATAGTTTGTTGTTTCTTCAAAAGAGACGGATTTTTCAGCCTTATATTTCAAACATTTTGGTTGAGCTAATTTGAGGTTGTGGAGTTTAGATGATGTTGAACTGTTGAGGCAGTTTCATTTAATTTATAAAAGGGAAAAAGGACAAATATACCCCCCAAACTTTTGAAAATGGTATGTCAATACCCTCTGTTATAGTTTTCGTTCATCAGAGCCCCTGTCGTCCAATAATCAGTGCACATTTTCCCCTCCTACTAACGGAACACTCAGCTTGTACACGTGGCACAATCCTAAGCCACAACCCGAATTGACCAATTATTTAACATAAATTTCAAAAACCCATTCATGACCCATTTAACCCACCTAATTTACCCACAAATAAACTATGGACCAATTCAGCCAATGTATCGGCCACTGCCGCCGGAGACACCAAAGAACCCATGGAATTTCTATGTCGTTCTTGTCCAGAGAGCCGTCCAGAACCAATTCAGATGGATGTTAAACTATTACAATAATCAAAGAAAAACTAAGAGAGAGTAAAAACAGTCATCTGTGAAAGCAAAAAATAAATTCAATACACTGATGTTTTCAAGAAATCATAAAGTAACAGTCACAAGTTGTGTCACCATTAATGTCCTGCAAACTCAGTTGGTTTTCCCATAAATCCAAAAAAAAAGAGTAAAACCCACCAAAAAACTCCAAAAATAAAATATGGGTTTCACTTGAAAACAGAAATAAACAAACAAAAAAAATCAAATTCCCAAATTCCTTTGAGCAGTAAAAAATGGTACTTACAGAAATAGACATAATTAGTTCCATATTAAGCTGATATTTTCAGAAGATGCAAAAGAAAAAAGGTTGATGAAAATAATGGCGGATTTATCTAACTCGACGGCAATATCCTCTGATACCACTACCACTCCCAATATAAGAAGGGGCAACAGAAAAAAGTGATTTAGGCAAAACTTGAGGAGGAGCTAAAGTTTTAGAGACTTGAAAAATAGAGAGACTCCACAAACGAGATAGAAATTTCATGGGTTCTTTTGGTATCTCCGGCGGCGATGGCCGGTACATTGGCTGAATTGGTCCATACTTTATTTGTGGGTAAATCGGGTGGGTTGAATGGGTCATGGGCGGGTTTTTGAAATTTGGGTTAAATAATTAGTCAATTTAGGTTGTGGCTTAGAATTGCGCCACGTGTACAAGCTGAGGGTTCCGTTAGTGGGAGGGGCAAATATGTGCTGATTATTGGACGACAGGGGCTTTGATGGACGAAAAGTATGACGGAGGGTATTGACAAACCATTTTCGAAAGTTCGGGGGTATATCTTTCCTTTTTCCCTTTATAAAAAGAACCTTTTTGTTACGGTAAGTTCACTCCAATTACCTCCCACATATTTTTGAGTTTTATGTCATTTTGTCATTTTTTCAGCCACAAGGTGGTGTTCGAATATTGTGGCTCTGGATAGCCTAATTGTTGTGTTGTTGTGATATACTTTGATGTTTATGTTAATGGTATTAATATTATGGAGGGATGGGATATTGCACTTTTAGGTGTCAAATATAGAGAATGTTGATTGAACGGTGTAAAGTGTGTCTTGTTATATTACCTCAGGAGCTCGTCGCTTTTATGATATGTTGATAGCTTCTTCTTGTTGTTATTATATGTTGATTATCCAAAGATTGTTATATTATTTCTTCAGTTGAAGTGGGCTGGTTCATCCAATGTTGATTTCCGCACTAATTGCATTGTGACCATTTAGCATGATCCCAATGGCCTAAGCTTGTTATACTTGATATATATATATATATTGTCATGATTTGACCTATAGCCTTGTCCTATTGAGTTGGCTAACACCCTGTGATATAATGGCTATCAGTGACACTCTAGTCCTTGCTTAGTGGCCTAGAAAAACATATTATTATTGTGTTTTGATGAATTATGATTACTTGTTATTATTATGATATTTTATTGTCTGAATGTCACCTATGAGCTTGTTTTGACCTCAACAGACACTAACACTGCAGGGTTCTTGTGCGTACAAATTGATTGTTATACCGTGCCTATAGGCTGTATAAACCATGTCTATAGGTCGGGTAGACCGTTCCTACGGGCTGGGTAGACTGTGTGTACGGGCAAGGTAGGTCGTGCCTACAAACTGAGTAGACCGTACCTATGAAATGGGCAAGTTGTATCTACAGGGCACATATATGTATTGTACCATGGAGCCTTAGAAATGCATTGACTCATGACATATGACTATTCTAACAATTCTGATCATATTATCAGTGAAATCCAGGTAAGGGGGTTACTATGGGTATTTAGAGACTATTTGCGCTCGTTAAGACTTATAGTGATTGTGTGTTGTTTGTACTTGCCGTGTCATATTATTGCTTGTTATGTGTTGATATTGTCTTATTGTCCGGAGTTAAGTTATTGTACTTGTATTTCACCCCGCCCTTTTCGTTCAATCATTATAGTTCATTTTCAGCTTTAATTTGACTTATATGCTCGGTACATTATTTTGTACTTATGCCCCTTGCTTAGGGGAGTTGCATTCATGTATGCAGGTCGTGAATGACGACCAGATAGACTTGTCAAGTAGCACAACTGCCTATCCAGTTGACTAGTTGACTTTTTTCTTTCAGGGGTTGCCAAAGTCTCGGAGGTTTGCTTGTTTTGCTTCTTATAAATTTTGGGTAGGTCCGGGCCCTATTCCGTCAAAGTATGTGTTCATAGAGGCCTGCAAACTAGTGTGTTGGGTTGTTTAGCCACGTTATTGGCCATGTTGGCATTTTTTGCTGGTTGACTGATGTTCGATAGTTGTTTAGATATGTACATGTTTTTAGCTTCTATGTATAGAGATCATGGCGGCTTTGATGGCCCACTTAATGTTTATGCTTTCCTAGATATCATGGTGACCTCGACGGTCCAAAGAGGCTTGTGTGCTATCTATTGCTTTATATAATTTTTTGGGAGTAACTATTTTCTTTGTAGAGTTGTTGACAAGGGCATTGCCGATCGAGGGCTTATTTTTAAGCATATATATGGTTGCTTGTTTTCTTGACAGTGTGTAGCTTCCATGCGCCAAGTGGTTAAGCAGGGTTCACTCAGGACTATGATTTAGCTATAGGTTCCAGTTGTGCCCCTCGAGTTTGAGGCATGACACATTTGTTTAATACATTGAGGTAATATATATATATATATATATATATATAGCTTCCATGCGCCAAGTGGTTAAGCAGGGTTCACTCAGGACTATGATTTAGCTATAGGTTCCAGTTGTGCCCCTCGAGTTTGTGGCATGACACATTTGTTTAATACATTGAGGTAATATATATATATATATATATATATATATTAATAATTAGACTTACTAATATACTGAGTGATGTGTGGATTCGTTCACTAGTTATTTACAAATTGAACTCAAATCAAATAACTAAAATCTTAAAATTTAAAATCAAAATTGATCGATCCAACCGAAAAATCAAAATTCAAATTAAAAAAAATAACTTTAGCTGGTTTTTTCGGTCTGAATCAAAATATGTCCAGACTTACTTTTATCTGTATCTTGTGGTTTTAAACATGACATGACGAAAGTTGAAATTACGAAGTTATTAAAAAAGGAAAGAAACATTTTTTTTAAAGAAGACTAACTAAACAATTAGGACAACTAAATTGAAATGTGAGTATAATATATGTATATTATAAGAAAAAATGAGTAGCGTAGTCGACAGAGCATTTTATGTAAATCTAATAAGCTCTTTCTTTTGACATTTGACTGTCAAAAAATTGACGGAGATGTTGTGTTGACCAGATTAATGATTAATCCGTTGATATACACATGAATTAATTACATGTCATCTGTAATTATAATTACGTATGGCAATACATTTAAAATTAATATCCTCCTATTATTTCTCCATCACTCCATAATTACACTCAACATTTTCAGCCATTTTTGATGCATATACTCATCAAAAAAGGGGAAAAAATGATTTCTTATATTCAAATCAAGGTTAATGTTAGACATTATGGAATAAAAGTATTTGATGTTATCATTGCATTATCAATTTAGTTTCGTATAACAAGGAGTAGGATCTTCAATCAAGGTTAATCATATTTCCTATTTGAGTTTTTTAATTTGTTGGATCTCGTCAATCTAGATGGCTATTTTTCATTTTGCTGAATTTTGGTGTATGGATAAGTAAAATAAAGGGAAATTAATTAGAGCTTTTTATAGAGATGACGAAATGATTCTTTTACGGGGTTTTAGAATTCAATTTTATGGGTTTTTTTGGTTTACCATTGGTGTCTGATCTTCTTATTGGAACTTGAATATATCTAAATCGGACACTACAAGCTCCATTTGAGGATGCGCTGCCAACATAATTTTCTTCATTTTAGGGCTCCAACCGAGACCTTGGTTATGATCTTTCATGATAACTTTGAGATTGGGCCTTTTCATTGTTTGAATTATCCTCCTCTTCTCGATTATGATGGAGGTAAATCAGAATTTAGATTGCGCTATATTTCCTTTATATTTCTAGTAAAAAATTGAAGGCTTTTTCTGTTTTCTTCTTTTTATTTTTCTTTCTTTTTGGGGGGATGTTTCTGGTTCAAATGTTGTTAATGAACCACGTATGCATTTCTTTTTGCCTAAAAATGGTAATATGTCTTTGTGCAGATGACATCAATTGGTGCCTTATTTTGAAGAAATGCACTTGTAAAAATATATAATTTGGAGAACTAAAGCAGTTGTAATCAGAGTGCCTGATTTAGATGGAGGGGAAGCAGCATACACAAAGCATTATCGCCAAGGTTATGGGACTTGAAGAGCTTCCACATAAGCTGCCTCTCCTTGATAATAAGAAAAGAAGAGTGTTCTCAGAGAACTATCTTCAGAAAACCGCTTCAATAGGTTTACGAGAAAAGAGCTCAATTTTAGTTGGCTGTTCTACTAGAATAAACATACCAAAATCCCAAAAAGTTGTAAAGGTATTCAAAACTCAGATGCCGACTGGTATATCTACCGTTGGAGATACTATGAGATCACTTCAAAACATAAAGGTTAATGAGTCTCTCGGTCTTAAGGCCGAGGCGGCAATGAGGCTACGTTCCTCAAGTTTACTAAATAACACAAGAGAAGATAAGTTCCTTCATTCCTTTACAAACAAACAAATCATTGATGAAAGATGGAAAGCAACTCAAGATATTGAAGTAGGTTATAGAAACCACACTACGAATGCTCTGGCTGAGTTGGAAGCAAGGCCACAATGTATGGACTCCAAGCATGAGAAACAATGTTTTTCGCACATTAAAAGTTAGTTCTCATATTGTAGTCCTTCGTGTATCAGCAGCAAGGATGGTTCAAAGTATGAGCACAGTAGGATTTCACCACTTGATTCTAGAGTAGCCTCTTGAAGTCCTAAGAACAACATTGGCAATAAAGCATCTAAATATGGTTGTCATCTGAGGAAAAAAGAAAATGTTGATGGAAAAGATTCCAAGCTTTCTTACCTAAAGAAGAAAGTTGTTCTAGAATGTAGAGTATGATCTTGATGAAGAAAATCTATTCTAGGTGGTTGACCTCTATATCAGGTTATGTTGAGTTGAACTTGACATGCCAAGGAACATACTTCTATTTTTATGATGTCATGCTTGCATTTGCGAAAGAAAAAGAGTACCTTGAGAACAATTTCTTTTCTCATGATACTTCCTATGAAAATTGAACTGTTTCAGCATATCAATTCTACATTAAAGTTTCATATGAGATTGCTTGCATCTTTATATTTGAGCTCCAATGCATGTTGGACATCATAACTCTAGGAACATTTGCTTTCATTTGTTCATTATATTTATCTGCAGATTAAGATGACTCGCAAGCTTGTTTATGATACCAAGTAGATGAATATGATTGTGTATTCATTATGCACAATCTAGGAGAATGAAGTGCAAATAAAAAAAAACAATTGTTTATGCCTCCAGACATTTGTTTAAAGAAGGGTTCAACTCTTCTACTAACTCTCCCTGATTACTTGTTGATAAAAGTTTCATTTGTTGTCGCCCTAAAACAATTTTCGTTTCTCTTTGAATACTTTGAAAAATGCATGAAGCTTAGGGTTGTATACCCCTTAGGAGAAATTTCTTGGACTAAGACGGTGCAAATTAGGCTACCTTGGGACAATTTTGTTGAATGGCTCATGATGCCCATGTTTTATCAACATGCATAGCTCCTCAGTGGAATGACTCTATATATGTGACCAATAGAAAAAACAAACAAATGAACATACCAAAAGAAGTGAGAAAATGTTATGACTTGTTGGCTCTCTCTCTGGTGTATGAGTAGTTGAAACTTAGATTTGTGAAGAAAAGTAACTAGAGTTGCAGTGTTAGTTCATATACATGTGATATTTGCTTAAGCTGACTTTTCTATTTCAACAGGAATCATGGAATAAAACACATGAAACTGGAGCACTTTCCACCACAGTTGACCCAAATTTTAATCATAATCTAAGAGAAACCAATCAAACTAGTCCAAGTTCAGTTTTGGAACAACCTTTCAAGGAGGAGAAACTCTGTGCCTCTGAATTGAATTATAGACAAGATGATCTATGCCGTAAGAGATGACAAATCTTCTTTACTATATTTTCTATCTCATTTCTGATTGTCCTAAAAATTTTGCCAGGTGTAGCAATGCAACTTGAGCTTCTTGATTCCAACTCAGAAGACACATATTCAGAAGGATCCAAAATGGTTGTCTCAAGTGATGATCTATGTCAAGAAAATAAAGAGATATTGATAGACTTCAACACTGAAGAAAGTAGGGACTATTTCTACCTTGTTGATGTTTTAGATGAGGTGAGCTTAACAGTACTAGACTATAATATCTGGAATTCTTCTGAATGTTCTGTCAATAACTGGTGTTTGACATGTTAGAGAAGAAATACGGGAAGCAAGAGTCTTGGCACAAATTAGATAGGAAGCTTATGTTTGACATTATAAATTCAAGGTTGAGTAAGATTATGCATTCATTTATGGATATTTACACGATGAAAAGATCTTTGAAAAGAAGGTATCATTTTACGTTGAGGAAGAAATATGGAAGATGCTGGTGAGTCCGAAAAAGGAAGTTTGCAAGGATTTGTCTGATAAAGCACTTGAAAATGGAACACGGTGGTTGAAAGTGGAGGAAGAAGTTAATACCATATGTCGAGAGATAGAAAGCTTTTTGTTTCAGGAGCTAGCTGCAGAATTAGCTTATTATTGAGAATTTATAAAAATGGATTATTTCTGTCGCAAGTTAGTTGAGTCAAAAAATGTAGTGTTTTTATCAACAATTTTAGCATGAAAATATTAGATACAAGGACAATGAGATACAAAAGCTAAAGGCTAATGAAGATAATCTGAAGTCTAAAGCTAGTACAAGTCAACAGCATGACTGTAAAAATACGGAGCTAAGTTGATCGGAAGACTTTAAAAATCCAGAGTTAAAATGTGACGATGGGAAACACCTTAAAACTCATAATATTTGTTTAAATACATGTGCAGGTACAAAGAAACCAGTTATTGAAAAACAACGAAATGCAAATTTAAACCAGTTATTTGAAAAATCATTTACACAAAAAGCAAAAAACCCATTAACCATAAAATATTATAATAAAACCTTTAGCTAAAATTAATATAAGAACAGATGAATTCCGCACCTCCAAAAATTGGTATCAGAGCTATGGATAAGAAAAAGATTGTTAGAAGAAAATTAAGAAAAATCAGAAAGAAATTAAACAAATTATACCCAGAATATAAACAACTTAATATTACTAAAACTAATAATGATAAATTGGAACAATTGATAAATAATATATCTAAAATAGAATATAAATATATTCAATATTTAAAATTACAATGAATAATGAATACATACAACAACTTACTGAAACAATCATAGCAAAAAGACAAGAATTAAGATATAGGTAAAATAGATTTAACAGTAATATATTTGCAGGAACTTGTAAAAAATCTATAATAGCACAGAGAAAAACTATTTTATATTTACAGATACAAATAGAAAACTTAGAATATAAGCTACAACACAATTTATAAATGAATAAAGAAAAATTTGCAATAGATGAAAAGACATATGAAAACTATGACGGATTAAAAATAAAGATAATATTTTCTAATCTAGGAAGAAGGTATAAGAAAATAGGAGAAAATATAAGTTTAATGCTAGAAAAAGAAACAGTAAAATTAGAAGATAGTTTAACCGCTATGATAAGACTAACAAAAGAAAACGAAGAGATAGATAGAAAAACGGAAATTGAAAAAATAAAACAACAAGCAAAAAAGGAGGTACAACAAATAGAAGAAGTGAAAAATACTAAAATAATAGAACTAGAGAAAGAATTAGCAGTATTAAAAGAAATTCATGAAATTAAACAAAAAGAAAAAGAACAAAGAACAAAATTAGCAAATGAGATAAATCAATATAAAGAAAAGTTACAATTAGAAGAAGAACTAGAAGAAAATAACAAGAAAATATAAGGATTGACGAAATAAACGACAATGATGAAGATGAACAACATTCAGAAACAAGTGAAACATACACAGAACTCTTAGAAAACATGACAAAAAATCTAGAAGTATGTACAGGTGATGTCAAAATGGAGGATGAAAAACTCAGTACATCAGGAATAAAAAATCCAAAAAACCTAAATCCAAAATATTATAATGCTAATTATGAACAATATGATAGAAATAAAACTATATGGGATAAAAGATTGAATAAAAAATGGACACCAAAACCAATAACAGAACAACATAATTTCTTAGACTTGGACTGTGTAGAAGATATAAATAAAACAATCCAACTATGGATGAGCTATATATCAAAACAATTAATATATAACAAAATAGGAATGACAGAAATACCAGGATATATAAAAAGAATACTTATAGGAACAGTAAAATTATGGCTACAAAATTTATCAGATGAAAGTTTAAAAACTTTAAGAAGTAATAAAAAATTTGATGGTGAATTAGCCACAACAACTATGGAAATATTATATAAATATGAAATAGCTATAAGAAACGAATTTAGTAGTATGACAACAAAAGTAGAAGAACAAAATAAAGAAAAAATTATCAATAGAAATTTAATGTCGAAATTAGCAATATGTAATATGTGTTATATTGATGAATATACGTGTGCATTTAGAGAATATTATTATAAAGGAACATATAGTACAGAAGAAAGTAAAGAAATAAGGAAACTATATTTTACAAAATTACCCAAACCTTTCAGTTCAAAAGTAAAAAATTTAGCATGTTACAAAAATAAAACGGCACCCCAATTTGGATGTACAGATAGATATTATAAAAAGAAGTATAACAAAAAATATAGATCAAAATATAAATATAAAAAACCAAGGAGAAGATACTATGTAAAAAACTATAAAACTAAACGACCATATAGGCCAAAGAAAAAATTAACAGAATGTACTTGTTATAAATGTGGAAAATTAGGACATATAGCTAGAGATTGTAAATTACCTAAAAATCCAAAGAAAAAACAAATATAAAAAATAATAATAAACGATGAAAAATATACGTAGATAGAGTATATAGATTATGAATTAGAAAGTGAAGACATCATATATGAAATATCAGAAAATGAAATGGATAACGATATAGAAATGGAATCAGACAATGAATTCTATAATATAACGAATGACTGAAAAAGATATACAAATAATAACTAGAGAAGAATACCACGATGAAGAATCTTCAGAACAAAAAATAATATTTGATAATAATATATTTGAACAAATAAAAGGAAAAGAATTAGACCTAAGTGTAGAAAAAATATTAGAAATACCAACAATAAGAAATTGGTTTAAAAGACAAAAAGAAGAATATTATGTAGTAAGTCAAAAAAAACATATCATAGATTGTAAATACACCAAAGGTAAGGCTAAAATACCAATAATAAATAAGCGAATAATAAATAAAAAAAATACAAGATATTAAGGCTAAAAATCCAATTAAATATGTACATTTAGGAGGAACAAAAATACTAATAAAAGCATATTTTAGAGAAGGATTAGATACACCTATAGAAATATACTTAGCAGATGATAGAATTATACAACCTATAGAAAAAAGTATAATAAGTGCAGTAAAAGGTAACTTAATATACCAAAAGTTTAAATTTATAATAAGTGCTAACTACTCAGTAGCAGTAAATGATAAAAACATAGATAAATCACTAGTATTATATTGAAAAATGTCAGGAATAGAATTAGCACCAGGAAGTAAAATATTTTCAGCTAGATGTAAAAATTTATATGTCTTAACAGCAAAACATAAAATAACAGCAAAAAATAAAATAAATAAAATAAAAATAGAAAATCATTTTGAAAGCATAGTTATAGTTATAGATAATAATGACTATAGTTATAGCGAGGTTGATACAGAAGAAGACTTAGAAATAGTAAAAGAACGATTAAGTACATAAAAAAGAATAAACTATGAAATACCACAAATATCATAAAAAATGAGCACCTCAAGAAGAATAGATAAAATTCCACAAAAATCAATAGAAGAAGAAATAAAACCATATCATTACTACATAACGGGAGTAATGGAACAACGAAAATATTTAATATTAATAAATACAGGATAAGAAGAAAACTGTATTACAAGAGAATTAGTAACAGAAGATGAAGTAATAACTACTGAACAATTATGCCCTGAACTACCAAAAGCATTAATAAATACCGAAGAAACTGCAGAAAAAGAAATAATCATTAGAGGAGTACCAATAGTAATAAAGTTTAAAATATATCAAGGAGATAAAAATATCACTTTAGAAATAAAATGGTTAGAACAAGTAAAATCATATAATTTAGAAGACAAACAGTTAACAATAAATTATGATAATAAGAAGATAATAATAAAAAGAACTTTATTATGATAAAAACATGAAAATATATATACTTGCAAAGATAATAATAGAAGGATATTACAACAGATATTATACACCAATGATAGATACAGGAGCAGAAGCTAAAATATGTAAATTCAATTGTTTACCAGAAGATAAATGGGAAAAATTAAAAACACTGATAGTAGTAACATGATTTAATAATGAAGGAAGCATGATCACATATAAGGCAAAAAATATAAAAATACAAATATGGGATAAGATATTAACTATAGAAGAAATTTATAACTTCGAACTTACAACAAAAGATATGCTATTAGGAATGCCATTTTTAGAAAAACTATATCCACATATAATAACAAAAATACACTGGTGGTTCACAACACCATGTAAACACAAGGTAGGAGCTAAAAGGGTAAATAATAAAAAACGAAAAACAACAGAATGGATAAAAGGAAGTGAAAAAATTACACAAAAAATAGAAAATATAAAAGAAGAAGACCCTAAAATAGAATTAATTATATTCTCTATAGATAAAGTAAAAATAATCCAAGATAAGTTAGAATTATTATATAGTGAAGATCCTTTTACAAGGATGGGAAAAACATAAAACAAAAGTAAAAATTGAGCTAATTGATAATAATAGTATAATAACCCAGAAACCATTAAAGTATAATTTTAATGATTTAGCAGAATTTAAGATACATATAAGTGAATTACTAGAAAAAGAATATATACAAGAAAGCAATAGTAAACATACAAGCCCAGCATTTATAGTAAATAAATATAGAGAACAAAAAAGAGGAAAAAGTAGAATGGTTATTGACTATAGAAATTTAAATGCAAAAACTAAAACATATAATTACCCAATACCAATAAAATATTAAAGATAAGACAAATACAAGGATATAATTACTTTAGTAAATTTGACTGTAAATCAGGATTTTACCACTTAAAGTTAGAAGAAGAATTTAAAAAACTTACATCATTTACAGGACCACAAGGATTTTATAAATGGAATGTATTACCATTTGGATATAAGAATGCACCAGGTAAATATCAACATTTTATGGATAATTACTTTAAACAACTAGAAAATTGTATAGTATATATTGATGATATATTATTATATTCCAAAACACAGGATGAACATATAAGATTACTAGAAAAATTTATACATATTATAGAATAATCAGGCATAAGCCTAAGTAAAAAGAAAGCAGACATAACGAAAAAACAAATAGAATTCTTAGGAATACAAATAGATAAAAATGCAAGCACATATAGTACAAAAAATAATTAACTCGAATGAACAACTAGATACAAAAAAGAAATTACAATCATTTTTAGGACTAGTAAATCAAGTAAGAGAATACATACCAAAATTAACAGAAAATTTAAAACCATTACAACAAAAATTAAAGAAAGATATAGAAGACCAGTTTGATAAAAAAGACCAAATACAAATACAAAAGGTAAAACTATTATGTAAGAACCTACCTAAACTATATTTCCTAGATGAAAACAAAAAAATTACTTATATAGTAGAATCAGATGCCAGTGAAAAAAGTTATGGAGGAGTCTTAAAATACATGTATGATGAAGAAAAGATAGAACATCATTGTAGATATTATTCAGGAACATTTAATAATACGGAGATAAGATGGGAGATAAACAAGAAAGAATTATATTCAGTATATAAATGTTTATTATCATTTGAACCATATATTGTATATAACAAATTTATTATAAGGACAAATAATACAAGTGAAATGGTGGCTAACAAGAAAAATACAAGATTCAGTAACTACAAAAGAAATAAGAAGATTGGTATTAAATATATTATATTTTACATTTACAATTGAAATAATGAGGACTGACAAAAATGTTATTGCAGATTACTTATCAAGACAAAGCTACTCAAACTGAGAAAGAAAATACAATTGAAGAGATACTCAAAGCCATTACTACACTTTGTATAAAAGTGGATAGTATGGACAATGAGATACAAAAGCTAAAGGCTAATGAAGATAATCTGAAGTCTAAAGTTAGTATAAGTCAGCAACATGACTGTAAAAATGCGGAGCTAAGTCAATCGGAAGACTTTAAAAATTCAGAGTTAAAAGGTGACGATGGGAAACACCTTAAAACCCATAATGTTTGTTTAAATATAGTTGCAAGTACAAAGAAACCAGTTATTGAAAAACAACGAAATGCAAATTTAAACCAGTTATTTGAAAAACCATTTACACAAAAAGCAAAAAACCCATTAACCATAGAACCACAAACTTCGACGTATGCAGATAGCCTACAACATGAGAAAAAAATATATAACCATATTACAAGGACATACATCGAAAATATATACAAAATACAGAGTTACCTAAACCTCAATCCCAGATCTACCACTACAAAAGATCCAAACCAAGACTATATAACCCAGAAATTACATGGATACAACAAGCTAATCGCACAGCCAAAAACCAATGCTAACCTAGTTAAAACATGTTATAATTATGGATTAATAAGTACTGCATATACCTACGACGGAGAAGAACTAAGCGGCATACCAGAATTATACAAAGCATTTATTATATATATAAAAGAGTAACCAAAGGGAATTTATTCTATGTAAAATTCTATACAACAACAACAGAGATATCACATGAAGAGATAAAACCTCTGATTCAAGTTGTAAAGATAGGCCTGACCAAAGATATGATAATACCGGAAGATATTGGAGAACACCCAGAAATACAGTTGGTATATCAACTATAATACAAGAATTAGCCAACAATTATTTGAATGGAAATGCTATATGGAGCTACTATTCCAGAGACCAATTAATGATTTATGCCAACTCAAGAGAGCTAAGGAAATCAGATATGGATGAAGTCCAGAAATGGATTTTATCATTATTAAAACCAGAAGAAAGACCTACAACAAGAGCATTAAAGGCAGGATTTATTTCGTCAGAATTATTAACCAAATATTGCAAGCTAATTGGACACAAATATCCTGACCATATATGTTTAAAATGTAATGGAGAAGATAATGTGATTCCCGATGTACAGTTGGAATGATCAAACAAAAGAAGATAGAGACAAAGACTAAGAGATAAGAAGATAAAGAGGAAAAGACACAAAGACAAAGAGGAAGATAAGAGAAAAAGACACAAAACGACATATTTGGCCGACAAAGCCAAAAGTAAACAGTATAAAGTGTACAGTACTATGTAAGAAAGTCATAAACTAGGAGCGCATTAATGTAAATTATTGTAAGAAAGTCATAAAGTAGGGGCGCATTATTAAAGTAACCATAGGATGTACAATTATTGTAGAGTATATGATTAGAATTGTCTATATAAAGGGATGTAAATGTAACATAAGAGGCAAGCCTTCAATAAACGAAGCAAGCTTTCATAAAAACACTCTCAAATACTTAAGATATCCATACTTAATAGATAATGAAGCAATCTTCAGATATCATGGACAAGCAAGAGGCAAAGGTATATTGTTCAATAAATATACAAAACTAATTTCATATATTCCTGAATATCATACATATGATTGAATAAGTTTATGTTAGTTATTATGTATTAGAATTATTTGAATCATGATTTCTAGTTTATTAGCACACTGGAAACAGAGAGAAAACTTCTATACAATGTCATCCTAATGTTGAAACTGGTAAGGCGAGGAAGCCGTAATAAGGGAGTAAACAAAGTTGAGGCGCTGATAAGAAGGAAGTATCTGCTAAAGTACGATGCTAGTAGTGACAGGAGAACATGATAAACAGATAATCTAGTTCATAATGATCTAATATAATCTTAATCAATTATGGATGTGATAGGAAAGAATAATTGAAAACAAAATCCTGCATAACAAAGGACATGAATACATCTATGCATGATGAAATGATAAAAAACTATGAAACCTTAATTTTATATTTACTTAAAGATATAAAGATAATTGAATTAAGAAGAATCATATGGGAAAAAATATTTAACGACAACGAATCAGAAGATATATTAAACCAACAATGGTATGAAATAGACCTACATGATTTATATTTAGACCTTGAAAGAATAGAATTATATGATTTAGAAATAGATTCAAATTAAAATGAACTACTAATATTTACAATATTGGACAGAAGCTATGGAAAATATAAAACTACTAGAACAATTAATGGAGAATAATTTACATATGTACCTAAGAACCCAAGATATGTTATATCTAGAATACATCATAAATAATTTTAAAGAAATATCAAGATTAAAACCTTTAGCCAAAGAATATTATAATAAAACCTTTAGCTAAAATTAATATAAGAACAAATAAATTCTGCACCCCCAAAAATTGGTATCCCATTGTAACTCCACAAGTAGATGTACTTTAGTTTTGGTGACTTAAAAGGAAGTGAAAGGTAGCATTATTATTCTTATCAGATTCATTTCAATTGTATAATATAGTTACAAAAGTAGTGTGTTTTTTCTAATAAAAATATACTAGAGGATAGTGCATCAAGTATAGAAATTTGGTATTAAAGGTGCCAATGACAAGGTTCAATGGTTTTTATGAGACGCTTGGGCTTAGCTCGACTTAGCTCCACTTGCCTCGGCTCGGTTTCAATAAAAAAAAATTTGGCTACTTTAATAACATTTGTTGACAATTCGGACATTTAGCCATGAATTCCACAATATCTCTTCATCACATTCCACTAATAGACTTCCCGCAAATCATGGAACATCTTGGTGACTCTCGAGTGAATAGAATACCGAGAACTATGAGCTTATGTCAGAATCAGATTTCTCAATTCATCAACATTTGGGAATACATAGTTGACCTTGATATCAAAGAACACCATATGGAGGCCTTGGAAAAGACTAAAATAGCCCTGACTTAAAAATCTGACGGAACTGTTGTATTTAGGCCTTCACAGACTGTTTACCACTTCATGATCCATGAAGGTGGTCATGAAAATAGGGGCCACCCTGAACGGTCCCCTGTACAGATCATTAACCCTCCACAGACCATTCAGGCAACCATGGAGGGTTCACGGTTGGGCTAAGGTTCGTGAACCTGCCCGTTAACCTGCCTTACACTTTTCAACCAAACTCATCAAATTCTAAGGTGTTGTTACACATAAGCTCTTTGAGGAGTCATATCCTGAAAATGACCGAACAAGATTTAGGAGAAGGATATTTACAAAGATAGACTCTATGAAACGACTTTAGAGTAATGAAGGAACTGAAGTTTTCAAAATGCTTTGTAGCCTCCTATTCATAAATGTGGTGCGCTTCACACTCATGAACAAGATCTACTTAACACGGCTTATCACACATCCTAGGACCTTTTCTAAAACCTTCTGCTCTGAATATCAAGTTTGTCACAACCTAAAGTATACCATAGACGTGACATGATGTATAAGATCCCGAGAGGCCCTACACAAGACACTTGACATGCATACAAAAAAATATGATAGAAAATATGAGAAATAAAGGTAACAAGTCCCATATCAATAAAAAAGTTTTGACATAAAGCAAAAGTCTATAATAGTCTTGACAAGCCATCTAGTACATCGATGAAGTGGTTGGGACGTAACCCGTACACCATGTACAACATTCAAAAAGTAAAAACATATTAAAGCAATGTGACATGGTCCTCAGAATATAATTACTCATAAAGTGTTCTAGTCCTTAGAGTGGTTGACTAGCCACGAACGGGAGGAGAGGAAGTGTCACACCCAACATTAATGAAATATTGTAGGCACAAATATGCATTAGTACATAGAATGTACCAAGTATGACGGATATTCATGAAAACATGAAACATGATCATAATGGACATAATTGAAAACATGATATGCATGACCAAGCTAAGTATAAAAACATTATAAATCTTGAACATGGCCAATGTATCTTAAAATCATTAGAAAAGCTTCATAAAATTCTTTAAGGACAACTTAGTTCATTTCGTGGGATATTAGCTTTAACCGATAATAGACCATATGAGCCATAACATAGAATCTGATGTATCTCCCACATCGAGAAGGGAGAGTCTCCTTTACCAAGATAGAACTCTGTATCATATCATATGGTATATGTAGATCCACTAGGTAGGTCATTTAAGACAATCCTACGGGGGCACATAGTTTGAAACTAGAGGTTTCTACTAGAGACTACCCTATTTGAGCCTCCATCTCAAAGTTCTCTTGATGCTTAGTTAAATTCCAACGGAATTTAACTATAGATTCACATTAGTTAAAGGTTTTCTCACCTATATTTGAATTGTGTTTTAAGGAGCTATTATATGTTTTGATTTTTAAGATGTAGATTGGTGTTGATCATTGCCTTTCCTATGTTAATGATAATTGATTTTATCTATTCCGTTGGAATTTTGACGTAGCACTAAGAGGACTTTGACATGGAGGCTCAAATAGGGTAGTCTCTTGTAGAAACCTCTAGTCTCAAACTAAGTGCCTCCGTAGGATTTTAAGAACCAGACAGTGTTTCTCTAAGAAATTGAGTTTAAAGATAGCTGAAAAAAGAAACTAGGGTTAAACATCTGGAGGTGTTTAGACCAAGGTTTGTACGATGTTGGATAATCTAAAGAATGAGACACATACACCAGTATAAGGTGAGAACATTGTAGCATGTGTTGCATACCACGTATGTCAAGCGATCAATGGGTCAGTGAAAGAATGGTCCTTGTTTCTTCATTGTTTGAGACCCCGAAAAGTTAAAATGACTTCTCAACAAAATACCCTTTGACCTTTTACTATTTCTTGAAGTTTCGATTAATGTTTCTACTTTAGCATGTTACTAATAGGCATGAGTGATTCGATGATTCGGTGCATATCCAGGAAAGTATTTGGTTTGAAACATATAGATTCGAGAAGAAAGGACAGGTGATTAATTGAAAAACAAACATGTATACACAAGTCGACTATTGCACTAACCATATTGATATTGAATGTAATTGTGTGTATAAAGTTAAATGTGGACTCGAGTTAACCTCTTTAAGAGGATGAGGATCAAATAAGTAACTACTGAAGTAGTGAATGAAAACTGGGGTATTGTGAGTAATAGTGTCCTTAAAATTGTAGTGAATTCTTTCCACATGTGATTGGATTCCTATGTAGGGATTGTAAAACCTTAAAGGTAAGCTCTTCATGCTCACAGGTCGCACGAACTATTTGTCGTATGAATTGTGTGTCTGATTAATGTTGTGTTGGCTTGGGTCATGTCCACCATGTACGAAATGGAGATGTAAGTTTTTGGTCGTGAGTCACCCATGTGGACGACCCAACTCGACCCGATTTTGTCCGACCCAATCCATTTTTGTCCTATTCAATTTAATTAATTAATTAATTAAATAAATGGATAATCCTATTTAAAGGATAAGAGACTGTTCAACCTCCCCTTAAAAGGCTCCTAGTGGTAGTAATTTTTTTTCAGACGTGCGAATGTAAAAAAAAGAATGGAAGAACGTGAGAAAGGCAAAAACAGTAAATAAACAGAAAGGAATTTTTTTACACAAATCAATCTACACACTAAGAAGAATCTTAGTTTGTGAACAAGAACGATCTTGGTTTCCTTGTGATTCAAAGAGAGATCTGGATCAATTCCTTTCGACAGCAAAATCAACAACAAATATTTCCGCTGCAAATTATAATGTACACATCTTGTTGTTGTTTTTCTATTAATATTCCATCAGTTGATGATGATGATATGATGATATATGATTTAGTGTTATACTCTTGTTGGCATTTCTTTGGATAATAATTGTACTAGTCTTTGGATATCACAATATTTTTAAATGATATATAAATTTTGCTAATGAATGTTGTATAGTATTTTGTATATGTGGGATTTACGGTGTGAGGCTCATATTCTCTGTTTGTGAAGCTTTATAATTTTTGTTGTGAGGGGCACGACCGATTGAGTAAGATCTGTTATGTATTTGATTTTTTGTCTCGGAAACAAATTGCTAGTCATTAATCTTCTCCTTGTGGATACAACTTCAAGTGATAGCTTCTGCCACACATTTTTATCCTTAAATCTGCCTCAATTTCGATATCATATATCATTATTTGAACATTGTAATACTTGGAGATCATGTGCTTAATTTACACGGTACGCGGATTTTCAAGGGCCCGAGCTCCCTGTTTTCTGATAGAAAGAGAAAACTGTAGCCCCGAACCGAAAGGTGGGAGTCTCAATCTAACTGGGATCAGCCTGTGATAACTCATTGTCGAAAACTAGATGTTAGAATTAGTGAGTTGTAATTAGTTATAGTTAGTTAGAGTTAGTTAAGTTGTTACAGAAAAGTAGTTAGTTATTTTCATGCTTTTCATACATGTATAAATACAGATTAATGTAAAGCTCATACATTCAGTTTTAGTGAAATACAATTCACATATCTTCCATTTCATCTTCTCTCTAGAATGTTCCATTTCTCTTCACTAAACTCAAGCTCTATTAATGGAGGATTTTAGTTTTACTGCTTCCAGTTTCAACATGGTATCAGAGCCCTGGACTGGGCGATTCTCATGCCGCATTTGATTCTGTTATGTGAGTGTTGAATTGATTTCGATTTCACTGCATTCATCTGTTTTTTTTATTTCTAAGTTGTATTGAAATTTTGATCTCGATTTCACTACATTCATTTGTTTCTGATTTGTGAACTGCATTGAGATTTTTCTTTCATTCCTTTGGTCCTATTTTTCGAATTGATTTTGTATCTAGAATTTGTTCCCTGTTTCGAGCTTTCTTTTTCCTTTGATGGTTGATGCACAAGATATCCCTACTGTTGCTCCTACTACAATGGACATTGCTAGTCCATTTTATCTACATCCATTAGAAAATGCAGGATCTACATTGTTACCTGTTGTTTTTGATGGAACTGGCTACAAATCTTGAAGAAGAGTTGTACTAAGGGCAAAGCAAAACAGGTTTCATTAACGAGAAGATTGTGAACCAGCTTCTACAGATCTAACTTTTGCACATTGGGAAAGATGTGATGATATGGTAACTTATTGGATCCTCAATTCTCTTTCACCAAACTTGAGAGATGGACTGCAATATGTAAATAATGCTAAAGAACTTTGGGAAGAATTAGAGGATCGTTATGACCAAACGAATGGCTGTAAGTTGTACCAAATCCAGAAGGAGATCAATGACCTGGTAAAAGGAAATCTAGACATCACTGGCTACTATACAAAGATGAAGAAATTATGGGAGGAAATGAACACCATTGACATTGCATCTCAATGCTCTTGTGTGTACACTTGTAGTGGAAAGACCAAGATGTACAAGGTTGAACAAGACACGAGACTCATACATTTCTTAATGGGGTTGAATGAGGTGTATACTGCTATGAGAGGGAACATTCTAATGATGGATGTTCTACCTACCATGGCACAAGCTTTTGCTATTTTGTGTCAAGAGGAGAAGCAAAGGGAGATGAAGCCTCATAACTCCACTGCCCTAGATTCCACATCTCTTGTTGCATATTCTTCAACACACACTAGAAAGGGTTTTAAGACCAACTACAATTCAAACAGAGGAAGTACAAGTAACTCTGGCAATTCTAATTTTAGGGCAAGTTCCAGCAGTGTAAATGCTTACTCACAAACCAGACCTCAATTGTTTTGTGACTACTGCAAGAGGTCTGATCACACCAAAGATAGGTGCTACAAACTTCATGGCTATCCAACAAGTTCCAAGTTTTCAAAAGGAAAGGGTTCAGCTTCAGCAGCTAATGCATACACTTCTGAGGAAGGGAACAACCAAGTTGAGGGAAATCATGAGCAGAGAAGACAAATGCCACTGAACTTGTCTAAGAGTCAATACGAACAGTTACTCAATCTCTTGGGAACTCTACAAGTTGGAAACACTGATGCTGACAATTCAGATAATATGCTAAGTGGAGCTGTGAACTTGGCAGGTATACTTGCTTGTTATTCCTCAATGAATGAGATAGGTGACCTATCATGTAGTTGTGATAAATTGACCATTGGTTCTTGGATCATAGACTTAGGAGCCTCACACCATATGACCTATAATAAACTTTCCCTAAAGAACATTAGACCACTACCATATCCCTTCCTGATCACCTTACCAAATGGATACAAGGTCAAAGTGAATGAAATTGGAGATTTTTTTTTTGAATCCCCTTTTAACTCTGCATAAAGTAATGTTTGTACCTAGCTTCAAATTCAATTTAATATCTGTCCATTGTTTAGCATTACAACTCAGGGGTACATTCAGTTTTAATAGTTCCTCTTGTTCTTTGCAGGGTCCTTCTCTGAAGAGCCCTCTGGAGCTTGGTAGAGCTAAGAATGGTCTATATTTTTTGTGCACCAAGTGCCATAATTTACCTGTCCACTCAAATGGCAATAGTTCATCTCACATTACTTGCCACTCTTCTATCTGCAAACCTGTTCCTTTTGTACTTAGTGATAATAAACTTTTAGTTAAAAGTGAATGTGAAACTTCACACCCATCCATTGTAAGAAGTTCTTTTTTGTCAAATAAAGAACTAACTCTGCAGTTATTCCTTGTTCTTCTTGTTCCTTTACTGCTAATTCTTGCACTTCAAATTCCTTGTCTGCATCTCATGATCATACTGCTGAATTCCTATGGCATGCTAGACTAGGACATGTGCCTTTTCTACAAATGAGAAGCATATCCACCATACCTGTAACCTTTTCCAGTAAACAACCTTTCACATGTACCATATGCCCTATGGCAAGACAAACTAGAATGCCCTTCCCAGAAAGTACCGATACAACCAGTCAACTATTTGAGTTACTACACATTGATCTATGGGACCATATCACATACCTACTTATGATGCTTATAATTACTTTCTAACTATGGTAGATGATTATAGTAGGTCAACCTGGACACAATTGCTTAGATGCAAAAGCAATGCATTACAAGTTGTGAAAGCCTTCATATGTCTAATAGAAAATCAATTCCATACCAAACTAAAATCCATTAGGTCTGATAATGGGTTGGAGTTCACCAATGGTGAGGCAACAAAGTACTTCCAGGAAAAAGGACTAATACACCAAAAGTCGTGTCCTTACACACCCCAACAAAATGGGGTGGTAGAAAGAAAACACAAACACCTCTTAGAGACAGCAAGTGCACTTCTATGCCATTCAAAAATACCCATAAGATACTGGGGAGAATGCATCTTAACTGTTACTTACCTTATTAACAGACTACCCACAAAATCCTACACAATAAATCAACATATGAACAATTGTACCACAAATAGCCCACATACTCTCATCTTAGAAGTTTTGGATGCCTATGTTTTCCCACCACCTTAAAAACTCATAAAGACAAATTTGAGCCAAGGGCTGCGCCACATGTTTTTGTTGGATATCCTTTTGGCAAGTGACAATGACACAAGAGTTTGAAGCACTCTATGCTAATGACACATGGGAACTGGTCCCCTTACCAGCAGGCAAACATGCAATTGGATGCAAATGGGTGTACAAAATTAAGCATAAAGTAGATGGCAGTGTAGAAAGGTTCAAAGACAGACTGGTAGTGAAAGGGTATACACAACAAGCTGGAATTGACTATACTGAGACTTTTTCACCTGTAGTAAAGATGACTACTGTGAGGACTTTGATATGTTTGGCTGTGAAGAAGGGATGGAATATGTATCAGTTGGATGTGAACAATGTTTTCCTCCATGGTGACCTATATGAGGAAGTGTACATGACACTACCCAAGGGTCTTCTGGTAGATGAAAACAATTTGGTGTGCAGACTCAAGAAGTCTTTATATGGCTTGAAGCAGGCAAGTAGGCAATGGTATGACAAATTGGCCAGCAACCTTTTCTCAAAGGGATACACACACTCAAACTGTGATTACTCATTGTTTTACAAGAGAAATGGATGTTCTTTGGTGTTTGTTATTGTTTATGTGGATGATATAATTTTAACAGGAACTGACTTGGAGGAGATCACCTCTCTAAAGACTTTCCTACATGATCAATTTAAGATTAAGGACCTTGGGAGGCTACACTATTTCTTGGGACTGGAAATATTATTTAGACAAGATGATGTTCTCATTTCCCAGAGAAAGTTTACGGCTGGCCTTCTAAAAGAGTTTGATGTTATGAACTACAAAGTGACTACTTCACCACTTGACTCTGCTGAGAAGCTCACAGTTACTGATGGCAAATTACTATCAGATTCTACTCACTATAGGAAGCTCATTGGTAAGCTCAACTTCCTCACAAACACAAGAATGGACATAGCATTCACTGTACAACATCTCAGCCAGTTTATGCAGTCACCTAGAGATACACACTTGAAGGCTGCCTATCATGTACTTAGGTATCTAAAACAAGATCCTACTTTGGGGATTTTCATTTCAAACAAACCAAAGTTCACTGTTAGTGCTTATAGTGACTCAGACTAGGCTTCTTGTCCTGATTCAAGGAGATCACTTAGTGGATACTTGGTACTTATGGGAGACTGCCCTATCAGTTGGAAGTCTAAAAAGCAGGCCACTGTGTCATTATCCTCTGCAGAGGAAGAGTACAAAGCTTTGAGACAAGTTGTACGGGAACTAGTATGGCTTGAAAGATTACTTGCTAAACTGCTGGTACATAGCTCTTTACCCATACATGTGTTTTGTGACAGCCAGGCAGCAGTTCACATTGCCAAAAATCCAGTTTTTCACGAAAGAACAAAGCACATAGAAGTGGATTGTCATTTTGTTAGGGACAAACTTCAACAAGGGTTGATTACACTTCATCACATTTCTACAAATTCACAATTGGCAGATGTATTCACCAAGACCTTGACTGGAGTTAAACACTCAACACTTCTGAACAAGTTGTCTGTGATTACTTCACCTCCAACTTGAGGGGGGTGTTAGAATTAGTGAGTTGTAATTAGTTATAGTTAGTTAGAGTTAGTTAAGTTGTTACAGAAAAGTAGTTAGTTATTTTCATGCTTTTCATACATGTATAAATACAGATTAATGTAAAGCTCATACATTCAGTTTTAGTGAAATACAATTCACTTATCTTCCATTTCATCTTCTCAGATCTCTAGAATGTTCCATTTCTCTTCACTAAACTCAAGCTCCATTAATGGAGGATTTTAGTTCTGCGGCTTCCAGTTTCAACACTAGAAATGATCAGAACGCAATACAATCTCTGTTGGGTAATATATACATTATATTCTTGTTTATCTAACAACTCATCTTTACCAAATACAACACTAGTATTCTTCTATCTCAAAACAATGTTACAAAAAGGTTGACATGGTGATGCCTCAATTTGATATAATGGGCTTTAAGACTTGTGTAAAAAGACCATTATTCATCAGAATTCAAAAGGATAAACCTCTTGGAACATTTTTTGTTTCTCGGAATACATACAAAAGGGGAGGCTTCTTATTATTATACCCCCATTTATTTATGAAAGCACATACAAATAGAATGATAAAAGATTAGTGTTTGTTTAATTACATTATCATGTTACTCGACTTTGGTGGTCTGTCACAATTTGCAGAGGTCCAACCTATTGCTTGCTTCTCATTGTCATAGATCACCATTTTATCTTGCATTGATATATCTGGAAACAGGTAATTCATTCGATTAGTCTAATGATTTTCCATTGGAATAGATTAAATTAACTTGAATAGATTCAACCATTTTACATCTCATATATACATACCTCCAATAAGGTTGACATTTTGCAGACCAGCTTCAGTACCATTTAGAACTCCCAAGCAGACACTGCCCTTTGACTGCAAAACAAGTTAGTTAGTATGTTCATCATATAGAGGATATATTGTAAAATAAAGAATGTTGAAAATCTTACTGAGATAATAAGATATGATTCAGGGGGGATTTCAAAATGAGCTTTGGATTTCCATCCATTGCCAAAGCTAAGTGCAAACTGCTTGAAGTATTTCTTCACATCATTTATGGTTTTGAAAGGTCTCCTGCCCTTCCAGCATAATGGGAGTGTATAATCATCCTTTGTTTCTCTTAGTGGCTTCCCATTCAATTCTTTCTTCAACTGTCAATACAAGTGAAGCTACAATAAGTTACAATACACAGATTCCGTAAACTTAATTAATTACATGTTGTACAACTTACTAGTGAAATGAAACCTTCGTATGTATGTGCGTTTAGGTAACTGAAGGAACTTCCACTGTCAAAGACTACAAAAAGATTCTTCAATCCTGTGCCTTTTCCCCCAAATATGAGTTCTCCAGATCCTGCTGAATAGTGCTTCCTGTCATGCAGTACTGATTAGAGAGGATAATTTAGAAAGACAAAGTTTGCTGTTGGGATTTGAGTGCATTACATGCGATCATGTGCCATAGGAGTCCAGACTATGCGTGAGGAATCATAAACCTCATCTCCAAAGAAGAGAAAGCCTCCTCCTCTACCACTCAAGCAATGACCTACCACATTTTGCACCACACCCTTGCTGTGAAGCTGAGACACAATGCTGGTTTTTCCTCTCCCAAGACCAAGCACTCCATCCAAAGGATGATAAGATTGACCAGGTAACTGATCATATCCACACCTACAAAGTTACAAGAAAAATAAAACTGAAATCCTTTTGATACGATAGTTTCTCGACTAAACTATATGATAGAATAGAGTTATTTCTCCTATCAAGGAAGCTTTAGAATCAGCTGAAGGAACAAATTTACCTATATCAACATTTACGAAGTATTGTGAAGGAGGGAATTGTTAGGACCTTCTTTAAACAATTAAGAATTAAAATTTACAAAACAATTGTGAGGTCATGTAGGATTACCTATTCAAAACAGCAAATCAGATGTTCAGTCGGCCTTCCAAACATTAACTACAGTGAATAGGGGTGTGAGCTTTTCTCTGTATTTCTTTTTTTTTAATTCCTTTTTCCTATCTGCAGAATATTTCTTTTAGTTCTGCTTATGATGTCGATTAGGAGGAAGATGATATATTCAATAACACTGTGATGCATATTTCTACTGAGAATATGTCATTCTTAAATGTCCAACTATATCAATCATAATCTTCTACATATATGTGAAGCTATTGAAAGTTGTTTCTTTTCTCTTTTTTTTTTTTGTATTTACTGTTCTATCTTTTGTCAATGGAGCCTCATAATTCTTCATTTAGTAGCATAGGACAACAGTCTTAACAAACTTTGAATGCAAGTATTGCCAAAAGGACATTACAGCATATGTTTTTTCATACAAGCAAGACACATAAAAAGAAAGAATACAGGATGAGAGAGGATAAAGATTGCTAACCCTAAAGACAAACGAGGTATCATCCGAGCACCACTGGTCATGTTGAAATGAAACACATCATTAAGTAGGACACCTAGAGATGAACCTCCATCGGCATAGTCAACCTGATAGTCACATTGTTCTGGACTCTCACATTTGTAACCAGCAGGGTGCAAGGAGGCACAGAGAGGGTCCTTGCATGGTACGAGGTCATTGTTTGGTTTGTAGAATGGATGAGGCGCCTACAAGTATAAAAGTAGTAGGATGAGACTGTCATCCATAAATATAAAACTGATTCAAATTTGATCATCAAAAGCTACAAATTTCAAAATCATCCCATCAACAACTGATTAAACTAGTCCTCCCTCTACCTTTACTAATAGGCCTTCCAAAATCTCTCAAACATGATAGTTCTCCGAAATATGGATGGTGGATTTTGAAAGAGAGAAACCAACTCTTTTCTCTCTCTCTCTCTTTGTTGCCTTTCCTCATAACCTAGTCCTTTCTCCCATTAATTCAATTCATCCTAACATTCATAATGATCCTATTGTGCCTTGTTAATATCTGTAGCCTCCTCTATCATCCCTAGTTGCCTAAAAAGGGAAGAAATTGAGTGGGTACATAATTGACCTCTACTTCCATGGGTTTAGAAACTTGAGTAGTACAAGTACATAGAATGATAGAACAATAGTCCATAAGATTGCAATGAACATATAATTTGAGATAGTAATAAGCCATTACAGTTAAGAGAAACCGGCAACTCAATGAGTAGTAAGAAAGAGTTTACCGTTGTGCAGCGAACACAGGGAGCATCACATTGCAGCCAGGTGAGGTCGCTACCAGTGTCAGGATCAAGAAAAAAAGGCCTTGAAGGCTGCCCTATATTGAGCTGAACATAGTAATAACTGCACAAGATGGATAACACACACTTATTCCGCGGGATTAGTTATCCCATCATGTAAATTAAATGTGAATACCAAAATGACCCCTAAGTTATTGCATACCCAAGGGGGTAGACATTGCCATAGAGTGGTAGGACAATTGAAGAAGAGACAACTGGATTGACCACTGCTGCAGAAGTAGAAGACATCCATTTCCACCATTTCTGCTGCTGCTGCTGATGATTTTCCCCTCCTCCTCCTCCTGCTGCTGAAACAACCACAACCACAAAGATCAATATCCCAACAATTTTCCCACCTCCCATACTAACAAAATAATTGTCTTCCTTTATTAATTATTGACACTATTTATATGTTTCTCAAAAGTCAAGTCGATTCTTTGGATGCCTTTTTAATTTACTTCACAACTGAGGTTTAGTTTGGCATTGCTTCGATTCCTCTCTTTACTCCTCCTCCTCTCTGCTTACACTCATTCTTCTCCCACCTACCATAAAATTAACTATAGCTTTATTTATATTTTTTCTTTGTCTGATCTGGTATTCGATATCCACATTGGAGTCTGACTAAATTTGTATTTGCATCCCACATTTAAACCTATTTTCCAAGAAAAAAACATATAGTAAAATGAAGTGGAGTACATGTTTTCTTTATTCCTTGCCCCTTTAGTTTGGTTTACTTTGGGAGGAGGAGTCAACGTGACCCCAATAAATTATCTTATTGCATATACCTTGAGTAGTTCTTTTTATTACTTTGAATATTTTATACAATCTACACTAGGTTTCTTTGATTCTCTTTTACCTTTTCATCTTCAGGATAATTTAGTGTAGATATATAAAGGGATCTTTTGGATAATTTAGTGTATATTTTTATACTACTTATCGATTACCTCGGCAAACACGGACTCAATATATGTTATTCTATTTAATCTATTTTATGTGACATTTATAGAATTAGGAGAGATCCAATTTTTCATATAATTTTTAAATATTTTAAGTGTTAATTATTGTGATTTATAATACAATTTATGTAATTTTCAAATAATTTATTACTCCCTCTGTCTCAAAATCAACTAATATTTTCTATGTCTTTTAAATATTTTAAGATGTTAGTTGTATAATTTATAGTACTTTTACATAATTTTCAAAGGAACAATCAATATTACTCCCTTTTTTTCAATTTATGTGGCAGTAATAGAATTTTAAAAAAAATTAACTAATAAGTTGAGAATTGATATTGAAAATAAGAAGTGAGTATTGATTTATGGTTGTGATATTTTGTTTCTTATGGTAGATATTTGCAATGAAAAATCAACCAAACAAAATCATGGTACATGTCATGACCCAAAAATCAAGGTCATGATGACACACATTTCGAGAACCTAATTTAATGTGTAAGCCAAAATAAATAACACATACAAGACTCCCAAAGGGAAGTTAGGTCACAAACGAAGAGAAATGAAATATAACAAATAAATTCCCTAAATTTGGTATCATAAGCATAAAGAGTATCTAATACATTTCTAAAATCTAGACTACATATCAAGTCTTCAAAACGAAATTTAAAGATTGTAAATGATAGATGGAGATCATGGTGATTTGGAAAACAGGATCTCACCACTATTCTGAATGGGAAGCAATTCCTGATCCAATCAACGAATATGAACCCTGACTAGGATATATATCAAGAAAATAATAGAAGTAGGGGTGAATGCAATTCACATCTACTCAGTAGGTTGGACCGATTGAGTATAAGCAACTAATCAGACTTAAGAAATAAACTATGAAATGCTTCCACCTACATACAAAAAAGTCTCATTCCAGCATCGGTGCCACCAATTTATATAGTAATGGCGCGAATAAGGTAAACACATAAGACTGTTGATAATACTCATATCAACATATAAACAAGTTACACAACATAACAAAGATAGACAATGTAATGCAATGAGATGATGAAATGATGTGGTGGCACAACCTGTCATATACACCTTGCCGAGCTTTAGGTTCCAGACAAGGACCATGGGGGACTCGCAGTCCATATACCAATTTCAACAAGCTCAACATCTCATCAAATTTCCACCTAGATCGTGGTCAAAGATAAATGTAAAGTTTCTCATTTTCTTTCTCAAAAGATAATATTTCTGCACTTTCTCATATTCCCGTGAACAATGATGTGTTGAATGAAGGTGAACGAATCACAACACAAAAATACAAGGCATACTCAATTTAACAAGGATCTGATAAAGTTTCTGAATTCAATAAGTCATGAAACACATTTTCATATGATAGGAATAATAAAAGGATCCATTTGAAATTAGTCTTTACCATTTAGGAAACATTTATTTTATTTTAGGATGATAAAATATCAATTCAAGTTCCAATGTCAAAAGATTAAAATAGGTAACACAATCCCTCTCTCGGCCAAATCCTCAAATATTACAAGTTCTCAAAATACAATTAAGGATATCACACGAGGCCTCCACACAAGCTAAGCATCACAAATAAGTCCACATGGGCAAACAAGAAAATCAACACTTACCAACCTCTAAAATTCACACTCCAAATCATTTCACATTTGATTTGTTATGAAATATTAACTACTCATGTCAGTCTAAAAGATAGATAGTCAAACCTATCTCGGAGCCTGATGTTTGACGTAATCAAAGACACAACTTCCAATTCAAGTGTCAACGATCGCATGTAGTAATTTAACCCAACCGAATGGGTTGGGGTCGAGTCCCAAAGGAGCAGTTAGTAGTCGAGAATTAAGTAGAAAAGTAAAATTTTGTTATAATCAATCATAGCTATAAACATTAACGAGTAAAAACATAATAAATTCAAGAAATGGCACGAATGTCAATTATCAAATGGGGGGTTTGTATATAAATAGTAAACAAAAATAGCGAAAATAAGAGTACGAATTGGGGAGACGGGATTCTTGGGATGTGAAAGGAATATGGGCTCAAATAAACAACCGGGTACATGGTATTGATAGTAAATCACTGTAAATTTGTAACTAAGCTAGACTTTAGTGGGGGTAAATTCTCTCTCGAGCAACTTACCCCGAATCAAATCGCTTTCTCTCGAACACCGATAAGCCGCAATTACGCCCAGCCTTCGCTTTAGCCCAGTCACTCTGTTGAGCTGAATGTGTGGGAGAAGGTCTAGGATTCACTCTCTCGAGCTGAACCCACGACAACCCAATGACTACCGGCTATCGATTTAGTAGTTTTAGTCTTAAGACCTCTCTCTCGAGCAAGCTACAGACACGGAGATGAAATCATATTTGCAACTACAATTCCATTAAGTTCATACATAACTACTGAACGAAATCACATTTAAACAGTGAATTAACTATTAATTAGCAAGACCTAATAGTAAATTCAACCCATATTCACATAATCACACCCCAAGAATTGGGGTTTTAGCTAGACATAAAAAAGAGATAGAAATCGATACCGATAAGTGTTTTCATCAAATGGGTACGATAAATAATGTCTTTAAACACGTCAAGGATGAAGATTCTTCAAGACCCACTTCCAATTTCTTGGAATTGAAAACCTTCAAAATCTTCAAATCTCAAGAACAATGTCTCACAAAAACTCTAAGAACTCAAAACTGAAATATTCTAAAAATTAGTAATAATTCGCTTCAATTTGATACTAAGCTACAAATTTAAATGGGTATTTATAGTTTTCGAAAATTTGTGCTGCGAAGGACCACTCGGCGCAATTAGTCGGGATCGCCGATGCACTCGGCGATCCACCCTTTGGTCTGGTTCATCGCCTTTCAGCTTTTGTCTTCAACATCTTCACGTTATGAATCATTGGGCGATATGGTGGTTCTTCGCGGAACTGTTCGGCAACGCGCCGTCTGCTCCCTTTCATAGCCAACTTGATCTTTTTCTTCAAGGCTAGCACACTGGAACTTTGGGTGAGGTTAAGGTCGTTCGGTGACTCGCCTAATGCATTAGGCGATCCTTAGGCCTTCATTCTTCGTTCTTTCAGCCGCCTTGTTCCGTTTTTGCTTGATAGCGTCCATGCGTTATCTCTCAACTCAAATACCTGAAACTTAAGGATTCAAATCAGTTATTGAGACAAAATATGCATTTGACGACACTAAATCTATCAAAATATAGCCCTAAATGAGTCCAAATTGTGGACTCATCAACACCCCCAACTTAAACTTTTGCTTGTCCTCAAGTAAAACTCAAGTTCGGCAGTTCAAAAAAGATGTATCAAACAGTGCTACACAAGACTCAATCATGAATGTACACACAAGATTCAACTTACTCATGCAAGGATCAATTGTGTACTCAAAGACTCAAGTTGTGACACACCATTATCAAAGATTCTCAAGCTCACAACACTTGCTTCAAATGCAAGTTCAAGCTCAACTAAGGTATTCAAATGCCCTCACACAAAGAATGATTCCGTATTCACACACAATGGTTCAATCATTTACAGCTCTGGAATCAAGATCAACACTCACACTCACAAAGAAGAACACAATGCATGCTTTCACCCATAGGTTTGCCTGTATTTTCCAATTGACAATTGCTTCAGCTCACTCAATATCAAAAAGGTCTTTTCAAGGCTTGTAATAGGGCTGAGTGCAAAGGTATGGTCATTTAGGCTCGGTGACTTTTATCCTCATGAAATGTGGTGCTCACAACACTTCATTTCCTCTTCTTTCATCATTTTCTTTAGTGCTCATAAGTCATCCCATTATTCACTTTCCAGGGATTGTTCGGAACCCCATTCCTTTTTGCATTTTCATAACTTTATTCCACGACTTTTTCTTTTTCATTCTTTTCTTCTTCTTCTTTTTTGTATGAAGGGATTCCATTTTTCTCAACACCATGGGTTAATGGGGACTTTTCTAGCACTTCTTGACTTGCCTTCTCTTTTCACCACACCCCCAACTTAGGGTTTTGGCCTAAGTTGGCTATTCAATCGACAACAAATCAAGAGGATTATAGGTAGTGGATTAAGAGAGGTCATGTTTTCATCAAGTTTCTTCCAAAGAAAGGTAAGGCTCAAGGGGTGTTCAAAAGAGGTTCACACACACTCACAAGATAGGCCACGAAAGAGGTATATGTCAAATTGGCTCACACTCTTCAAAGTTGCCTAAGATTATATCAAGAGATAGTCTTACTTTGTCGACCATGCCAACGGGGAAAATTCTAAGTGTCATCATACACGGTTCACGGTAAGCTCATCACACAAGGCATTGACACCAGAGTCAAACAAGACTCCACACTTTCGCTAGTGTGCAACGATCATCACAAGAGAATCAATTTGATAATTGGCAAGTCACAACGAGATGCAAAGAGTTCACATACTGTCTATGTAACTTCATTTGGTCTCATTGTAGCCGCATATTCATGTTCGTTCGATTGTAAGCACTATTTAAGTCATCGGTATTGATCAAAATCGAGACTCAAATTTACCAAAGAACAGCCACATTCCACACGTATAAGAGGTGGCAAAAAAAATTTTGGTGGGGTAAAAAATCATTTACAATTAAAGCATAAGGAGCCGCAAGCTCAAACATCCGCGAAAAGTAGTATAAAACAAAATTTTAAGCCTAATGACCCAAATACACAATCAAAACGCGAGTCACAAATAGCACACAAAGGTGGGCCTCACCCCACCATAAATAAAAATATTTGTCCTCAAATGCAACAAAATAATATCCAGAATTTGAAATAACGAAAGACATAGAAGGGGTAAGGAGGGGATCCTATCTACTCAGTCGTTTCATCTGTCTAGGCATCAGTGCCCGGTGTTGCCTCATAAGGCGCATCAGTATCAGACTCATTCGGAGCTACCAAGGGTCTATTTGCCAAGAAGGTTTGCACAGCTGCATAGAATCCCCTGGCCCATGAAGGAATATTGGGGTCTTGAGGAGTAGTCTCCCTACCATAAATAGGCTTATTGCCCCTTCCTCTCCCACCAGTTGTGGGAGGTTTGGTGACCTTGCTCCTAGATGCAATTGCATCCTCATGAGGTGCAAACCTCTTTGCTTTCCTTCGGAGTGGCATGTTTCTTCCTGCAACCTTGGGTTTGGCCATGTTTGCAACTCATTAAGAAAAAATTAGAAGTCTTAAGCAAAAGCACAGAGAATCGCCACTTGGCGAATCTCCAACAACTTTCGGCGAACAAGGGTTAGTCTATTGAAAGTTATAGTGCAAAAAGGCTTCAGGAGAATAGATAAAGGGCGAGAGAGAGGACTATCGGTGAGTCGTCGAGTGCCTTTGGCAACCTCTGGATTCTCGCCGAAAATTACAGAGCCCAACGACTTATGGAGAATAAAATTAAGGGCGAGATGGGGACATTAGGCGAAGCGCCAAGTGGTTCGGCGAGCTCAACCCAGCGCGCCAAACGAACCAACGTGCCTATTTTCAACCCAACTTCTCGAATTCAACCCCACAACCCCTGAAAACAAAATCAAAGCATGCACAACTCAAATTAAGACTAGACCCACAGCACCCCTCAACATGCAAGCACAACCCCTGAAGATTTAATTCACTATAAGGCACAAAATTTCGAGATTTCAACTCTATATACTTTTCTGGCAAGATATTCGAATTAAAACCAGCCTTCAAGTAAACTACTCCTATCGGATAGGCTCAACATACGACAACACGATAAACATAATTGCATAAGAGTCAAAAATGTTAAAAATGAACTCGGGAATTGGGACACCAACCTTTAATGCCTACTAAATTAAGCTTGAATCGCTAGGCAGCAATGTAATCCAAGTTCCGAGCACAAATCGATGACTAAAATACTCAGAGAATGCAAAAATATAGAGAATAATATGCAGGTGTGAGCTTGTGAAGCGTTAAAGAGTGGGAAGGTTAAGGATTTTGAAAAGTATAACCTCTTGGCGTTAAAACCATCCAATTCTCATCCATTCGATGACATTAGTCTTACTCGCCGATTTGCTCGACGAAGAACCTAGTAGACCCTTGCCTCGTTGAATTTTACAGAACTTCCAGTTGATTTGGAGTTCCAAACGGCGGACTATATCGAGGTCGCCGACTAGGTCGGCGACTCGCCAATAATTTCATGGTTTTTGCCGATAGTTACAGACTCCATATTAAATTTGTCTTGAGTCCAATGGAGATTTGAGTGGGGTCGCCGACTCTTTCGGCGATGCGCCGACTGGGCCATTTCCTCGCCAATTTCCTTTGTTGCGACACTTCCACACTTTAACCTGCACAACCAACACACCATTATTCCAAATTAAGAAAGAAAAACAAATAAGAAAACTTGGGTTTCCTCCCAAGTAGTGCCTTAGTTAACGTCGCAGCACGATGTAAGTCCACCTTCAAACCTTATTCTTAAGGTTAGCCATAGTGTCACTAGGCAAACCCCCCTGCTGTCTCAGGTTAAGATGAGACGATATATGGCCTATTTGGATCTCCAAATGTTTGATCGACACAGAATGGGAGGTGATGGTCGGGCTAAGGGTAGACACATCTTCTTTCATTTCTTTTAAAATCTTGTCTGACCCTTCAACTTTGTTGAGGATACGAGAGAGCATATCCTCAGACCTACCACCTTCCGAATCCTTTGACTTTTGGCGCTCGTGAGGAGGCATATACCTATCCTTCTCCCCATCCTTCCAATTCAGATTACAGTCCCTCCATTCACGATCTCGATCCTTCCAACCTTCATCCCAAGCCCAACCTTGGTTACCACCCTACTTCGGGTAGTTTGAAAGATAGCCACCTCCTTTGTTGGATAGGAAATTTACCTCTTCATTATACAAGGCTTCAAACTTGGACTCATCTGGATTAGCACACCCGACACCCACGGCATTGACACTACGAGCACCAGCTCCCATGACATTTTTAGACAAAATGTCAAGTTGTGTCATGATCTTGGCAATGTTTTGGTCCCTCTCTTGATTCTTCTCCATTTTTTCCTTAGTTAACTTGAACGTGAGAGGGGAGACCTGGTCTTCACGGGTATACCACGCCCTGTTTATGGTAGTCATGCCATCTAAGAGCTGAGCAGCTATCACATAAGGTTGTTGCATCAAACTTCCCAGAGAGAGAGTTGGTCAGCAACACCCTTATTTACCGAATCCAGACTCCGATAAAAATACTCCAGCAAAACGTTATCAGGCAAGCCATGGGTTGGGCATTGAAGCACCAACATTTTGAATCGCAGCCAAGTTTCATGGATAGGCTCGCCTTCTAGACGCTTGAAGCTCTGAATGTTGTTTGAAGAGTCATCATCTTCGAGGGAGGGAAAAATTGCACTTGAAATGCGGTGACCAACTCTTCCCATGAAGTGATTGATTCACGTGGCAATTCAGTCAGCCACTTGCACCCCTCACCCATCAACGAGAACGGGAATAATCTCAATCAGACCAATTCTTGGGAGATATTCTTGAAGGAGAATGGTCTGCACACATCCACGAAGTTTCTAATGTGCTCATAAGGATCCTCATGAGCCAAACCACTGAAAATCCCTTTTAGTTGCAAGAGTTGCAACATAGTACTCGTGATGTCAAAATACAACATTCCCTTCGACCGGAGATAAACTAATGGCACCAATACCACCCATGAGATGAGAGTCATTAGCATGAGGCTCGTTGACATCTTTGAGGTTTCAGATGTCGTCTTGATGGCCTACCTGGCTGCCATTACTGTCGTTTACACTCATACTTCCTGTTTTCAACACAATCAAGCAAAAACAAACTAAAAATTAAGTAAGTAGAACTATAATTAACAAGAACAAAAAATCTACTAAACTAAAAATTCTCAACTAGCACCACTCCCCTGCAACGACGCCATTTTGATGTTTGACGTAATCAAAGATACAACTTCCAATTCAAGTGTCAACGATCGCGTGTAGTAATATAACCCAACCGAATGGGTTGGGGTCGAGTCCCAAGGGAGCAGTTAGTAGTCGAGAATTAAGTAGAAAAGTAAAAATTTGTTCTAATCAATCATAGCTATAAACATTAACGAGTAGAAACATAATAAATTCAAGAAATGACATGAATGTCAATTATCAAATGAGGGGTTTGTATATAACTAGTAAACAAAAAATAGCGAAAATAAGAGTACGAATTGGGGAGACATGATTCTTGGGATGTGAAAGGAATATGGGCTCAAATAAACAACAGGGTACATGCTATTGATAGTAAATCACTGTAAATTTGTAACTAAGCTAGACTTTAGTGGGGGTAAATTCTCTCTCGAGCAACTTACCCCGAATCAAATCGCTTTCTTTCGAACACTGATAAGCCGCAATTACTCCCAACCTTCGCCTTAGCCCATTCACTCTTTTGAGCTGAATGTGTGGGAGAAAGGTCTAGGATTCACTCTCTCGAGTTGAACCCACGACGACCCAATAACCACCGGTTATCTATTCTGTAGTTTTGGTCTTAAGACCTCTCTCTCGAGCAAGCCAAAGACAAGAAGATGAAATCATATTTGCAACTACAATTCCATTAAGTTCATACACAACTACTGAACGAGATCACATTTAAACAACGAATTAACTATTAATTAGCAAGACCCAACAGTAAATTCAACCCATATTCACATTATCACACCCCAAGAATTGGGATTTTAGCTAGACATGAAAAAGAGATAGAAATCATACCAATAAGTGTTTCCATCAAATGGGTATGATAAATTATGTCTTTAAACACGTCAAGGATGAATATTCTTCAAGACCCACTTCCAATTTCTTGGAATTAAAAACATTCAAAATCTTCAAAGCTCAAGAACAATGTCTCACAAAAACTCTAAGAACTCAAAACTCAAATATTCTAAAAATTAGTAATAATTCTCTACAACTTGATACTAAGCTACAAATTTAAATGGGTATTTATAGTTTTCAAAAATTTGTGCTACGAAGGACCACTCGGCGCAGTTAGTCGGGATTGCCGATGCACTCGGCGATCTGCCCTTTGGTTTGGTTCATCGCCTTTCAGTTTTTGCCTTCAACATCTTCGCGTTTTGAATCATTGGGAGATATGGTGTTGCATCGCGGAACTGTTCGGCGATACGCCGACTGCTCCCTTTCATCACCAACTTGATCTTATCCTTCATGGATCAGCGCACTGGAACTTTGGGCGAGGTTAAGGTCGTTCGGTGACTCGCCTAATACATTAGGCAATCCTCATGCCTTCATTTCTTCGTTCTTTCAGCCGCCTTGTTCCGTTTTTGCTTGATAGCGTCCATGCATTGTCTCTCAACTCAAATAACTGAAACTTAAGGAATTACATCAGTTATTGAGACAAAATATGCATTTGAGGACACTAAATCTATCAAAATATAGCCCTAAATGAGTCCAAATTGTGGAATCATTAGAGCCTGAACCTTCACCCGAACCACTCTATTAGAGCACTCTCTCTACCATACAATTACCGAAACAATCTCCAACTATAAAGAATGGAAAGAATTCATCAAAACGAGTTCAATGATACTCATAATGACAAAATTAGGAATCAGAGGTAAAATAGTCCAAAAATCACTTCAAAAATTGAAAGGGTAAAATTAGATTTCTTTTCGAAAAGCATTATATACTATCATAAAGGAATTTGTGGTTGAAAAACTCATTAAAATCAATCAATCGAGAAATGATCTCAAATTCATGAAAATACCAATTTTCAAACTTAGGGGGGGAATATCAAAACCCACATTGAAATTAAGATTTAAAAGGTGTTTCGGATGATAAAATTGAAGAAAACATACGAAGTTGATAGAGGAACTTACCCACACTAATTTCACCAATAAAAACTTCCAAGAATCGTCTCCCTAAGCTCTAATCAAGTGTAAACGGAGGAAATGAGAAAAATAGGATGAATCCCAAATTTAGGTTATGTTTAGGTGCAAAATACTCATCGCGATCGTGAGCCACTATCTCTACCGATCGGGAGGAACACAAAGACAACTCATCGCGAGCGCGAGCTCCCTGGACACGATCACGAAGACAAGAAGGGCGACTCATTGTGAACGCGAGTCCAACCATCGTGATCGTGAGGGTCTACTGTACCTGCACTAGAACCTGAAAAACCAGCATCTCAACTTAAGGAAAAATGCCTCCGGATAGGCCCACGGAAATCATTTGGGGTCCGATAAAAATAAGTTGGACATGATATCTCACTAAATTTGACTTTCCGAACTCAATGAATTGCCTGATTTACGGAAAAAAGTCAAATGATGGAAATACCCTCACGAGCCTCCTTTAGGCCTAAAACTCAACTTCTTGCCTAAATACCCAAATCTTAATGCAAGGCCTCAAAACTCTAACAAACCACATTAATAGACCAATCTCAACGTTTTGGACGCAATGAAACAGACAGAACCTCCATCCGACACTTAGAACTCTCAAAATATTTACCAAAGTCAATCATACTAATAAACTCAACTAAAAAGGGTCAAAATCACTTAAAATAAACCCGATCGCATGGGTTCACGCCAATCGTTTGAATAACACAAACTAAGCATGAAAACGCTAAGGGGAACGTCAAAATGGGCATTTTACGATAAATGGGACATTACAGTACCATTAGCAATTAGGTGTGTAAAAATAATTGTGCAACTACAAGTAGTTTTTTTATGTGCAGCAGTGCATGTCGTTATTCTCAAATATACATCTTTTTAAGTTGAAATTTGAAATTGTTAATTTCAAGGTAGAAAAGAAAATATGCTACTATATTGTGCAAAAGAACTGATTAGTGATTACTGATCTAGTTTAGCAATTTAATTAGGTGGCATAATTTTGTATTTTTTGTTGTTGTTTGGATGAATATTGAAATTCTTGTTTACTATCGGTTATCGAAAAAGAATGTACGGATTAGCTAATACACCATCTAATAATTGTCCTATAATTACTTGTCCGTTATCAAATCAATTGATATCTTATCGGTTGGCTAGCGGATTAGTACATTTAAAAACTGATAACTGATAAGTCAAATCGTTAAGCGAAATTATCCGTCTGATCCGCCCGACAAGATGCCCTAATCTTAATTATTCAAATCATTAATGATTTTAATAATTCTGAAAAAAAATTCTATGAGTACTACACCTGTTAGTATAAATATATATTTGTCATGCTTCTTTTTTCTTCCAGAGACTCTTCATTTGCATCTCAAATTTTTTAGTTATTATTGAAGATTTTTGTCTGTGCTTATGAGTTTGATGATATATTTTTCTTTTTATGCTCTGTAATAATTATTATACAATCAATTTTTTTTCTTTTTTATTTTTATTTTTAAATATTCATGCTTGAATTGAAGCAAAATTCATATGACTTCTAACCGCGTTTGAGTTGATTAAGACGATATTCAACATATGTATCGGTTTAGTTTTTATCTTTCATGCATAACAGTTAATTTTATGAAATAAACACTTTATATATGTATATCATATTATATTATAAGTGGAAAGAACTCAAGTCAAAAGTTGAATTGCGATTTTACCCTCCTATAAATTAAAATGTTATAATAAGTTTAATTAAAATAGTAATGACTTTTGAATTTTCTTAGATTAATTCCTATATATATATATATATATATATATATATAATTAATTAAACATTAAATAGTAATCATATTATTATCATAAGCAAAAAAATTATAAATATAGTTTGGCACATCATTAATTCATTTATACCCAAAAACTTTTCTCATCATTATCATTTCATTAAAAACTAATTAACGGCTCTAGATCTCTTTGCTTCAACTTCATTCTATTTATTTGTTTTAGAAAAAAAAATTACTAACCGTGCAATTCTAATTTTACTCGAAATTTAGTTTAGAAAATCTATATATAACTATGTAGTTGGGAAATGAAAATGGTGATTTCACACCTCCAAAGCTCAGCGTCTATATATGTTTTTATTTTCTTTTTTTCCAGATTTTTTTAACTTTCATCCGTATTTCAATAAAATCTCAATTTTCGAAATGATTTTCCTAATCAAAATGATTACAGTATGATTTATGAGCCTTAAATAAGGGAAGAGGAGGAGATTTTGGAATTGAATTACATCTTTCACTATATACAATAATTATATCTTAAATAAGGAGAGGAAGAGATTCAATTTAATTGGATAGAGTAGACAACTTTAGGGCATCTCCAACCCAATCCTCTATTTTACTCTTCAAATATAGAGTTCTCTATTTTTTCAGACAACCAACTCCAACCCAATTCTCTATTTTACTCTCTAAAAAAGAATTTTTTCCTCTCTCCTCAATATTATATTATTATTTCTATTTCATTCTTATTTTCTTATTTCATAATATAAATCCTTTATTTCTTTTTTTCCAAATAATTACTTTATATAGTTTTTAATGTGATATGAAATTATATTTTATTCTAAATTTTTAAATAACATAAATTATAAGAAAATATAATATAATACATAAATTAAGGGACAAATTCAAATAAAAGTGACATACAATTACATAAACACTCAATTTTCAAAATTATTACGTTGCTACCATAAATTCTCTATTAATGCATTATGAAATTCAAAATGAGCATTTTTGTCCTTAATTTTTTTATGTCTACCTAAAAATTGTTCAAACCAGAGATTTTCATCTACCACCATTTCTATAGTTGGAGTTGGAGCCTCTACGACATCTTGAATTGGTGCATTGAAATCACGTTCATCCTCAATTATCATGTTGTGCAGTATAATATATGTAGTCATTATATCATGTAGCACTTCCTTTCTCCAAAAACGTGACGGTCCTGCAATAATTGCAAAACTCCGAATGCACGTTCAATATCTTTTCAGCACAATTCTTGTTTCATCGCGAAATATTTCTTCTTTTGGGAATGAGGATCATGAATAGTTTGAACAATTGTAGACCATTTAGGATATATACCATCAGCTAAGTAATAACCCATATCGTATTATTTTCCTTGAATAACATAATGGGCAGGAAATGCAATACCGCTGGCAAGATTGGAAAATAAATGTGATGACTCTAAAACATTAATATCATTATTGGTGCCAGGCAAACCAAAATAAGCATGTCATATCCAAAGGTCATAATCAACAACAACTTCAAGAATAATTGTTGGTGATCCACTACGACCTGCGTATTGCCCAGCCCATGCCGTTGGACAATTTTTCCATTTTTAGTGCATGCAATCTAGACTACCTAGTCACAACCGCAATCACAACCACAATCGCAAAAATTCTCGGAATCATATCCTAATTTTTTTTCGTATAGTGCTAAATCTGGAAATGACCTACCGGATTACTAAATTATTATTCTGATCAATTAATTATTATGTTATGTATTGTATTTTATCTTGTATTTAAATTATTATGTTATGGATTATATTGTATTGTTATCTTGTATTTAAATTATTATGTTATGTATTGTATTGTTATCTTGTATTTAAACTATCATATCATGTATTGTATTTTTAAATTAAAAATTTTCATCTTGCCATTTTAATTTTGCATATTCTTTATAATGAAAATTAATAATAAAATAAAATTTTATTATTCACGAAAATTAGAAAAAAAATAAAATACTATTAATTTGAAATTAAAATAATATATATTAAATAATATTTTTTTAAAATATTATATTACATTTAAAATAGAATTATGAATATTAGATATTTAATTAATGGAATTATATGTAAAATAATATGTTAATTAGAAAGTAATAGAAATAATAATAAAATAATGAAAAGGTGAAATAGAGAGTGTGAATAGTAGTTCTCCAAATTTGGAGGTGGGTTGGAGTGTCATTCTCTATTTTACTCTCCAAATATAGAGAATGGAGAGTAAAATAGAGGTGGGTTGGAGATGGTCTTAATGACTCAAAGAAGAAAAGATATAGAATAAAGCTGGTAAGGGAGCTTAGCATTGAATAAATTAAAAACGGCTTCTCTGGTAAATCCCCCCTGGCCCCTCTCCTCATTTTTCTTCACAAATTCAATGAGATCTCTTTGTATCATTTTGCCAACCGTTACTAGAAGTACATATACCATTATAAGTATAAATTATATCTAATTTGCTATTTATTTTTGTCCTTTCCAATTCTCGACCACTCAACTTTTAATCTAACTATATATAGTGGTCTCTGAGTTCATTCCAATTACATTGTGGTAATTTTTAAATCTTTTTCCATCTTTAGAAAATTCCACATCACATGTTGAAATTAAATTAGAGTAATTACCAACGATGATGATGATATTATAGTTCTCTTTCTATTTAATTCCACGATCGAGTTGATGGAAATATTTAGTAAGTTTTTATCTAATAGATTCATTATTACTATATAGTTCGTCTACAATTTTCACTTGAAAGTTATTTTTGTTGCTGCAATGATAATAGTGTGTTACAAGCATTTTTCTATTCTCTGTTATTTTTCTACAGAGTAGAAAATGTGGTCAAGAAGTTCTTAATTATATTAACATTTACGCATATCATTTACATATATTATACAATACTTTATAAAAGTCGACACCAAAGTGGCAAAGTGTTAAATCACTTCCATCATTTTATCAGTTTTCTCTTCTTCTCTCTGTCAATTCTCAACGACAACTACAACGCTCATGTTATTTTTCCCCATATTTTCTGCTAATTCCCTACCATTTTGAAACTTATACTTGTGAGATTACGAATAATGTAATGGTTAATTACTTTTTTCCTTTATAGTAGATTGATTTACTACTCTAATATAACGTGAATTGCTTTATTTCTACTTTATTATTAATATTTAATAATAGTTGGCTTAATATTATATTCAACATGTTACTTTGTGGTCTAAGGATGTTTGTGCATGTCTCTTATAACTTATATGATTTTGAATATCACAATAATTCTCTTTCTTTTTAAATTTAAAAACATGTAAAAAAATTTTGCTTTCGTAATGGACCCGAATAGAATTGTTCAAGAACAACTACATGAAATCAAATGAAAGAGAGAACTCAAACATGTACTTTGGTTATACTTCTCCTCTTATCCTATTTTATGGGTTGTAGTAGGAATAACTACTAAAAGATGTCATTTTACTAATTATAACTCTTAGGCAGTGAGGCCGGTAGCACATAATGATTGGGGCAGCAACAAGAATGATACAACTTAACATGGCTCACACGTGCAGCGCACGTGTCCATGACTAGTATATATATGTGTTCGAGTATGTATTTATCTTTAAATATGTTCTAGCCTAACTTAGAAGTTGTTACTTTTTCTTTGTATGTTTTGAATTTATTTTTTCAATACAAAGAAAGTTGAGTAATATATGTACCATTTAAATTTATCATTTACAATACAAACAATGTATCAAATATTGTAAGGTGCACGTTCCTACAAACTAGTTACCTAATATAGATTGGGAAAAAGAAAGTAGTTACAGTCAATTGTATCAACGGTTGCAATAATTGGTAAAGATGTTGTACAAAAGTTTATGAATTTATAAAAGTTACTACAGTTGATGTAGTTACTTGCAACAACTTATGCAGTGGTTGTAACAACTGCTACATATGTTTACAAATCTACCAATCACATGTTCAAAATTGAAAGAATACTGGAAGCACTAGGAAAAGAGCAAATTATGGACTTCCAGAAATGTGGTCCAAGATGATAAAAACTCCACCATAATTTCTGTTAAGCACAGCTCAGATCAGATTTTGTGAACATGCAAAGTCTCCTACTATAATCAACTAGCAACTTGTTCTTTCTGATCAGTTTCTTGCTTCTTTGGACAAGACGATGAAAGGTGACCACGCTCTCCACATTCGTAACATGTTCGCCTCCTAATCTTCGCACTAACTGTGCTTGTTGCAACACTATCCACATTTTGATCTTTCAGCATAGGTCTTGAATCTGTTGCACCTCCTTTCTTAACAGCTCCTTCCTTCGCAACAGCACAGCTTATTCTAACAGGTCTACCACATACAATCTTTTGATCCAACTTCAATGCCATGTTTACGGAGACATTATCAGAAAAATCCACATGGGCATAACCTCGAAATTCTCCTGTTTCTTTATCTTCACCGAATCGAATAGAACTTATGCTGCAATCTGAAAAAACATTCTTCAAGTCATCCTCTGTTACATTCCATGATAAGTTACCCACATATACCCTATTATACCCTTCCACCATGTTTGGTGAGAAGTTGGACACTTTGTTAGCTTTAGCGAACTTGTATGACTGGATTTTCAGGAATAGTCCACCCCTGGAAGCAGATATACGTGTTAGTGAGAAGAGAGACGCAGAAGATATAACTTTCTCAACAATGAATACATGATTGCACTTACATATCAGAACCATCCAGTGCCATGGCTCTCTTAGCGGCTGCTTCAGTCTGGAAAACAAATTTAGAGAGAAACCCACTCAACTAGCAATATTTGCAAGAAACCAACACGGGGTAAAGGAAAACAAACCAAGGGTCTGTATGAGGTGGCTTAGGTCACAAAAACAGGTCAAATGCAAATCTAGGGTAGTTCAGATTAGCACGGTACTCTGCAACTGTGTTGAAAGTGGGTAACTTGAACTCTTGCCACTCCTCTCAAATAAATAATAAAATGATTAACAAACAAAGGTGTGGTAGACTCTATGCAAAAAAGAATAACTGATTCGTGATGCATTAACATTTCAAAAACATAAATTTGCACAAAGCTACATGAAAGACAACTTCTTTTATCGTAGGCACTTCAAGACTAATCTTATAAGATTTTTATTTTTGATTGGTGAGAAGAAATAATTTCAAACACAAATAAAATCGATTTTGCAGAATGTCTATAGAGTTTGGAGGAGATAAATTCCAAAAGTAGCATTCTTATTATATTACTACTCTTTCCATTTCAATTTATTTGTATGGTTTTAACTTAGCACAGAGTTTAAGCAAAGAAGACTTTTGAATCTTGTGATCTTAAACTAAAGAAGAATGTACAAAATTTCCTTTCATCTTGTGGTCTTAAAAATAACACGTGAAAAGTTGAAATTAAAGAGTTGCCGAAGAAAAAAGAGATTCTTTTTTTAATGGACTTTTTTTTTGAGATTTTTTTTTTAATGGACTTATAAGGGAAGTACAACAAATAAGTTGAAACGGATGGAGTAGCTAATAATGAGTACAACAACATACCAAATATAGTCTCACAAAGAAGAGATGGGGGAAGGTAGAGTGTATATAGACCTTATCCTTACCTCAGAGGTAGGGAAGTTATTTCTGATAGACCCTCGGTTCAAGGAAAAACAATAAAAAAAAGACGTAATGGAAGTACAAAAATCAACAAATAATAACAACACAACAGATAGTAGTAGAACCAAAAATACAACAAAACAATATGATAATTGAAGTACAAGGAATCAATAGATAACAGAAATCAAAGGACAAGAAACTATAGGAGAAATAGTATGACTTACTAATATGAAGGGACAACAAGACAACGCATTGCCACCTACTTACCATATATAAAATTCTTTAGTGGGTAACATATATAAAATTCTTTGAAGTGCTTACGGAGAGACTCAAAGGGATGATGGACAATTTGATATAGGAAAATCAAAATGCTTACATAGGAGGTCGGCAGATTGTAGATGTGGCAGTGTTAGAAGAGGGATGTTTGTATACAAGCTAAAAATCAAGAAGGGAGTCTTCTTTAAGCTTAATGTCGAGAAGGATTACGACCATGTAAACTGACCCTCCATTTTCTATACTATTCGGAAAATGGGTTTTGCTGACAGGTGAATTGATTGGATGATGTTTTATGTTACCACAATTATTAATGGCTCTCCAGTAGGTTTTTCTCTGCACAAGGTGGATGAGACGAGGCATTTTTTATCTCCTTATCATGGAGACATTGAGTAGGATCATTGCAAAAGCGGTGAAATTAAATGGTTGAATGGTTTCAGGATTGCTACCTGTGTGGAAGGTTTATAGTAATCTCCCATATTTTATATGCTGATGCAGATAGGGAACAATTTTTGCGGCCATAGGGGCTGCTGATTGTATTCGAGGCTGTTTCAGTGCTTCATATAAATCTGAAAAGGAGCAGCATGTTTTTTTATTAGAGCAGAACAGTCTGTTCATGATTAGCAGATGCGTTGAGTGGCCCAGTCATAATTTCCCACATCTTGGATTAGCTCTCGAAGAAAATAGCATTTGAAAGAGAGTAACTAAAATATGTGAAAAGAAATTAAGTACATGGAAAAAACAGAATCTTTTGTTAGGTCGACCTTGGTGAACGGCATCCTAACGGCATTCCAACTTATGTGATGTCATCAACTCTCATTCCAATTAAGGTAGAAGGAGTCCAAAATGACATTCCACTTATTTGATTTCATCAATGCTCATTCTAGTTAAAGTGGAAGCCCAACAAGATAGAATAACATGCAAGTTTTTCGGGGAAAGAGATCGACATCAAGAAGATGCATTTGTTAGGTGAGGAAAGTTGAAGTTGCACAAGGAGGATGGTGAAGCCTTCTGTTCGAATGATTGTGGAGGTGGAATGACAAAAGAAGAGAACAATGGAAAGAGTTCATTAAGCTGAAGTATGGTTTTCAGAATTATGAGGATACGACAAGTATAACTGCACTCTCATGATATTGCCTTCTGGAAGCACATCAACAATTTATGGTCTAATTTGCAAGATCACACAAGAATGAAAATTGGCAATGGAAGATATTTTGAGTTCTGGGAGAACAATTGGGTTGGGGAAATCTTTAGCTGGCATGTTTCTGATTCATACAGCACTGTACTTGACAAAAATAGTATAATCACTAACTGCCAGAATGGCAGCTCATGAATATTTCAATTTAAAAGGAATTGTTTGGGGATAGATAGGCTGGAGATGTAAGTGAAGACTCCTGAAGGCCTTGCTTTGGACAGGCAAGGCACCAGTGAAGAAAAATTTCTCGTTTAGTCAAACTACCAAATATTGGTAAGGATGGCTAGAATTTATGGAAGTGGTACAGAATGGCCATGGAAAATGCTTTGGAAGACAAAGACTCCAGTTATAACTGTTGACTTTGGCAGCACATGAGGCCAGCTTGACACAGGATAAGCCGCGGACAAGAGGATTAATTTATGTTGCTGGTACTATTTGTGAAAGGGAAGGGGAATCAGTGAACCATTCATCAATACATTGCATGTATGTGTGGCAGATCTGGTGCGTCTTTCTTAGCTTATACGGATTTTGATAGGTTATGCAAGCAAACATCTGATCAAGTTCTCTGTAGCTGGATAAACCAGAGGATGAAGAAGCAGCAAAAGAAGATATGGATGACCATTGGATTGTGCATACTATGGAGCATTTCGCTTGAAAGGAACCGAAGATGCTTTGACAGAAAGGGGGAAATTGTTTATTTAGTTAAGAACAGATGTATTTAATATCTGAAACATCGGTCCACCGCTGTTTTTCAAAATGATTTGGATGTAATTTTAAACTCTTTAGAAACCTTGTAGGATTAAAAGGATTCTGCATCCCTGCTTTGTACTGGCTGTACCCATTCAAGCAACAGATAAGAACTCACTGACTGTCATATGGCTAAGAGATGAATTTTCCCATGGTATACTTTCCATCTCATTATTTATCAACTGGACTGTCAAGCAAATAATAATTCTTAAGCCTGAAAAGTCTGCAGAAATTCACATACTTCAAAACTTTGTGACACAATTGCAGGTAACAAACACATCCAAGACATTTTTAAGCAAACATTATCTGAAAATAGTGCAAAGGACACCAACAAACACTATTAGAAAGCACCAATTCACTCAAAGAATCTACCTTAAAAGTGATAATGGCAATTCCTCTAAACTTTCCGCTGTCAGGGAAATTCATACAATCAACCTCCGTAATGGTGCCACAACCTTCAAAGTAACTCCTAATATCATCCTCAGTGGAATAATAAGGAATACCTCCGACATAAACTTTATTAGAAATATCAACGCTTTCTTCCCTGGAACAGACAGGTAGATAGCCACAACAACATAGAGGTGTCAGAAACAAAAAAGAAAATGAAAGAAGAGATCCTAAATCATGCAATGGATAAGAGTTGGACAAAAGTTTTATGAAACATAGATCAAACAAAGAGTCATGAAAGAAGTCAATCCCCACAGCTCAAAACACATGAGTTTGATGCAATGTCGGAGTGCTCATCCATATCACATAACCATCAAATTCAAACTCATTCATTTTTTATTTTATTTTTTTGGTTGTGCACTGTGTGCAACAGCTTCAAACATTCCATGGTGCTCAAACAAAAACCCAGCTATGCCCTTGAATTGGCCAGCAAACCTGAAGTTAGACTTGATATTGAAATTAATTATGCATTAGCCTTGTTGTGGGCTTCATGATTTCAGCAAACTTAACAAGAAAGGATCCTTATTTTACCATAACAACGATTATTTTGATTCTCATGTAGAACTTAACAAAGCTAAAAAAGGTCCGAGTGTATCTTACACTTGAAAAACAAGTAGGGCCTTCGTATCAATTTGTTTGTTTTTGTGGTATCCGGACAATCAAATTGAATAATAACAATTAGGTAAATGAGAAAAGGATTTTCATACCTTTCCTCAGTTTTACGAGTGTGGGCTGCTGATGCTACTTGTCCATTTCCTCCATCCCCAACATTCATACCCTCCACAACTTGTCCATCTTCTACTTTTTTCTTCCCTTTATTCTTCTTTTTCTTCTTTTTCTTCTTCTTCTTCATAGGCTTCCCCAGCTCCCCTTTATCCTTGTCTAACCCATCAGTTTCATCTCTCTTCCTCTTCTTCTGTTTTTGTTTAATTTTCTCATTCATACTCCCTTCTTCCTGTTTAACTTCAGAAGAAGCTAACAGTTCAGCTTTAGCTGCTCTTAGTTTTTGTTTCAACTTCTTGTTTGATTGAACCATGGCAACAAGCCGCGGAAGGCAATATGAGTTTGCTGCTTAAAGATGGCGGAACAAAACCCTGCAAAAACCTCCTGCCTTGCCTCAACCCTTTTAACAAGCCCTCGTATAGGGAGTTCTATTTCCTTACTAAAACAAAGATTTTTTATTATTATTAGATAATTTCTATTGCGCACTTTACTTATTATTTCATATGTTCCTAATTACTTGTCTACTTTTTCTTTTTTTGTTTGTTCCTTTTTATTTGTCCATTTTGATAAATCAAGAAAGAACAAGAAATTTTTAGCTATTATATCCTTAATTAATTACTTTGAAAAAGGTAGAACTTTTTGAAAATCTTAAATTTTTAATTCATCCACTTCATAGTTAATAGGGGTAAAATAGTAAAATGACTATGCCAATCATTGTGTTCTTTTAGGAACAGAGGAAGTATTCAAGAAAAAATGATAAATACAGTAAAGTCTTACTAAATTAATACTCGGTAATTAATAATTTGTCTAAACTAATAATTTCCTTCGATTTTGACTTAGGTCAATGAAAAAATCACTAAGTTCGACAAGATAATATATTTTCAAAAGATTCCTATATAAATATATGGTCTCATTAATATTATAAATTAATAATTTTTTAAAAGTACAAAATATCTAAGACAATTTAGTGAAATATGATTCTATTGTGTTCTCTTTTGTTAAAAATTAAATTTAATTGAAGTTCTTCTCTAATTTTTCTTATTGCTTCCAAAAGTTCCAGTGTTGTCTTTTTTACTACACCATAAAATTGTGATGAGTTCTAGATGTGATAAGTATTTTCTTATGAATAATTGGTTCTAAAGGTATTGTATCACCTCCAACTTCATCATCAATATTATTTTTTCCTATGGTATTCACAATTTCTTCTAAGCTCTGAACCTCTGAACATGTATTATTTTCATCCATGTAATCTAACATATTTTTATGCCCATTTTATTGCAGTAACCGAGATCATTAATCATGACCTCAAGTTCATGAATGATGTTTTCACAAGTGGGTTTATTAAAATTCTCTGAGATTTCATCCCGAATGAATTTTTCAGTGTTGAAAACAATTTGCTATTGTCTCTTGTTGAACATTTGTTGTCCAAGCCGGGATTACAAAATTAATGGCATCCAAAACATTAATCTTTCCTGGATCAGTTTGTCGTCCAAATCGGGATTGCAAACATCCAAAACATTATTCATGGTACTTTATGTATAACAAATATATTTTTTATGTGAATTTCATAAATTTAATACATAAATTACTAAGATACAATGATTTTGATATACTCGAAATTAACCTTCATTTAATCTTAAAATACTATTTAAATTAATAAATATTAATTTATCGATTAAATAATAACTCTACAAAACAATAATAACATTTCATGATCTCGCCTATATTAATTTAGTGAGGTTTCATTGTGTACCCCTGAACTATCATATAGAGTACGTTAATACCCTTTGTTATACTTTTGGATTGTGTATACCTTTATCGAGTAACCGTCAATATTTTGAAATGTATGTACCCTTATGACAAATGGAGGGACACGGTATCAGTTATTTAGTGTAAGTTTGACAGCGGGATCGAGACAGAACCGGTACCAGACATATCAGTAACTATAGGAACAACCGTCTTGGATTGGTACGTACCGAGATCAGACCAGACCGATATCGGACCCCCTTTTTAATTTTAATTAAATTAAAAACTAATTTTTTATAATTGAAAAAAATTCAAAATATATAAATTATTTAATATTTCTTTTTAAAAGTACAACTTAGTAAGTTACACTCTTTTTAAAAAGTTTAAATTTTAACTCTTAAAACTTAAATTTCAAATTCTTAAGTCTTAAAAGTTTAAATTTAAAAATTTTAAACTATATTTAACTTACTTAAGTTTGAAACTTTTTAAACTATATCAAATTTTCAATGTTCAAACTTTTTTAAATTCAAATTGTAATTGAAGTTTGAAACATTTGAAAATTGAAATATATAAAAAAGACGTGTATTAAATTGAACACAATAATAAAAAAAAATTAAGGCGAATAACGTATAAATTTACTCATAAAAAAATATAAATAGAACAATTTTTATTACAAATATTAGAAGAGGACCTAATCTATGCAACCACCTTCTAGGAAGGGTTCTTTTTGAATTAGATCTCGAATTATCATACTAATATTTGTAACCTTGAAAATAGTTTTGTCATAGGTCATCTATCATTTCTTTCGTAACATGTTCTAGAAGTGATTGTAGTGCTTGTTCCTCCAATGCATTCATGGCATTTTCACTACAATCTACCAAAATTTCATTAATAGTATATTCAAATTGAACAGGTAATTGGAATGCCCATAATTCTTTCGCTCAACATTGATCCAATCTCTAAGCAATATCGATATCCCCAAGCTGTCTGATTTCATGAATACCTATACTCTCCAATTTGAAACCTTGCTGCACTAAAAACACTCTCCGAAACTACTAAAGATGCTTGAACAGCTAGCACATCTCAAACCACCGATTGAAATTTTGAAAATGTCTTGTCGCGACTCCTCCACCGTTCTAAAAATTGAGGGGTGCCTTGTTCATCCTTAATATTTTACGTTTCCTGATTAAAATATTCATCAAAACCATTCTTTCCATTAGAAGTAAGACCAAGATAATTTTCTAGCATATCATCAATATTATCTACATATTTCCACCTAAAATTTTCTTCTTTATGTACTATTTCAATTATTCTACCAAAATTATACAAGTCATACAATTTTCTAGCTTCAATTTTTATTTTATCTTTAACTGTTGTCAAATTAGGTAATCACTCGGCCTGAATATCTAAATTTCAATATATTTTTTCAACCATTTGTGATGCACCTATTTATTTGTAAGTTGATTTAATAAATAAGCAGTTAAATATATTTGAGGAATAGAAAAAAAATATTTTAAATTTTTTTCAATCATTGACTTAACGGACTCCTTAAACCTTGGAATATATTTGAACTTGAAAATTTATCATAAATAGCACAAATATTTGGTAAAACTGAACAAATAGTTGGATAATAAAATCCAAATATTTGTTTTGTAGCTAAATGAAAAAACTTTTAAAAACTCTATAAGATCCTTTATGTCATCCCAATTAGTATCGGTAAGTCTATACTTCATATTAGAATTATGAGTATTCCAAATCATTTGTAAAGGCTTTCTATATCAATAAGCAACTTTAAACATTTCATATAAAGAATTTAATCTACTGTATACTATTTTTGAATTTTTTCTAAGGGGAAGATTCAATTCACAACAATGATTTTCAAAATCTTTACGTTAGGCTTTACTTGACATTTAAAAGTAAAATGACATTCAGTTTCACATTTTATACAATCATTATTAAACATTATTGTACCATTTTTAACAATTATATTATATATGTGTGCATCACACCTAATAGAAAACCACTATCATAAATAGGAATAAGTACCAATTTTAGTATTTCTGCAACAACTGTATTATTAGAAACATTATCTAGGATGACACTAATTACTTTATTACAAATTTCATAAAATTCTAGAACTTCTACAATAATTTGAGCTATGTAACTATCAATTTTATGCATTTCACAATTTTTATAACCTAAAATTCATTTTTGCATGTTCCAATTTTCATCAATGCAATGGCTAGTAATAGTGAAATAATCATAATCATTAACACTACGACCCATATCAAAAGTGATAATAATTTTACAAGTATTATAGTAAAATAAACAACGAAGATAATGAAAATGTTGACCTTGATAATAAAATAGCCTTTTTAATTATGTTTCTTGAAAACTCTTTAAAAGATTGATTATAGACTATTTGAATATAATGAATAAAATCGGGATTTTCAGCAAAACTAAAAGGCAAGCCAGTACCAACAATCATTTTAGCTAATTCTTCAAGATCTCTTTCTCTACTATATGTGCGATGTCATGCCCCGAGCCTATACCATGGATGTGGCCGGCACTCAAGAAACATTGATGGTCCCTAAACGAAACCTAGGTTTGGCTAATTATAGACATGAGACTCAATATGATACGCGAAAACCTTAAATAGATGAATATTTAAATTATTTAAATAAAAGGTTTTAAGCACTTGAAATACTTGGCATGAATAAGTTCCAATAAAAGCATCCGGAGAAAAACATGAAAAAACATCTAGCACGACCTATCTATGAAGCCTCTATTGTTCAAGATAGAAGTCGAGAAAAGACCGACGACACCTCAAGTACTACTAAACAGAATACAAAAATGGAATTTCGGAAGCAAAGAGGTCTCTCCGAAAGCTATCAGAAAATGTGAAGTGATCTCAATGGAGCGTCTGTTGATGATCCTAATTAAGCACTTGTATCTTCATCATAAAAATATGTAGGTCGAATAACATCAGTACGTTGAATGTACAAATATGAAACATGATTGAATAAATAAATAACTGAACTGGAATATTTAAAGCAACTGAACTGAATTAATACGTGAATATGAAGTGAAAACTATTTAAGCTTTACAATAAGAAATGCAATAAAAACAATATGATAATAATATACTTTACTCTTTGGGGGAGTTTCTCTAACTGACAATTATAACTATGAATCTAGCAATGATACAATATTTTGCCCACTTTGCAAGGGTCATCTTATACATTGTCGGGTATATGATGCTACTACAACTATGTATCGATCTAATAGGCCTTATTAGAGGCAGAGAGGAGTCACACGACAAATTGGTGTGATCTTATCCTACACTGGCTATTTAGTTTTATGAGACTTGAGTTAAAAATAGACTCTTACCCTTTTCGGTGCTTAATACTACTACAAAAATACTCAATATTCATTATGCTCAATCACCCTTTACAAAGAAAGTGACTATTACTTTACGTTACTTTTCACTTTGCTTTACTGAAGTACTTTTCAGAAACATCAATTATACTCTTTCTCTTTTTCAATAGTCAAATGGTACATATGAAATCATTTGACTTTTCCTTTAAAGACATTGTTCAAAACTTGCATTTCAAAGGTATACTTATGGACTTATCTTTCATGTTTGAAATCGATATATAAGAACTGAAAACTTTTTATACTTTTCTGAAAATAGTGCTTTTTAAAAAATGTAAAATGATACATTCGGAACCATTAAAGTTCCTTTAAAACTCCTTAAATAACATGTATTTAGGTTGTAATCATGAAAACTATATCTGAAATCATATTGTGATCTAATCATTGATGACTTAGGAAGTCATACTGCATAAACACTGATGACATATCTAGATGACATATTGCTTAAACATTGATGACATACTGGACTATTGATGAGTCTGAGATTTGGACTCATTTAAGGCTTTATTTTTATAGATTTAATGCTTATTTTGTGCCACGACATTAACTATGGCGCTGGTTGGGAGACAACCCATGTTTTATTTGCTTTCTTTTTGTTTGTGAAATAATTGTGTGTTGATTATGCAGATTAAAGTGTAGAATGTGTTTGAAAGGTGCAGATTGGCGAGCTAAATGTCCAATCGGTGACTCACCGAAAAGGTTGGCGAGCCCGACCTAGACCGCCACTGGACTCTAGCAATTTTGAAATTGGAGTCTGTAAAACTCGGTGAGCCCAGGAGCAAATTGGTGTGTCGCCGTTTGGACCCCCCACATTAACTGGAGGTTTTGTAAAACTCGGTGAGGTAAGTGCCCAATCGGCGTGTCGCCAGGTGGGTCGGTGAGCAAAATTAGTGTCACCGAATGGGCGAGAACTGGACAGTTTTAAAGTTCAAAAGTTCAAAATCTTTCAGATTCCCTCACTTTTCAACTTTCCAAACTCACACCCGCACTATATTTTCCTATATTTTCATATTTTTACTAGTTACTAGTCGTCATTTGTGTGTTCAGAGTTGGATATCTCTGCCGCCTAGCTTTTCAACTTATTTAATCGGCATTAAGGGTTGGTTTTTCGAACCCCGAATTCATTTTAGTGATTTTACTCATTTGCAATTGATCTTATCATAGTGAAGTGTGTTGGGCCTCTTTGGTTTCATTGTTTTTGTTCTTGTGTGCATGTGTGCCTGTTTTAATTTGAAATTCTTGCAAGAAATGATTAATTGTTGATTTCCTGAAATTCTTGTGCTGTAAAATTGATCAAAATTGTGGGGTTGCGCTAATTTGTTGTTGAGTCTAGTCGGGTGAAGTCTAAGTAACCCGCATTTGTGTCAAATGACGTATTTTGCCTAATGATGGAGTGGTTGACGTCATTCTTAAGGGCTAAAGTTATCAAATGGCCAAATTTGGCCAAACCGGGAGAAGTCTGAGTATCCCGGGGACATGGGTGCAATGGGTCTAAGTCTAATTGAATGAGTGCATGTTTTTATTTTGTTTTCAGGGGTTGCGGGGTTGATTTTGGAAGTCGGGGTTGAAAGTATGCACGTTGGGCCGGTTTGGCGAGTTGGGTCGAGCTCGCCGAACCACTTGGTGGTTCACCGAATTCCCTCTGATCGCCTTTAATTTAATGCTTAAATTGAGTTTGGGTTCTGTAACTTTCGGCAAGAAGCCTGAGTTCGCTGAGTGCACTCGCCGACTCGCCGAAAGTCCTTCTTGATTGCCCTTTCTGCGCCCCTAACCCCTAAAATGCACTGTAACTTTCGACGGGCTAGCCCTGCTCACCGAATGCTATCGGCGATTCGCCGAAAGGTTCCTCCCATCATCGACATGGAAAATTTTTTGAGAAATTTTGAGCCAATCCTTTCGGCGAGCCCGATCTGGCTCGCCAAAGTGATTTGGCAACTCGCCGACCGGTTCGGTGAGTTTGTTTGCTATTATTTTCTGCAACTTTGTTTGAACTATTTCTAACTCTTTTTGATGTTTTTGCAGATATGGCTAGAACCAACGTCGGTATGTCGCCCTGTAAATGAGCATGTGGCATAGTTATAAATGAAAGAGGAGTCAACCCTCTTAAAAAGGGAAGAACAGAGCCTCCAAAAGGAGGTAAGGGCAAAGGGAAAATGCCGTATCTGAGACCCCGGAGCACAGCTCCGACAGGGATAGAAAGTCTATTGACTCCCAAGCTACACTCTCTGAGCCGGATGATGATTAGCCCCTATAGTCTAGGTGAGCGGAGATCCATGCTAGGTCTTGCCCAGACTCATCTAGAGCTCTAACAACCACTTCTCCTGCATCAGGCACAATACCACTTCGACACCACCTGTGGCCCAGTGCCATAGTACATGCTCTTTTTCCTCGGCTACTTAATAGATTAAAAGCCGAAGGGTTGATGACCATTCTAGAAGAGAAGCTTCTATCCATAGAGTGTCTAGAGGGTAGATACTCTAGTGTGAGAGAGATACTCCAGTGGCACAAATTCCATATCTTCACTAGGCCTTGAGGCCCATATATCCCCACCTTGGTCTATGAGTTCTACTGTGCTTATGCTGATCTAGTTCCTCAGGGGAAGAAGAAGGCCAGTGCCTCTATACCGGTGAAGTCGGTAATAGTTTGAGGAAGAGAAGTGGGGTGCAACAGTGACCACATAAATGCTGTGCTTGAAAGGGCCACAGGATTCGAGCACGAGTATGAGGGCCTGACGACTGCTCAGTCCCTGGGCGACCTTAAGGTCTGGATTGCCTCCCTTATTTCTGATACCACTCTGAGGTGGATCGAGGCGGGAGCCTAGATAGAAAATAAGGATTTGAGTGTAGCTGGACGGTATTGGTTCATATTCATCAGCAGCTCCATCATGCCTTCATAGAACGAATCCATCCTCCGTCATGCAAAGACAGCCTATTTAGGATCAATCTTAGCAAAGAAACGGCTCAACTTGGGACTTATTATTGAGTAGGAGATGGCCATGATGGCCAAACAACGCCAGACATCCCTGCCTTTCCCGGTCTTGATCACAGAGTTGTGCTGGTGTGCTGGAGTTCCTCGGGACTTGAAGAGAGATATTGAGGTCACTCCTTCATCCTCCACTGATATCCGACGTATTGAGGCCGAGTACACTCGGGAGGAGGCAGATAGGAGGAGAGTAACTTTGATAGATACATCTCCGGAGGTGGACATTGACTCTATACCTGCAGAGGCATCTTTGCCTACTCCGTCCTTCGGGCCTTCAGGTACATCTGCTCCTACTTCTTCCTTCCAGGCACCTGGTACTTCTACCTCTTTTGAGTCCGCTAGGATTACTCAGGCTATGATCCTGAAGATGGGGCACCTGGCCCATTCAACTGATGTGAGGGCTACCTGATTGGAGGCCGTAGTCCCATATATGATTGAGAGTGCCATCCTTGGTGCACTGGCCCCCCTCCAGTCTTCTATTGATGATTTGACAGCGAGAGTCGTGACTTGTTAGCTTCGACAGGGGGTGTCTTCTGAGGTTACGACTTTGAAAGCTGAAGTTACAGATCTGAGAAAGGACATGGACTACTTAAAGTCTAGTAGATGATGTGGATTCCCCGAACAGTTCTGAGATTCCTCCGATCACCATCGAAGATATGTCGATAGATGATGTGGCAGCTGATGAGTCGGAGGCAAAGACCGATGAGAAGCAGATTGAGGTGAGAGAGAAGAGCATCTATGGAGACCTTTCTGACCTTGAGGAGACGATTGTACAGTTGGTGATTCAGACATCGCTAACAGAGCCGTCCATGATAGGCCCTAGTGGATCGAGTGCTGTTGTTGTGACACCGGACACTGATGCCCTGATAGATGGAGCGACTGCTTAGACAAGACTTTTCTTTACCTCCCTCTTTGTCTTCTTTATTTGACTTTGGATGTTTTATTGCATTTGAGGACAAATTGCTTTTTGTTTGTGGTGGGGTGAGGTATTTCCATACCTATCTCTTGTGACTGTTATTTTTGTATACATTGAGTTTTGTGATGTAAATTGTGTTTTGGCACTGTTTTTGTGGATGTTTGAGCTTGTGGCTCCTTGTTTTTAATTGTAAATGATTTTTGGACCCTTACAAATTTTTTTTGCCACCTCTTGTGTCACTTGTGATCAATACCGATGACTTGAATAGTGCTCTCAATCGAACAAAAATATAAATGTGCGGCTACGATGAGGCCAAATGAAGTTACAAAAAAATGGGTCTCTCTTGATGAACATTGCACACTAGCGAAAGTGTGCAGTCTTGTTTGATATTGGTGCCAATGCCTTGTGTGATCAGCTTACCGTGAACCATGTGTGATGACACCTAGAGTTTGCCCCGTTGGTCAAGTTGACTAAGTGATGCAAGCTCTTGAAATGATCTTAGGAACAAATTTTAAAGAGTGAAAAAAATTGACATTATACCTCTTTTGTGGCCTACCTTGTGAGTGTGTGAACTTTGCTTGAACACATTTTGAGCCTTAGCCTTTCCTTGGAAGAAACTTGATGAAATTGTGACCTTTCTTTATCCCTTCACCCATAATTCTCATGATTTGTGGTTTGTTTGAATAGTCAACTTAGGCCAGAAGCCTAAGTTGGGGGTGTGGTGAAAAGAGAAGGTAATTCAAGAAGTGCAAAGAAGTCCCATTTGACCCATGGTTTTGAGAAAGATGGAACCCCTCCATACAAAAAAAAGAGAGAAAGAAATGAGAAATGAAAAAAAAAAAGACTGAAAAAGTTTTGAAATAAAGTTGTGAAAGTGCAAGAGAAATAGGGTTTCCGACATTCCATGGAAAGTGAATAATGGGGTGGCTTTTGAGCATAAATGAAAAGAAAAGGGAAGAAAGTGTTGTTCATACCACATTTCACGAGGATAGAAGCCGCTGAGCCTAAATGACCATACCTTTACACTCAGGCCCATTACAAGCCTTAAAAAGACCTTTTTGATCTTGAGTGAGCTGAAGTGTTGGTTGGAAAATAAGGGCAAACCTATGGGTGGAGTCATGCATGTGTTCATCTTTGTGAGTGTGAGAGTTGTATGTGATTCCAGAACTATAAAGTATTGAACCATTGTGTGTGCATATGGAATCGTTCTTTATGTGAGGGCATTTGAGTACCTTTGTTGAGCTTGAACTTGCATTTAAAGCAAGTATTATGAGCTTGAGAATCTTCGGTAATGGTGAGTGACAACTTGAATCTTTGAGTGCACAATTGATCCTTGCATTAGTGAGTTGAGTCTTGTCGTGTGCATTCATAATTGAGTCTTATGTAGCACTGTTTGAGACATCCTTTTTGAACTGCTGAACTTGAGTTTTACTTAAGGACAAGAAAAAGTTTAAGTTGGGGTGTTGATGAGTTCGAAATTTGGACTCATTTAGGGATTTATTTGTATAGATTTAGTGTCCTCAAATGCAAAATCCAATAACTGATGTAAAATCCTTGATTTTCAGGTATTTGGATTGAGGAACAAAGCATGGACACTAATTTGCAAAAAGGAACTAAGCGAGCTGAAAGAACGAAGAAATGAAAGCGCGGTGATCGCCACGACCCTTTGGCGAGTCGCCGAATGGCCACCATCTCACCTAAAGTTCTGGTGTGCCAAGCCCTAAAGGAGAAAATCAAGTTCGCAAGAGAAAGGAGCAGTCGGCGTGTCGCCGAGTGGTTTCGCGATGCAGTGTTGGATCGCCCAAAGTTACAGAACTTGAGGATGCTGAAGACAAAAGCAAAAAGGCGATGGAACTGACCAAAGGGTGATGCGCCGAGCTGATCGGCGATCCTCACTTACTGCGCCGAATGGTCCTTCGTAACATATTTTTGGCGGCTATAAATATATTTTCAAACATTAAGTTTGAGAGCAGATTTTTGGGATTTTTCATATCTTAGAATTTTCAGTTTGAACTCTGAGTATTGAGACAAGTTTTCCTTAGCTTCGAAGAATTGAAGTTTTTCACTTTTGAGAAATTGGAAGTTGGTCTTTGAGATTCTTCAATTTGGACCATTGTAAGGACGAAATTAATCTTACCCAGTTGATGGAAACATAATTTGGTAACGATTTTTATCTTCTTATGATGTCTAGCTAAAACCTCAATTCTTGGGGTGTGATTATGTGATTATGGGCTGATTTAGCTTATAGGTATTGCTAATTGTTAGTTTAAATGTTGTTTAGAAGTGATTTCATTCATTAATTGTGGTTTAATTTAAAGAATTGTAGTTGTAAATGTAGTTCTACCTTCGTGTTTTTGGCTTGCCCGAGAGAGAGGTTTTAAAACCAAGATTATTGATTGATGGTTTGTGGGTATTGGGTTGTCATGAGTTCAACTCAAGAGAGTGAATTCTAAACCCTTTTCCACACATTAAGCTCGAGAGAGTGAATGGACTAAGGCGTAGGCTGTTCTTATGTTGTATGCTTGTCGATGTTTGAGAGAAATTGACTTGATTCGGGGTAAATTGTTCGAGAGAAAATTTACCTCCTCTATAGTCTAGCTTATTCACTAATTTACAACTATTTCCAAATAGTTGCAATTACCCATTTGTTTATATTAGCCTATAATCGAATCACATCCCAAGAACCTGTCTCATTATTGTTATTTTTTTGTTGTTTGATGCTGCTGTAGTTGATAATTTCAAACCAAAACCCCCTTATTTGACATTCGTGTCACCCCCTGATTTGAATTATGTTTTTATTCGATAATGTTTATTCTTATGACTGATTTGAGCATATTCATACTTTCCTATTGAATCTTAAAAACGTACCACTCCCTGTGGGATTCGACCTCAACTCATTTAGTTGGGTTATATACTGACTAACGATTGTTGACGCTTAGCATTGGATGAAGTGTCTTTGAAACGTTATTAATCAACTATCATACAAATCATGAATCATAGCTTAGCATTGGATCATTGTCGCTTACCATTTGCGTTCTCTTAAACTCTTCTAAAAAAATACTTTAAAATACTCTTGAACTCACTTAAAAATTCCAAAATCAATGCATGAAAATAAATGAACAAAGGCTTTCAACAAAATATTATCAACTAGGGTTCATGTGAAATAAAAGCATGAATAACAACCCAATAATCTCAATGCATAAAATATCATAATCTCATAATTAAGAAATTAGAACTTGGAATAATAATACAATTTAGAAGTGGATTTAACTCTTACTAACTGAATTTAGATGTAGGGCGTGATGACAAATTAGTCCAACACTATGAATAACCTTACATACCCGGAAGAAAAAAGCTCTTAAAGAAGTTTGAAGAAGAACTTGATTGGAAGACTTGAAATCCTAGCTTGAAGGAGAACAATCAAGAAAACGTTTCTTTCGATTCTTAAACTAGTTTCTTGAAAATCCTATGGCAAAGAATTAAGATTTTCAGTAATGATTAATATTTTTATTAAGGAATTTGAGTCGGAAATAATGAAATTCTTGGAGAAGAACTTAACTTGAAGAAGAATCTTGAAAAAGATTTGAAAGAATCTTGCTTGGAAGTTTTATGCTTTGATTTTTCTTAGGGTTTTACCTTAGGGTTTGAGAGAGAAGAGACTGGGGGGGGGGGATTAAGAGATTAAAATTTGATTGTGCCTTTTATTAGTCAATAAATTCGTTTAGGATTTTCTTTGGGGTAAAAATATTAAAACAACCCCTTTTAGTATTTTTCCGTCCGCTAAATCGTCACAACATTGTATTAGGTTAATAAAATGATCATAACTATTTACTTTGAACTCAAATTGATGCAAAGTTGGAGGCGTTGTAAAGAAGACTCAAATACCTTTAATGTGATTGTGATAGGTTATGAGCCAGATAAACCCTTGTATTCTAAGATATATAGTAATTTGAATGTGACTCAAGTAGAATCTTATATCAAAACTTAATTGGTAAGGAATGTTTCATCTCAACTTTGTGTTAGAGGATTCTAGTGACCTTAATTCATATCCAAGTCCATTCCCATGCTAAATAATTGATCTTAACACCTCAGAACAATGTAGAATCACTCGATAAGACCTTATACACAAATGCAAAATGGTTTAGGCCTTAACTTATAAAATTTTAGGGTGTTACAATATCTCCCCCTTGGAATCATTCATTCTTGAATGAGATGAACTCAACATGAGAAGGAAATGAGTTACTCTTACTATCCTATGGGAAATCTCATCCTAAGAATACTACTTCTTAATACCACATTCAACAAAACTTTGAGTCCTAATCAAGAAGCACCTAACGCATCATGCATTCATCCACATGTTATCAACGCAACATTCAAGCCTAGAACTATAACCACTCCATGGACTCCTACTAACCAATCCTTCTAAGAATTCCTCTTTCTCTCGTCACCTCTACCAACTGATATTTCACGCATTACTAGTTGTAAACCGATTAAGTATTCTCATCTAACTATTACTCATTGTAGAACATCATCTCCTTCTTCCTCCACATTTAAAACCTTAGATGGAATAAGCACACTGCCATTTCCATAATAAGAAATATCAATCCTCTCTTATCTATCATCACACAACTACTATCAACAACATCAAAACTAAAAAAGACCATTGAAACAGTTTTAGGGCAAAAGATCATAAGCACGATTAATTCGAGAAATCTAATATAAGAATATGAATGATGTCACATTATGTTGCTAGCCACTGAGAGTAAATAATGAATTTGCGAGACTTAGCATACTATGAGACATGAGTGCTTATATGAATAGGTTCATATCATGAGTCTGATATCCATAAATTTATGGAGTAAGATTGAGATTAATGGGCTAAAGTCTTTGCCCCTCTTTCTCGAAACTGAGCATAAAGGTGAATCTATCTAAAGTGTATGAGTATAGGTCATGAACATAATTCTGATATTAAAAACCTCAACAAGATGTTGTAATGAATGAACTTTGAGAATTACGCTAGAGTATGAGTGGATTGAAATAACACTATAACTCTTTCTGAACACATCACTATCTCATTCTTAACACGTGACTTGGTTTCTTATCTTATCATCTCCCCTTTAAGTCTGAAGCTGATAATTTAAAGGTATGGATCTCTTTTCATATTTTCTAAACTAGTCTATATTCAATTTACTCTAATACTCAGGAAATACCACTATCATGGTTACTGAACTCTCTATGTGCACATATTAAGATTCCTTCTAGGGATTTTATCTGAGATGCCCTTCTTAACCTCTTACCATCGACTTATAAGTCCTCTTAATCTAACTCTTAATAAAAAAAAGTAATGCTTGCATTAGTCTATTCCACATTGACAACTCAAATATATTATTTCAGAACACATGAAAAATTATAAACTTAATTGTAACCTCATTTGACTACATATGATCTCAGGTACACCTCCTAATGCTTTTGATAATCTAATGACTTATCTACACTGCATTTGTCTCATCTAAGTGTCATAATACCACCCTTGTGCCGCTCACATTTATTGCAAACTAACACCTTAATTCCTCACCTACTTTATACCATACCTACTAGATCAGATCTCAAAACTAACATCGTCAGCCTCATGTTGCCATCTTTTTTATCACGACACTCGTCTCAAATTCAAGCTTAGCGTCTAGTACTAAATACATATATCAATATAATTGCTCGCATACCATACTAACTTACAACTACTAGATATAATTAAGAAACACTTACCCACTAAGATCTCATAGGAAGTTGTCAATCTTAATCTCTAGTCTACCTAGTTACAAATTACAGTCACATTCCCTTTCACAAATTAAGCACTATTGACCCATTCACTATACATCATTGCCTTATTAGTTCTATAACCCATTAAATATCATGGGGCTCTCCCTGAAAAAATTATAAGCCTATCTTAGATATATCATCTCATTAATACTCTACTCTTCTATTAAACACCTATACTTGATACTTACAAACACATTGACACATCATCATAAACTCATTTATGGTTCAAGAATGTGATGATTTGTAGATTTACACTTATTTGAGGCATTTTTAGTTCAACAATTAGTGCCTCAATGACTAATTATGTCATATTCTGATGATTTTGATGATTTGCAGCTACCAAGGCTAAAGAGCTAGGTAAGAAAGAAAGACAATAAAACATTGAAAAAAGTGTAAACTCCACATTGGAAGTCGCCTAACCAAAAGGGCAGATCGCCCAAATGACATGACCTTGCCCAAAGTGATAGTCCTTATAATTGAAGATAATCAAGGCAGGTCAGTGAACCAAAAGAGAAACAGTGATTTGCCGAAGATGAAACCATCACCGAAGGTGACATGATTTGAATGAAAAATGAAGGCATAAAAGGCGATCAAAGGTGGTAATCAGTGATGCGCTGAATGTGAAAGACAAACTCAAATGAGTTCACTGACTATGGTTAAATCACCTGAAGCCTGAAAAAAAATAAAAGATGAGACGAGGAATGGATGATGATCCACCGATCTGGCTAAGTGATATTGCCGAGTTGGTCACATAATGGATTTTGGGAAACTATAAATAGCCCAAATGAGAGATAAAATGGAGAGCTTTTGAGTGAGAGTTTTTCAGAAGAGTCTTAGTTTTTAGAGTTTTTATGTATGAGATATTTCACCTTGTGAAAAAGATCTTTAGTTTTGAGTTTTTCAATTTTGCTTTTACAATTGACAATTGGAAGTTGAAATTGAAGTGAGTGTTGATAATAATTGCTTAATTTCATCTTATTCGTAGCTGCTATTATGATAGGTATAATTCCTTTACTTTTTATGATGGGTGACTAAAATCCCAAGTCCAAGGGTGAAATTATGGGATTGAGTGGTGATTTAATGTAGTGGATATTGTGGGTATTTAGTTTGATGTATGTAATTTAAGTTTGATAACTATGATTTGCTTGAAAGAGGGATTATGGGTCATATCTATTTGCCCAAATCTGCTCGAAAGAGAGATTTCATAAGGTAATGGGTTGTTTTGTTATTCACATAAATGAGACTGAAAGGATATTCTATGAATTGATGCTATGAGATCTTTAGAAGATTAGTTTCATTGAAGATGACCAACCTATCAATGAATGCTTAGCACTATTGAGCAACATAATTACCTCTCTGTGATATCGATTCCAATCCCTACACCCATAGATTACTTACTAACTGTTTGAATTTCTAAAGTTTAATTTAATTGTGATATTTGATATCATAAACTATTTTGTAAATTTGGTGGAATCATCCACCCATTTGTCTTATCCTACTACAATGAACAAGTATGCATTCTTAATTTCATAGTGGAATTTTTATCAATATACCATTCCCATGTGGAGTTCAGCCCCTACTCTTAGTTGGGTATTTTTATTGACAACAATCGCTTACTCTTTGAATTTATTTTTGAGAGTAGTTTGAGTGTTATAAGAAATGGTGTCGTTGTTGGGGAATGGTGGCTAAAAATTCAATTAGCGAAATTAGTTTGTAAACTTATTGAATTGTAGTAGATTGTTGCTTGACATTTTTGTATTATTGATTTGAGGTATAAATATGAGTGATAATGGTAGTGACAACGATAGTCACTACGAGAAAAATGACAATATGGGTGACGCAAATGACACGCGCATGAATTTTATTGCAATCAATTGAGCTATCCAGTTACCACTCACAACAGGGAGGGCAATGTTCCATGTAACCATAATAATTCTATAACTTCTTTAGATGAGAGATATGTTTGGAGGATTGGCTCATTAAGACCCTCACGAACACCTTCAAAATTTTATGGATATATGTGTGTCGTTCATCATCAAGAACATCTCACAAGAGTTGATTCGGTTGATAATATTCCCTTTTTCTTTGACGAGGGAAACTACAAGATGATTGACCGAGTTACCGAACAATTCTATCACTTCTTAGGAGGAGTTGACTGATTCTTTCTTGGAGAGATTTTCCTCCCTCGAAAATGGGTAAGCTTATGGACAACATCCAAAACTTCAAAAAATTGGGAGGTGAACGTCTTCACAAAATATGGTTATAGTTGCGGAAATTGCTTCTATAATGTCCAATACATGGTGTTCAAGACAATTCACCACTGCAATACTTTTATTGTAGGCTTGATTCAGTCAATAGGGGCTTGATTGATCAACTTATCCAAGGTGGGCTAATGCGACAACTCTTTGATGTAGAAATACTGTAGCTAGATAATATGACAAAAGTGAACCGAGCATGACATACTAGAGAGGATCAAGTATCTTCTCAACAATGGGGAACAAGCAAGAAGAACATGAAGAAAGATCATGAGCGAGATGAAAACATTACTAAAATGATGACCCAACTCGACTTTCTATCCAAACATGTCATGGGAGGTGGATAAAAAATAGTAAACACAGTTGGAACAAGCAATGGGCAGTTTCCGAAGGATGCCAAGTTTGAGGTATCTACAATGAAAAAGTGAAGTACTTGGGAAATCAATTGGCGGGGTGGGTTCTCATCATAACTACCTAAAACAGGATTGGCATCAAGGTTGTAACAAAGATCGAGATAATGATTGGAGATATTGGAGAGATCGAGGTGGAAATTAGAGAGATACAAAAGCTGAGAAAGATGGTATGTCCCACCTCATGATCGCTCAAAACCAAAAGAACCAGCTGAACCTTAAGGAAATCAAACCAAAGAAATGCTAACGAGGATCTTCAATAAGTTTGAAGGGTCTGACAAGGTGTTAAAGGATTTGAAAAATGACTCCTCCACCTTGACTCAAATGGTTACCTCTCATTCGGTGTCAATCAAGAAACTGGAAATGCTAATGTGTCAGATCTCCACCTTTCTCAATCTAAGGCAAAAGGAAACGTTGCCTAGTGACACCATCTCAAATCCCAAAAATGACTATTGATAAAGTAAGAATTGTGTCATGTCATGATGTTAAATAAGACACTTTTTGAGAGGCAACCCAAGCTTATTTCAATGCTTTCAATAACATGTGTTATGAGTGCAGGTTGAAAAAAGTTGAAATGTTAAGAAAGGTAACTTAGGTGATGGTAAAGCTTTTAAAATCGTAGATAATAACTCAATGTATAAAAATATCAATAATAAACTCTTCACTCTTATTTGGGAGATTCTCTAACCGATAATCATCACTATGAGCTATGTGATGATATAGCGTCTCTCCCACGCTGCCAGAACTATTCTATACCTTTACGAGGAATAAAACATCAGTGGATCCACTAAGCTATGCTTAAAAGCAACAAGAAATCATCTAAAAAGTATGATCCTTTACCCATGTTGGCATACATGGGTTATGAGGATATTGAGTTGTCTGAACTCATCCCCATCGGTGCTCAATACTACTCCTAATAATATATATAAATCATGCTCAAATGTATAAAATATAACTCTTCCTCAACTTGAGATAATTACTCAAAAGATCCTTTAAAAGAGGTGATCCTCAAGACTCCTCATAAACTCATTTAGAAATCAATGTTTCTCTCATTTTAAATGTAAAAATGTAACAGACTTGGGAATACTCAGTTCCCTTATACTCATTTTGAAATATGAAACTCAACTCTCCTCATTGTCATACTCATTTACTCAATTCTTAAAACAAGTTATAAATAATTGTAAAAGCCTTCTCAAAATGACTCAAAAGGACTTTCTCAAACTTTCCTCTTAACTTTACCTTAAATTTGGAATGTGAATTCAAGAGTTATGATTAGGATATATAGGATATCTGAATGATTAATGCAGACTTAGATAGGTAGTATTAACAAGAGAGCAAAAAAAGGATTTAAAGGAACGCATACGAGACAAAAAATGAAGGTGAAAGGGGCTCGACGCCCCTGGCGCATCAGTGGCGCACCACGCCAGTCCTTAATTAACTTGGGCTGGTTTGGGGTGCACTGCAGGCGCAAGATGCCAACCCCCCTGGTACGATGGTGGTGCGCCGCCCCAGCCCCAACCCAAAACTTTTTGACGAATTTTTCTTCTCAATTTTTTAGTCCTAACTAATCTAGAATCAATTGATTTCTTCCAAACAGTAATACCCCAACTTATCGAAACATCTAAATTAACTCGTACCTTCGTGGAAAGGTAAAGAGGGTGACTAAAAATTAAGAATGATGTGGTATGTCATATTTTGAGTGTTCAAGGGTTGTATCTGAAGTTCTGAAGTTAGGTAAGTGGAAAAATAAAAGTTGGCGAATCTTATAGTAAGTTCCTTCCTAAAGATTTCTCTAAAATTTGGGTTAAATGTCTCGGAGGGTTTCTCCCAATCTATAAAGAGTTATGGGGCCCACAACCTACTAAATTGAATGTCTACGAGTCTAGTTTCAAACGCGTTAACCTATTTGTTAATACGACTTCAGAATAGAAATATTCACATTTTTGCGAGACTACGCAAGTAGGCACGTGAGGTGGGGCCCTAGGTTGGTGAACTTTTAATATATCTTCTTGTTCGAATTTTACTCCATTTTTTTAGTTAAGAACCAGAAAACTTAGAAAGCCCATATCTAGGATTAACCAAATTATATATTTTCTCGACCTAAGTCCTTGATGAATGTTGTTCTACGCGTTGAGCTTGTCATCATGGTATAATTTGTTTTATCGATTTCATAGTATATCATACTTTGGTGTAGGGACAACAAGGGTTTGGACATATTTTATGGTTTTGAGGTGTATTAAGAACTTAAGATCAAGGTAAGACCCTCTTTCATTGATTCTATCTTTTATAAGCTTCAAATAGCAATTTGTAACGGAAATACATATCTTTTATCGGATTATCGTGGTATCTTCTATTCTTGTGTGTTGATTATGGTCCTGCCTTGTTGTAGTATCGAGGGGGTTTGTGACTAAAAGTCGTTAGGCCACGTGAATTCAACAAAAAATATGTTAAGGCTATTACCTTCTTACGACATGTTTCCTTAAAGCTTAGGAGAACTGTAATTGGGTTGTTATCGTTGTTATTCGTGTAGCCATTGTTGTTGATTATTGGCTGCTCGAGTTGATATAATCCTCCCTTGTCGGGATTCTTATTTAGTTAGTAGCATCCCTATATTGGACACGACTTAGATGCTATTTGTATAGGTTTCTTATAGCTAAATTGCTCCATTTTAGCCTATTGGATTGTTATTGTTGCCATTGGGACTATTATGGTTAGCTGCATGAATGTGATCTATGCCTAGAAGGGATATGTTCTGCCTACGTGGCTATATTGATGCCTAGAAGGTCTATGAGTTACCTACGGGGCTATATTGATGCCTAGAAGGGCCATGAGTTGCCTATGGGGTTATATTGACGCCTAAGAAGGCTATGTGTTGCCTACATGGCTATGTTGTTGCCTAAGAGGGCTATGAGTTGTCTATAATCTATATTGATGCCTAAGATAGCTTTGTCTTACCTACAGAGCTATATTAATGCCTAAGAGGGCTATGTGACTGTCTACTGGGTTTGGGGACTACCGATAGGGGTATATAGACTGATTGGCACCTTTTTGGCTTATGGGGGATTTGGTAGGTGGTCTTGTCTGCTCTTTGTACCTGCCGAGCTTATGGGGGCTTTGTTAGCTTTTTGTTTTATTATTTTTGATAAGTTTAGATTTAGGAGCAGGTCAGTACACTTATCTTATCCTTGGTTTATTTAATGGATTACTCCCAGTATATTAGGATACCTGCTCATAGTCTATTGCCTTTCATACTCGGTACATTATTTGGTATTTATATCCCATTGCCTCGGGTACTGCATTCATGCCTGTTGGTCCGGACAGATGATACAATAGACCTCATTAGAAGCACGATTGACTTCTATCCAGTTGGCTAGCCCCTTTTCTTCGGAGCAGCCATAGCTGGGAGGTTTGTTAGATTTTTTTGTATATATTTTATCGGTAGGCTGGGGCCTTGTCCTTCTAATCCTTACTACTCATATAGGATTGCACACTAGTGTGTCAGGTGTATAGCTACATTATGTCTATACTGGCCTAGTTTGTTGGTTTGCTGAAGATTGTTAGCTGTTTGATGTATTGTCTTGATATATACCTACTTTGAATTTCGGTATAGGGATCAAAGTTGCCTCGACGGCCTAATCGGGATTTATGTGCTAGTTGGCTATTTCTTTATATGAACTCTTGGGATTAGCTGTTTTCTTTTATAGATCTTATGACAGGGGCCTTGCCGGCCGAGGGCTTAATTTTAAGCCGAGATATACTTGTTTGATTTTTTATTGTGTGTGGCTGCCATGCGCTTGTAGCAAATGGTTCAGCATGGTCGGCTTGGGCCTAAGTTTTGGCATTAGGAGCTAGTTGCCCCCCTTGAGTTTGGGGCGTGACAAACTTGGTATTAGAGAAACATCATATCCTAGGGAGTCTACAAGCTGTGTCTAGTAGATTGTTGTTTATAAATGTGTTGTGGACCACATTCGATAAGGAAGAAGCTACTGTCATGTTAGAATGACTATCCTTCTTTTGCTCACCTCATGCTATAGAGCGGTGTCTTAAGGGTTGAGGTTTTTGGGTTATAATTTATATTTGTATGCAGACAAAGATGACTAACACCAAACAGACCACGACTAGCCAGGGGCTAGATATAGCTGCAGGCGAGGGTACCGACAAGGTACCACAGTTGGAGGTAGCCCATTGTGAGACACGGGTGAGACATTTTCTCAGCCCCCTATAGCTTTTCCATCGCTTTAGAAGCCTCTGAGGGCTACAGTTATCCCGGCTCCACCAGCAGTACCACCTCTGGTTCCTCCTATTTCATTTTATCAGGATTTCAAGAGTGCAGTATGTATGTTAGCACAGTTAGTAGCTACACAGTGACAACCAGTTGCACCAGATATTGGTAGACCTTCTGAAGGGCCTGAAAGTTCAAGAGTTCATGAATTTCTTCCCTTGAATCCTCCACAATTTATAGGAACAGATCACTCAGAGGACCCTCAATACTTTGTTGATCAGCTTCATAGGATCTTCAGAGTCATGCATGCCTCAACGACTGAGTGAGCTGAATTAGTAACATTTCGATTGCGTGATGTTGTAGTATTGTGGTACAAAAGTTGGGAGAGATCTAGGGGAAAATATTCATCTCTACCCACTAGGGATAGGTTTACAGAAGATTTCATAGATCACTATTTCCCTCGAGGGATTAGGGATGCCCAGGTGGACTAGTTTTAGAACCTCCGACAGGGAATCATGAGTGTCCGAGAGTACGGGCTGAGATTTGAATCATTGGCTATATATGCACCAGCATTTGTTGATATGATGCACGACAAGGTGCGTAGATTTGTGGGAGGGCTTGACTAAAACTATATCGACTCTTGTTCTACCACTGCACTAAATGATATTATGGATATCTCACAAATTCAGGCCTTTGCATAGGTTATAGAGGATCTTCACCATCTACAGTATATGAGTGAGAGGGTCGAGAGAGAGACAAAAGAGGGCTAGGCCCGCTGGTTCATAGGGAGATTTTTAGGGTGGTCCGAAACCCCGATATTCTAGTAGGCCACCTAGATCTCCACCAGAGCAGTCCAAGAGTAATAGATTTGATGGTCAGGGACAGTCAAGCCCAGGTGAGGGTTCACGAGCATCAGGCTATTAGCAGCAGAGGGGTTCAGTACAGGCTAGATAGCCCCTTCGCGTTGCACTACTTGAGGTAGGATGCATTTCGGGAGGTGCAGGCAGGGTTCCATAAGTTGTTATTCTTGTGGACAGATGGGGCATGGGTGGAGGAACTGCCCGACTATAGGTCAGTCGACTGGGTCAGTAGTAGGTTCCTCCTCATCAATAGAGTCTACAAGGCGTGGACGCCAAACTTTAGCAGGTAGAGGCATGCAGAGGCAGAAAAGGAGCATCTAGTTATGGTAGTGGCCAGAACCGTATATATTCACTAGCCGACCGACAAGACTTAGAGTCATCACCAGATGTTGTGATAGGTACATTGATTCTTTGCTCCCAATGTGTTTATGCTTTGATAAATCTTGGATATACTCTGTCTTATGTTACTCCATTTATTGCGGTGGAGTTATGTATAGTAGCAGAGTCATTAGATCGACCCATTATTGTATCTACATCAGTTGGTGAGTCTATTATATCTAAGAGAGTCTATCGAGGTTGCATGGTATAAGTTATCGACCGTCTGACCTCTATAGACCTGGTAGAGTTAGAGATGGTCAATTTTGACATGATTATGGGTATGGACTCGTAAGAGTCGTGTAATGATAATATTAAGTGTCGGAGAAAGATTGTTAGATTCCACTTTCCAGGAGAGGCAGTTCGAAAATGGAAAGGCGATACAACAACACCGAAATGCAGGTTTATTTCCTATCTTAAGGTGAGGATGATGATTACTAAGGGTTGTATTTATCATCTTGTTCGCGTTCATGATATGGATGCAGAACCACTGACTCTTCAGTCTATTCTGGTAGTTAATGAGTTTCTAGATGTATTTCGAGATGATCTTCCTGGTATCCCTCCAGAACAGGAAATTGATTTTGATATCAATATACTACCAGGTACATAACCCATATCTATCCCTCTTTATATAATGGCTCATGTTGAGCTAAAGGAGTTGAAAGATCAGCTAAAAGACTTGCTGGATAAAGGCTTTATCAGGTCTAATGCTTCACCATGGGGTGTGCCAGTGTTATTCGTAAGGAAGAAAGATAGCTCACTGAGAATATGTATAGATTAACGACAACTGAATAAGGTGAGTATAAAGAATAAGTATCGCCATCCAAGGATCATGACTTGTTTGGTCAGTTACTAGGTGCTAAGTGCTTCTCGAAGATTGAGTTAAGATCAGGGTACCACCGGGTACGACTTCGGGAGAAAGATGTTCCAAAGAGAGCTTTTAGAACCAGATATGGACACTTTGAGTTCTTGGTAATGTCTTTTGGATTAACTAACACCTCAGTAGTGTTCATGGACCTGATGAATTGTATATTCAAGCCGTATCTAGACTTGTTCGTGATTGTATTTATTGATGATATTTTGGTGTATTCACGTTCAAAATCTGAGCATGCAGATCATCTGCGAGCAGTCCTTCAGGTTCATCGAGATCGAGAACTTTATGCAAAGTTTTCTAGGTGTGAGTTTTGGTTTGACTCTGTAGCTTTCTTTGGCCGTATTGTATCAGATATAGTCATTACAGTTGATAAACAAAATATTGAGCCCATAAAGACATGGCCTAGACCCATGACTCCGACTGAGGTTCGACGTTTCTTAGGATTAGCTGGGTACTATAGAAGGTTTGTAGAGGGGTTTTCTTCATATTCAGCACCATTAACGAAGATGACTCAAAAAACATCTAAGTTCCAGTGGATTGAGGCTTGTGAGCTTTTTTTTTCAGCAGTTGAAGGACAGGTTGACATCAACATCAGTTGTAGCGTTGCTAGAGGGTTCAGAGGGCTATGCAGTGTACTGTGATGCTTCTGGTATTTGGTTGGGATGTGTTCTAATGTAATGTGGTACGGTTACCGCATATGCCTCAAGGCAGTTGAGAAAGCATGAGAAGAACTATCTGTCCCACAATTTAGAGTTGGTTGCAGTTGTGCATGCGTTAAAGATCTGGAGACACTATTTATATGGTGTTCATGTTGACATCTTCACAGATCATAAAAGCCTTCAGTATATCTTTAGACATGAGGAGTTAAATCTGTAACAACATCTATGGCTTGAGTTATTGAAAAACTACGACGTGGGTATTTTATATCATCCATGAAAGGCGAATGTGGTAGCCGATGCCCTCAATCGAAAATCTATGGGTATTTTATCCTATTTAGGTATTGAGAAGCGTGAGCTAGTGCAAGAGCTTCATCAGTTAGCTAGCTTGGGAGTTAGATCGTTAGAGACAGATGATAGTGCGGTCATAATTCAGGACACAACTGTCATCTCTAGTCGTGGAGGTAAAAACACGTCAAAAAGAGGATCCTAGCCTTGCGCAGCTAATAGCCAAGGCTCAGAATCATAAATCTTTAGCATTTGATATATGAAGAGATGGAGTCCTCAGATACAGTGGCCGATTGTCTGTTCCAGATGTTGCAAGACTTCAACATCAATTTATGGAAGAGGCACATCATTCCCGTTATTCTATTCACCCTGGTTCGACGAAGATGTACCATGATATTAAAGAGATCTATTGGTGGCACGGGGTGAAGAAGGACGTTGCTGAGTTTGTGGCACAATGTCCTAACTGCCAACAGGTGAAGGTTGAGCACCAAAATCCCGCTGGGCTAGTCCAGGAGATAGCCATTCCTTTGTGGAAGTGGGAAGCAATTAATATGGATTTTACTACAGGGTTACCTCGATTGCGTCGTAAATTTGACGTAATTGTTGACAGACTAACAAAATCAGCCCACGTCTTACCAGTCAGGGCTACTTTTACAACCGAAGACTATGCAAGGCTCTATATTAGAGAGATTGTTAGGCTACAAGGTATCCCAACATCTATTATCTCTGATAGAGGAGCACAATTTATCGCTAACTTCTGGAAGTCCTTCTAGAAAGGACTAGGGACACAACTTAATCTTAGTACAACCTTTCACTCTCAGATAGATGGCCAGGTTGAGCGCACAATTTTGACACCCCAGGATATGTTACGGGCGTGCGCGCTAGACTTCAAGGGAAGTTGGGATGACCAATTACCTCTTATTGAGTTTGCATACAATAATAGTTATCATTCCAGCATTGGGATGTCACCTTATGAGGCTTTGTATGGGAGAAAATATAGATCCCCCATTGGATGGTTTTAGGTAGGCGAGTCAGGGTTGATTGGACCTGACTTAGTACAGTAGACATTGGAGTAGGTTAAGCTCATTCGGGAGAGGTTGCTAATAACTCAAAGCCGACATAAGTCATACTGAGATGTACGACAGAGAGACTTAGAGTTTTGTATCGATGACTGGGTATTCTTAAAAGTCTCGCCTAGGAATGGTGCTATGAGATTTGGCAAGAAAGGGAAGTTTAGTCCAAGGTTCATTGGACAATATCAGATCCTTCGCTGGGTAGGACGAGTGGCTTATGAGTTAGAATTGCCTTCGGGGCTAGAATCTGTTCATCCAGTTTTCCATGTATCAATGCTACGGAAGTACGTAGGAGACCTTTCTTGGGTTGTCCTAGTTGAGGATATTCAGATCACAGAGGAGTTGTCCTATGAGGAAACTCTAGTTGCCATATTAGATCGACATGTCTGTAAATTGAGGAACAAAGAGGTGGCTTCAGTTAAAATATTGTGGAGAAATAAGTATAGAGAAGAGGTGACCTGGGAAGCTGAGGATGACATGAGGTCCAAATATCCTCACTTGTTTCATACCCCAGGGTGATGGAATATCAGTTTATATTAGTGTAGTAAGGTAAGATACCTATCTGATTTTTTTTTATATTGTTGCTTATTATTATGGTTGTTGTCGTTGTATATTTGCTTACACTGTTATTGCGGAGCTATAATGCTTAGCTATTTTTGTCGTCCTGTGAGACGCCTATGTTAGAATTTATGCGTTTTAGGTTTCTAGATAGTCACATTTACAAAGGATACTCTCCCTAAATTTTGGCAACTCCTAAGGACTTAACCGCAAGACTCAGATTTCTCATTCGAGGATGGATGTTTCTAAGGGGGGAAGGATCTAATACCCCGACTTTTCGAAACGTATAAATTAACTCGTACCTTCATGGAAAGATAAAGAGGGTGAGTAATAATTAAGAATGATGTGGTATGTAATATTTTTAGTGTTCAAGGGTTGTATCTCAAGTTTTGAAGTTAGGTAAGTGGCAAAATAAAAGTTGGAGAAAGTTATCGTAAGTTTCTTCTTAAAGATTTCTCTGAAATTCGGGTCAAATGTCTCAGTGGTTTTCTCCCAATCTATAAGTATTTATGGGGCCCACGACCTACCAAATCGAAGGTCTATGAGTCTAGTTTCCAACGCATCAACCTATTTGTTAATACGACTTCATATTATAGAGATATTCACGTTCTCTAGAGACTACGCAAGTAGGCACGTGAGGTAGGGCCCTAGGTCGGTGAGCTTTTTATATATTTTCTTGTTAGACTTTTTCTCCATTTTTTTAGTTAAGAACCAGGAAACTTAGAAAACCCATTTTTAGGATCAACCAAATTATATATTTTCTTGACTCAAGTCCTTGACGAATGTTGTTCTACGCGTTGAGCTCGTCATCATGGTATAATTTGTTTTATCGATTTCATAGCTTATCATACTTTGGTGTAGGGACAACAAGGGTTTGGACATATTTTATGGTTTTGAGGTGTATTACGAACTTAAGATCAAGGTAAGACCCTTCTTTCATTGATTCTAGCTTTTATAAGCTACAAATAGCAATTCGCAACGGAAATACATATCTTTTATCGGATTATCGTGGTATCTTCTATTCTTGTGTGTTGTTTATGGTCCTGTCTTGTTGTAGTATCGAGGGGGTTTGTGACTAAAAGTCATTAGGCCACGTGAATTCAGCTAAAAATATATGTTAAGGCTATCCCCTTCTTACGAAATGTTTCCTTAAAGCTTAGGAGAACTGTAATTGGGTTGTTATCGTTGTTATTATTGTAGCCATTATTGTTGATTGTTGGCTGCTCGAGTTGATATAATCCCCCCTTGTTGGGATTCTTATTCAGTTAGTAGCGTCCCTATGTTTGACAAGACTTAGAGGCTATTTGTATAGGTTGCTTATAGCTAAATTGCTCCCTTTTTGCCTATTGAATTGTTAATGTTGCCATTGGGGCTATTGTGGTTAGCTACATGAATGTGATCTATGCCTAGAAGGGCTATGTTCACCCTACGGGGCTATATTGATTCCTATAAGCGCTATGAGTTACCTACGGGGCTATATTGATGCCTAGAAGGGCGATGAGTTGCCTACGGGGCTATATTGATGCATAAGAAGAATATGTGCTGCCTATAGGGCCATGTTGTTGCCTTATAGTAGTATGAGTTGTCTATAAGTTATATTGATGCCTAAGATAGCTATGTGCCACCTACGGGGATATATTAATGCGTAAGAGGGCTATGCGACTGCCTACGGGGTTAGGGGTCTACCAATAGGGGTATATAGACTGATTGACACCTTCTAGTCTTATGGTTGCCTGAGTAGGTGGTCTTGTATGCTGTTTTTACCTGCCGAGCTTATGGGGGCTTGGTTAGGTTGTTGTTTTTATTATTTTTGATAAATTTAGATTTAGGAGCAGGTCAGTACACTTATCTTATTCTTGATTTATTTATCGGATTACTCCAGCATATTAGGATACCTACTCATAGTCTATTGCCTTTTATACTCAGTACATTATTTCGTATTGATATCCCATTGCCTGGGGGTACTGCATTGATGTCTCCAGGTCCCAACAGATGACCCAGTAGACCTCTTTAGCAGCACGATTGACTTCTATTTGGTTCGCTATCCCCTTTCCTTCGGAGCAGCCATAGTTGGGAGGTTTGTTAGTTTTTGTTGTATATATTTTTATGGGTAGGCTGGGCACTGTCCCACTAATCTTTGCTACTCTTATAGGCTTGCAGACTAGTGTGTCGGGTGTATAGCTACGTTATGTCTATGCTGGCCTAGTTTGTTGGTTTACCGAAGCTTGTTAGCTATTTGATGTATTTTCTTGATATATACCTGCTTTTAGTTTCGGTATAGAGATCATGGTGGCCTCGACGGCCTAATCGGGACTAATTTGTTAGTTGGCTATTTTAAGCCGAGATATGCTTGTTTGTTTTCTTTATTGCGTGTGGCTGCCATGTGATAGTAGCAAATGGTTCAGCAGGGTCGGCCCGGGTCTAAGTTCCGGCATTAGGAGCCAGTTACGCCCCTTGAGTTTGGTGTGTGAAACAAACTCCTTTAGATTCATAAACCCAACACAATTAATTGAAAATCCATTCAAAATTCCTCAAGAACAACACTCATTCGCAAGACCCTCACCTCAAGAACTTAACAAAACTCCATTGTTAAAGAATTAAAACAAAAAACCTCAAGAATCTCAACATACACAATATCATGGACAAATTCATAAATGGAAAATCATAATTCGCGTGACGGTGAACAAACCCAACACGATGAAAGCTTACACACCTCGAAATAACTAAGTTGTTGGCGAGTTTCCCAAATTCTTGAAGAACTCTTGAAACCTCCTATTTTCTCCTCTTGAACTTTGTCCTAACTTTCATAAACATTTTAGAATGAATGGGGAACTGATCTCAATCAACTTAGACCCCTAATTTCATGACAAAGAATGTGTAGGCCTGGTAGGGGTAGGAAAAGACCAAAATACCCCTCCTTAAAATGGATGAATTGCCTTAGCTAGATAGGTTTCACTCAAATGGGCATATCTCCTTCATCCAAAATCGATATGTAGCAAACTCGGTGGTATTTGAAAGAGGACTCAAAGAGCTTAGATTTGATACCTCATGTGCCACCTTACTCATTTTGTGCCAAAAGTTATGGTCGTTGAGATAGACCTAAAACTTAAAAACTGACAAAAGTTTAAGGTGTTACACTACGGGCCAGGGAGACAGAGCCTACGGGTTGGGTAGACCAAGCTTACAGGTTGGGTAGGCTGTACCTATGAGGAATTATATATGTATTGTATCACAGAGCCTCAGATTTGCATTGATTCATGGCACATGTACAGTCACATAGTTCAGATTAGATTATCATCGGGATCCAGGTAAGGGGTTAATATGGATATTTAGCGATTGTTTGCGTTCATTAGGACTTATAATGATGGTGTGCTGGTTGTACCTGCCAGGTTTATGGAGATCTGGTCATGTTATTTCTTGTTATGTGTTTATATTATCTTATTGTAGGGAGATACGGTATTGTACTTTTGATTCTCCCCTGCCCTTTTCATTTAGTACTTATACTTCGGTTTTAACTCTTAGTTTACCTTACATGCTCAGTATATTATTTTGTACTGATGCCCCTTTCCGGGGAGCACTACATTCATGCTGGCAGGTCCTTAGCGACGTCCAGACAACCTGCCGAGTAACACAACTACCTATTCAGCTGATTGGCTGACTCCTCTTTTCCAGGGGTTGTTAGAGTCCTAAAGGTTTGCTTATTTTGTGGTTTATAGTTTTTGGGTAGGCCAGGGCCTTGTCCTATCAAAGTGTTATATTCATAGAGGGTTGTAGACTAGTGTGTTTGGTTGTATCGACACATTATTGGCCTTGTTGGACTTACCTTTTAGTTGGCTGATGTTTGATAGCCGCTTGACATATTGGTAAGTTATGTACCTGTAAACCATGGCCGCATAGACGACCCAAATACACTTCTATGCTAGTTGTTTCTTTCTTTCTATAAACTATTGGGAGTAGCTGTTCTATTTGTAGATCAGTTATGAAGGGCCTTGCCGGCCGAGGGCTTATTTTTTAGCGGAGATATACTTCTTTGTTTTCTTGACTTTGTGTGGCTGCCATGCGCCATTTACAAGTTGTTTAGTAGGGCTGACTCTGGTCTAAGTTTTAGCATTAGATGTCAGGTTCACCCCTTCAGTTTGGGGCGTGACCCTAATAGAAATATCTAATTATTGGCAAAGGTACCCTTGGCTATTGCATATCCCCACAACCCGACCAATGACAGTTAAGTTCTTTGAACAATACTCTCCCATCATTGATTGCAAGGTTGTTCACAAGAAATTACCTTTATTAGGGGTATTTCAAATTTAATTCATATGATGCAAAAAGAGAAAATCCCAATTTTAGTTGTGCAGCTTTTTGTATTAGAAATGAAGAAGGAAGTTTTGTGTATAAATAATCTTGAAGGATGGAGGGTAGAGTAAATTTAGTGGCAGAAACTATAATTCTAAGGATGAGAAATAAATTGCATTAATAACCAATAATTACGGGTCATTTTGGAAACTAACTCTTTGACTTGATTAAGATTTTTGTTGGTATATGTGAGGTACCTTGGTGCATCTTGATGGAAGTGAAAAAAATCAATTTGATATGATCTAATGCTACTGTGGTGGTTGAACTTACATTCCAAGAAGAGAATATGTGATAACACTCAAACTACTCTTCAAAACCAATTAAAAGAGTAAGTGATCGTCGTCAATAAAAATACCCAATAAATAGTCGTGGTCGAATCCCAAAGAGGATGATACAAGGCAAGGAATTCCATTAGGAAATTTGAATTGTAAAATTATTCATTTGTAATAGTAAAAACAAGTGGGTGGATGACTCCACCAATTTAATTAAAAGATTTGCTTATCAATGGTTACAATTAAACAAGAATTTTTGAAAATTTAAGAAGTAACAAGTAATGTAGGAGTGCGGGGATTGGAAAGCAATGTCACATAGGGGTAAATATGTTGCTCTATAGGGATGAACATTCATGGATATGATGGGTCATCTTCAATGACAAAAATCTACTTTCAATCTCATAATATCATTTCATAAAATCTCATTTGGTCCCATCTATGTGCTATACTAAACAACCCAATGCCTTACTCTATTCTCTCTTTTTATGTAAAAATAGGGCAAATAGATTCGACCATAACCTCTCTTTTCAAGCAAGTTACAAACACCAAACCTAAATTACTAGTATCACACTAATTATCCAGCCTAATCAATCTCATTCAAGCATCAATCGGAGATCGAAAGTAGGAATTAAGTTTAAAACCTTAACCCATAAGTTAATACCATGCTAGATATCCCAAATACATGTACGAACAACAAAAAAAACAAAGCATAACACAATACCCACAACATTATATCAACACCCAACCCTATAATTGAACCCTTAGATCTTGGAGTTTTAGCCACCCATCATAAAAAGTAAAGAAATTATACCTTTCATGAAACATTAATGGGTAACATGAAATTAAAAAATTACAAGCAAACCCACTTTGAATTCAATTTTAATTTATCAATTTCAAGAAAAAATTTGAAAAAACCTCAAAAACAAGAAAGTGTTCTTCACAAGGTAAAGTGTTTCTCTCTCTATCTATTGTTTAGGATTCAGAATTTTCAAACTCTCTACTTTTTCTCTCCTTTGGGATATTTATCATTTCCCTAAAATTTAGCCCCAAATTCAATGCGTGGACAATTGGGCAACATTAGTCGGGCTCTCCGATCACAATGGGCGTATTTCCCACTTCTCTTCAGCTCGCCTTTATCTTACTTTAGGCTTCATGGTTTTGAACCTCAATTGGTGAGCTCATTCGAGTCTTCCTTTTAGATTTGGTGTATCGTCAAGTACCACCTTTGTACGCCTTTAAACCCTTCAATTTTTCTTCTTGTACTATCGTCTTCGCCGATGGTCAACATGGTCGCATTTCCCATTCGATGAGTCAACTTTTCGTTTAGAGTTCGCCGACTTGCCTCAATTAATTCAAGTGTTTTGCACTATATATTTGGGTGAGGTCATACTCATTGGGTAATCCACCCTACTTGTTAGGTGATCAACAATATGGAGTTTACACTTCTTTTCTTAATTTGGTCATTCTTTCAAACATTCATCCTTGACTTGTCCTTTAGCCTTCATAGCTACAAATAACCAAAATATCATTACAATAGGACATAATTAGGCATTGAGGACACTAATTGTTGAGATAAATAGGCCTCAAAAGAGTGTAAATCTAACACTCATCAACACCCCCAACATAAGCTTTTCCTTGTCCTCAAGTAAATCAAGAACAAAATCATCTCAAAAATGGTGTCTACAACAATACTCAATGAGAGCTAACATGAAGCTGCTATTCAAATACTACTCTTAACAACAGGCTCTAATCAATAACGATCTAGAACCTTCAAATGATTACTAGCCGTTTTCAACACAACCTCAAGCTCACTATAACTTCTTTTCAAATGCAAGACCATGTTCAACATATGCATTCAAGTACCCTCACATCAAGAACAGTTACATGCTCTCACAAAGAAAATCAATAAAGAAGTAAGGAATAAATGCAACTATCACTCTCTCAAAAGAGAAATACATGAAAGCTTCATCGCATAGGTTTACCCATATTTTCCAATCATAACACAATCTAGTTCATGCATGTTCTCAAGGGTCTTTTAGGATTGTAATTGGGCTGAGGGTTAAGGTATGGTCAATTTGTCTTAAGTGACTTCACCTTTTAAAAGTATTGTTGCAATCATATCCACCTCTTCTTGAGTTCTTTACATTCTTTTTCATTTGAGAACTCAAACTTGGACTTGTCAATAATTTTACTGGAACCCTCTTTTATTCCACCAACTCTCTTTTTCATTTCAACTTTTCAACATTGTTCATCAAAATATGTCTCTTCTTTTTTTTTTTTTTTACAAGGAGGGGTTCCTTCTTTTCGTAACAAACTTTAAAGTTGAGTCTCATTTCATCTTTCTTTGCCTTTCACTTGGCTTTTCTTCCTTCTTCCTTTCACACTCCAACTTAGACTTTTGGCCTATGTTGTCTATTCAAACAAACCAGTGCTTGAAAAAGGATTTTGGGTGAGAAGGTAGGGTAAATTTGACTCAAGGGGTTCTAATATGGTTTTCAATAAATGGTTTAGGCTCAAATGGTACCAAAATGGATGCACACCCTCACAAGGTAGTCACAAAGGATATGAAAGTTTGGATTCCCTCTCATAAATTTTTTCGAAGATCATGCCTTACAATTACCAAGGTTTAAGCAATTATACAAATAAGGCAAGTTCTAGGATCCCACACACATGCTTTCAAGTAAAACCTCACCACACATGGCACTTTAAATACACTCATTTAGCACAACCAAAGAAGATCAAAAACTTGCATGCAATGTTAATTGCAAGGCTGTAACACCCCGGAAATTAGTAAGTTGAACTAGTGAGTTCTAGAGCCTTTCGTAAGAGTTTTGGACTGTTGTATGAGGATCAAAAGTTGTAGAAAGGATTCCCATACTTAGAATGGAGGTTTTAGGGGATATAAGTCAAGGTATGACCCCCCAAGGACTACCCAAGGGGTCCTTGAGGGGGACCCCAAAAAAAGTCCCCAAAGCTGGAATTTGGCAGCACCTACGGATGCCATCTACTGGCCATAGATGTACCCACGCCCCGTAGGTTGTGGTCGTGGGTCAAGGCCTGCGGTGGCCTGCTATTTTAGAGTTTCAGACCTCACCTACGGAGGTGAGTCACGCCCCGTAGGTCCACCCACGGTCCGTGGGTGGTGAGGTCGTAGGTCCTGCCAGTTTTAAGTGTTTTAGTTTTAGTTAGGGGGTTTGGGAATTAAGTTAGTAGTTAATTAGGGGTTAAGGTAGGTCGGTTAGTTAGTTAATTAGCCACCTATAACTACTTAATATACCCCTAAAACTAAGTCATTAAATCATTCATTTAAGATGCCAAATCCTCTCAAAGAAATTCTCTCTCTAGAAGTGAAGAAGAAGAAGAAGAGAAGAGAAGAGAAGAGAAGAGGGCAGTGTTTCTCCATTTATTCAAGCTTTATTTAAGGCTTTGAAAATAGGAATGTTTATCTTATTCATCTATGGGTTCTTCCACACATAGAGCCCCCATAGTTTCCCCCAATTTTGAAGTCAAAAACCCAATTCTAGCTAGGGTTGTGCTTACATTGTGGGTAAGGTTTAGGTATGATTCCAATCCAGTGGATAATACCTAATTATGATTTTATTAGCATTTAATTATGATATTATGATGATTTCATGTGATTTCTATGGTAAACCCTAGCCTATGTTGATGAATGTGATAATTGTGGGTTGATGCCATTAGAGGTGAATTTGAAGGTTCATGGGTGATCTTCCTAAATCAATGTCATGAGTAGTAATTGATCAAGATTAGGAATACTTAGACATGAATTGAACTAGACTCTATACTACATGATTGATCTTGTCTTGTAAAGTTGAAATGGAACATTTAAGGATGAATTGCGACTAGAATCACCTAGTATCAAGGAATGTGATTGAATGTTTTGTAATCTAGGTTCATAATATGCTTCCATGATGTAGAGTTATTGAGAATGAGGAGTCATAGTTATGAGTGTTGATCACTAGGGCTTTAGGTTAAAGCTAACATGATTAACCTTAAATTCTAAGGCTTTGAGAGTAAAACCTACATGTGAATCTAAGGTCAATAAATAGGATTGTGTTGAGAGACCTTTACCTACTTAATTCACCTTATGAATCATAGATGGTAGAAAGTGATAGAATCACTTAGGTTATGATGATATTCTTGTCTTACGGTTGAATTCTAGACATGATACTAAGCATGAATGTGGAATTAACATGAAAGACTTCTCACATAGTAATGGTTCTAGGGTCGAATGACTTCTCCTAACTAATTGAACCTAAGGCTAGAGAGCCTTTATACCTAGGTCATGGATGGTGATAGTTGCTCACACATGGTCTAAAATAGGTATTAGCATGAATTGGTTGTCAAGAACACCTTTCCATAAAACTTGAGTCAAAGTAGAGACTTAATGATTATCTTGTGAGATTTATGCCTAGCACCGAGTGGATATTGAAATGAGATAGAGGTTATCACCTAGTTGAGTTTGGGCTTTCATAGAGGTTCCCACCTAGTTTAGTTTGGGCTTCCCACATGGGATCTCTCACCTAGAAGAGTATTGATTTCCCCAAGTGTGTCTCATGAGATGGAAGCCTCACCTAGTGGAGTTTGGGTTTCTAGTAGCAATCTCCATATCCCATAGCTACATGCCCCGTAGGAAAGTTAGCTAGTGGATCCAACTAAGCTAACAAACTGGTCCTACCTTAGGCAAGTGGACCAACCCTTGATGGTGTGGGTAACACCATTGGAGATTATGTGATAGCTCATATGTTCTCATGTCGGTTAAGGCTATATCCCAATTAAACAAGATTGGTAATGAACTAAGATTATGCTAAATGTAGCATCTCCTAGAGTTCAAACCTTATGGGCTAAGATTATGCATAAGGTAGCATCTCCTAGAGTCCAATGCAAGTAATGGTCTAAGATTTTGCTAGAAAGAGCATCTCTTAGAGATTAAAATTAATGAACTAAGAGTATGCTTTAAGTAGCATCTCCTAGAGTTCAAATATGATGAACTAAGATATACCTAGTGTTGTATCTCCTAGGGTTCAACCTTAATGGTCTAAGATTGTGCTTGAAGAAGCATCTCCTAGAGATCAAGCTTAATGAACTTATATTATGCTTGAGGAAGCATCTCTTACGGTTCAACCTTAGTGAAGAAAGATTTTGCTTTAAGTAGCATTTCCTAGAGTTCAAGCTTAATGAACTAAGATGTAGTTAAGGTAGTATATTCTAGGGTTAGAGATAATGTGGAATCAAGATAAGCTAGTGAAGTACCTCAAATGTTCAAGAGTAGAAATGGACTTAGACATGCTTAAGGAAGTGCCTCATAGAGTCCATAATAATCATGAACCTAGACATGCTAAAAGAAGTATCTCATAGGGTCCAACCTTATAATGTACTAAGATCATGCTTTAAGTAGCATCTCCAAGAGTTCAAGTTTAATGAACTTAGACTATGCTTTAAGCAGCATCTCCAAGGGTTCAAGCATGATGAACTAAGATGTACCTAGTATAGTATCTCTTAGGGTTCAAAACAAGAAGGAACTAAGATAGACATAGTAAAGTGTCTCCTAGTGTTCCCATGCTTTCAAAAGGGGCAAGTCTCTAATTAAGGAACATGAGTATGATGACCTAAAGAAGTACTTAATATGAATAGTAGTATGGGATGCTACTCATGCATTGCACAAGTATGACTAAGAGTTACCTAATAAGTGTTGTCTTACATGGGTTATGCTTGATAGATTGTTGCTATAGATGCCTTACAAGATATGATTGACTAAAGGTGATAGTTCCCTTGTCTACATGAAGTAAGCCAATAGTGATACCAAAGGAGGGTGAATATGACTAGGATGACTTCAAGGTTATGCTTAGTCTGAAGGGTAGTATTGGATTCTTTTCATACATTGCACAAGTGTGCTTTGAGGTTACTTAGGAGTATGGTGCCCTTATGGTAAATAAGCTTTAAGACTTAACCATGCATATAGACTATGATTAAGATGACCAAAAAGGGATACTTGGCTTGGGTGGTATTATGGGATGCTATTCTTGCTTTGCACTTGTATGTCTTGGAGGTTACTTGCGGATGGTTCTATTATGGTATTGATGACTAATAGTCAATTATGCTTATTATGATTATGACTTATCTCCTATGCATATTAATTACGTCTTATGTTGACTTGTGAGTATATGATGCTTATGTTATAGATTATGCTATGACTATGATGATTACGCTATGACTATGATGATTATGCTATGACTATGATGATTATGTTATGACTATGTTATTATCTATTATGCTTATGTCTTATGTTGAGTAACCATTTGAGATGCTCTTATGATGTTGTGCTAGCTTTCATACTTGGTACATTTTGTACTAACACATATTGCCTACATTCTAATCAAATGTAGGGTTTCGAAGATTGAGTTGCTTTGGAGGCTTGGTTTCTAAGGTGCAAGAAAAGTTGAAGATTTGGTGAGTCCTCATAGCTTTGAGGACAAACTCATTATTCTTTTATGTTGTTTCTTTATGTTTTTAGACTTTTTATGGGCTGCGCCCTAAGACTTTTATTCAAGAGTTTAATAGATGGTTTGAGACAAAGAGTATAGAAAGACTTCCGCTTGCTTTTATGAAAAATGACTTCGATTGTAAAAGTTTTAAATTTTCCCATATTTTATTTCTATTACCTATGTTATGATGCTAAGGGCTTGTATGAGATCCCTTCGGGGTCAAGTACGCCATGTTACATCTAGGGGGTACCCCTGGGTCTTGACAAAGGCTCATATCAAAATGCAGCTAGTCAAAAAAAAATATTCAAAAATATTGTTCAAATATGCAACCACAATGATTTCTTTCTTGCAACACAATACTTTACACCATGCTTCTCATGAGTAATATTCAAGACATCGAAATTGAATAAAATAAATCCTCAAATTATTATAAATGAAAACTCAAGCATTTTAGGATTTACAAAACTCACGGGGCGACAAGTTATTGAGAGAAAGAGGCAAAGAGAGATAAATACCAAATGAAACACTAAAATAGAAAAGAAACAAAATAACTACAATCATCCAAAAATTGAAAATAACGAAATACCAAAATACAATAAAAAGAGAATATTGGCACTAGTGCCTTTACCCCACCAAAAGGTAAACAACAATGTCCTAAATGAGAAAATGAAATCAAAAAGTATGAGAGGAAAAGTGAAAGGTCCCCCTGACAGGCTATGCTTGTGTAGTGCTCTCATTAGGAGTCTCTAGAGGAGTTGCAACATGGGGGAATCGGTTACCGTAACATCACTAGAAAGAATGGTGGTTTCTGAAGAGACTCCACTGGTTCGAACTGCGGAGGTCTCCTGAAGGGATCTCTTCACAGAAGGCTAGACTATCACCTCATCAGTGTCCTACAATTCCGTCAGTGTCACTGTAATCCTCTACTCGTCCTCTTCTCTCCTCAGCTCATCCTCGTTAGTATCCTTGGCCAAATAATCGTTAGTCCTCTCATCCACATCATCAACAACATCACCAACTCTTTCAGCTACCCTACTCGGCTGTACACTCTAAGATGACTCACTGCTACTCATAGTCGGTGGCATAAATGCAGGAGCATCAGGTAGGGAAACATTGCCCCAAAGCATCGAAATATCTATAGACCTCAGGTAGACTACATCTGTCCTCAAAGTATCAATCTCACCTCTCATTGTATCAAACACACCCAAACTACCCTAGACCTTCTCTCGGGCCTCTAATAGAGCATTGAGTTTATCCACCTCACCATGTGTTACTCAATAAATCCCTCACATTGGGTCACTTTTATTATAAATGAGCCATACCCTTGGCAATGGATGTCTATAAATATTTGGGAAACTCATCCTCGACCTCGCCTACCCTCATATCTGAAGATCGGAAAGATTTCCTATTTGGTATATCATGGCCTTGGTCAATGGGGGGGATGAGAAGTAGGAGCAGGGGCAGGTGCAACAATATCAGTAGTGGCAAAAGTAGAAGGCACAATAGCGGGCTGAGATATAACTAACTGTTCCATAGAAGGAGCGGATGTGCTGGCCTCAGAAGTCAAGGTAGCACGATTAAAAATGGGCATGATAACTGGTAGTGGCGCCTTTCTCTGAGATGCATTATACCATAAATAATCATCCTCAATCCTCCGGATGTCATTGGAGGAGCTTGGGGTGATCCACACATCAGTTTTCCTTTGAAAGGGAACTCCAACCTTTTCACACAGTTGTGTGATCAAGACCAGGAATGGCAATGAGGTCTGCTCCTATCGGGCTCAACAACATCTCCTCTTTGATGATGACATTGACATTAATTTCTATCCAATCAATTATGCACTTAGCTAACCGACCTTCAGATGATTGATTTATTCTGGGACAACATTAAATTGCTACTAATTATGAACCCAAACCAATATCAGGCCGTCACATTTATATCATTCTTTTCAATATTTGCCCCTTTAGTTATCCATAGTGTCACGTCCTAAGGCTACCCCCTTGGCATAAATATGGGATATAGGATCACGAATGACCCCGAGCTAACCCTGCTAACATATCATGAGCAAATAAGATAAACTGAAATGTGAAATACTATGCGGAAGCTTAAAGCATGATATAAACTGAAATGGGGAATACCCAATACTATTTGAATATATAAAAGACTGTGAGTTTATTGACAAGTGAAAGATCAAAATCCAACTAAAACTCAATCTAACTACGTTTGATACAAGCCTCTAATTGACTAAAGATGCTGGGACATGACCCCAACTAACTCTAGCAAAACTAAAACTGAAAAGAAAACATGTCAATCATCCTCGAAGAATGAGGACTCACCATTGATACTACTAAACTGGTGATCAAGAACTGATCTATGTGTGATCTGAATGCTGAGGACCTGAACCTACATCATGAGAAGATGTAGCGCAGAGTATGCATCAGTACTTGAAGGGTACTGAGCATGAAGGATAGAATAAAGCTGAAAAATAAATACATAACATAACAAAGAAAAAAGAGCAATGATATAATTTGAACTGAATGTAAATACTAAAATATACTGAATACTGAGCTAACTGAATGCAATGACCAAATACATGACATGCTGAGACTGAATACTGAGCTGTAACTGGTAACCTGGTCAATGCACTAGAGTCTGACTGTGGGAGCTACTATTAACCGACATAAAGCCATGAGAGCTATTTGTGGAGTCCGATGTGTACGACCCATCGAGAGGACCCTATATACCTTGCCATGGGTATAAAGGCAAGACTGGCGTGATCACTAAATATTATACCCACAGAGGGGACTTAACCTACGGGGGAACATAGTTCTGGGGCTATGATGGTGACTGACCCTAGTCCACTCGGTGTTAAGCCTACTCCCAACTTAATATGTAAGTAACACATTATAACTGAATTTCTATAATACAAAATAGCTCAAAACACTGCTAATTGAAAATGCAACATTAATGTACTGATAATGAAACATTCTTAACTAGGGCATGTATATCTGAATAAACTGACCTAGCAAGTGTAATTCATGAACTAAAAGAATCTACACAACTAGGATTCTGAGTTTCATGCAAGAATTGAGCAACATAGTTATGAAAACATAATATTCTAATAAGGATTAATCTAACAGCTAAATCACAATAATAATTTGGAGTTCTAGAAACCCTAAGTCTAAACATAATGAAAGGATTCAAGAATCTGACTGAATTCTAGGGACCTAATGGGTGAAAGGAACCCACTAGTGAAACCCCACATAGCTGGTGATGAATTTCATGGAGAAATCTTTCGATTTTGGGGCTGGAAGTGGAGGAAATCTTGTTGCGTTCTTGGAGAGGGTTTGTCGACTATTTCTTCTCCTTTTCCTAGGTTTGATCAATTTTTGGGAGAATAAATTTGTTAGGGTAAGTTATGATTTAGTTACTAGCACTACTAAAAAACTGCTAAAAAACCACGGAAGAAAAAGCGACGGACAACGTCGCTCCTAAAAAGCGACGGACTAAGAGATGTCGTCCGTCACTTTTTAATTAAAATAATATTTTTAAAATTATTTTACAAAAAGCGACGGACTGCATCTCTTAGTCCGTCGCTTTTTATTAAAAATAATTATTTACAAATTAAACAATAACCACGCTGTCCGTCGTTTAAATTTATTTTATTTTATTAATTAATTTTTTAAAAAAGCGACGGACGGCATCTCTTAGTCCGTCGCTTTTTGGTCAAAATATCTAGTCAAACATTTTTAAAAAGCGACGAACAGCGTCTCTTAGTCCGTCGCTTTTTAATTAATTTTTTTTTTTTAATTTTTGTTAAAAGCGACGGACGGCATCGCTTAGTCCGTCGCTTTTTTTTCGGGTATTTTTGCTAATTAATTATTTTATATAGATAGTGACGGAGTCCGTCGGTTTTTATTAAAAATAATTATTTATTATTTTAAAAAAAGTCACGCCGTCAGTCGCTTTTTATTAATTTTAATTGTTTAATTATTTTTTAAATTAGCGACGGACAACATCTTTATGTCCGTCGCTTCTTGGTCAAAATATCTGGCAAAGCGACGGACAATGTCTCTTAGTCTATCGCTTTTTGGTCAAAATGTTGGCCAAACATATTTTTTTTAAAAACGACGGACATAGAGACGTTTTCCGTCGCTTTTTTAAAAATATATGCACTAGCAGACGCGATTTTCTCCATTTCTCCATATAAAAATAACAAAATTGAGAAATATTTTGATTTAATTTTATTTAAATCGTCTTTCGGATAATGGTTTTGTGTAAAATAAAAAACAAAAAAAATTATAATACCGACTTTCAGATGTCGGTAAAATTAAATAGTATGTAATAAATTAATATTTTCAATTAACTTTAAATAAATCGTTCTCCGAATGATGGTTTTATATAAGTTAAAAAATAATTTAGTATAAAATACCGACCTCCCGATGTCAATATTATTTAATTAGCATGATTAAATTTTATTTATCTTAAAATTTAATGTGATACTGACCTCATGAGGTCGGTATTTTTTATTATATCTAATTACTTTTAATAAAAGCGACATCCGGAGGTCGGTATGTTTAAAATATTTCTATTAATCATAATTTTGCTATTGTGCATAATATTAAATTTTCATTTTACACCTACGATTAATTGTTCAAAAAGTGTAACAATTTTGTATACTTTTACAAATAAAATGTTAGAATTCGTGAAATAAAAAAAAATACCTATAATCCATATTTAGAGTATGAAACTACGTTGATATGAATTAGGAGATAATTATACTTATATTTATAGAGTAATGTACAAATTCTATCAGTCCGTCGTCTAATCATAAACTTAATATCTCATGTCATGATGTAGTAGAGGTGAAGAGCTAACATATAATTCATTCCAGTATGAAATGCGAGATAGTATTATTATATACGTTCGATCTTGAATGGATGTCAAGTGTAGTAATCACCTCCTAATTATGATGACATGTAAAGGATACTTCATCGGAGTATGAAATACGTTGATTAATTATATATATATATATTCCTCGAGTAGTTTAACAAATCAATTCAGATATGAAATACATTATCAATTAAAGAAATATCGATGATCAATTAAAGGAGATTTATATATTAAATTTGATATTGATAAACTTTTGTTGATCAATAAAATTAAATTTATATAATTAGAAGGTATAATTAAATTATAAAATTAACTTGATCGATATATATATATATAATATATATATATAATTTAACTACACATCAACAAAAATTAATTTAATAAATTTAATTTATCGATCAAGTTAATTTTATAAATTTAAATTATATACCTTCTAATTATATATATGGCCAAACACATATACAACCCTTCTAACTTGTCCACATTTTTCATTTTGGCACTTTATCTTAGCTTGTTCCATTTTAACCCTTGAACTCCATTTTTTATGTTCCATTTTAACACGAAATACTATTTTTATGATTTATTATTTTTATATATATTC
>NW_026020702.1:871834-877193 GCF_900185275.1 Solanum verrucosum
TTTTTTTTACTATCGATTTAATTTAACGTTATTCAATTTTCCAGACTATGTGTACTTGGGAGTCGAGGTACAATTTGGTCATTGGGACCGACCACATTTGAGAGGAAGGCATCCACTGTCTAATTGGCTAAAGAGCGTTCGGGATAGAGGTGAACGTCCCAGTTGGATGTTGCCTCATGTTTTTTTGAATTGGGTCAGTATTGGAAAACAGACAAGTTTAAGGCAATATCAGATCAAGCCAAAATGGCTAGAGGCAGTCTTAAAGGCTCGTTGCACACCGGGAGGTGCGAAGACGGTTAGAACAATTGCACGAGAGATGGTAAGTTCTAATTCAAACTTTTAAATAAATAATTAGTTGATAACATATATAATCATTATAAATTTCAGTTTTTATTTATAGGAAAAAGAATTGGGAGGCGCACTCCCATTGAAACCAGAGGTTTTCAAAAAGACTCATGTCAGGAAGAAAGAAAATGAGTCAGATCCGGATGTGTGTGGAGGAGGAAAGGTCGAACGAACTTTTGTAAGTTATTTAATATGAAAAATATATATCAATCTACTGAATATATTTATGATATGTATATATATTGATGTCAATATTTATATTTAATATGCACAATGACTTTAATAAGTACGTGCTGAAGACTAGATAGTTCGGTTCAATTGACACCTGAACTGCTCCACTCAGATTTGGAAAGGAAAAGTGGTAGGGGGGACACACAAGGGTAAATGCTATGGTCTAGGCTCTCGCAACGATGTTAGACGCCTTCAGTCAGCTTAGAAGGTATTGGATCGTCACATCAAGCTGAGGCACTTGACGGTGTTCAGATTGCTGCTATGTCGGATCAAATAACTAAACTTACAGCGGCACTAGCAGAGTCGGAGCGGAAAAGAGTAGCTGAACAACAAAGCATGAGTGAGACCGTTCAGCAAATCAAAGAACAAGTGATGAACCTCGCTCGTCGACCTACTACTTCGGCTCCCGATGACACCGACAACGAGAGTGATGAGGATGATTATGTAGATCTCACTCCTAGTTTAGATCTCTGGACATTTATGAACTTTTTGAAATTTTAAAACGAATTTTAAAAGACTTTATAGTCTTTAATTTAGGATTTAAATACTTTTGAATGTTATTTTAAGTTTGTTATTTTATGTTTTGTTTAGACTATTTATAATTGTGTGTTTGATTGGGCTGAATAGTGTAGAATTAAATTGAATTGAATTTGCAGGTGGGGCAGCAGAAGCTGAGTACTGCTACTGTCAAAATATTGCAGAAAAAGTGACGGACAGCGTGGTTTAGTCCGTCGCTTTTTTGAGTTTTAATTTTTTTAAAACCCAGAAAAGCGACGGACAGCGTGGTTTTTTCCGTCGCTTTTTTAGGTTTTTAAAAAAAATTCCATAAAAGCGACAGACAGGTGGATTTTTTCCATCGCTTTTTTGGGTTTTTAAAAATAGAATTTCCAGAAAAGCGACGGACAGTGTCCTTTTATCCGTCGCTTTTCTGGGGATTTTCAAAAAATAAATTTCCAGAAAGCGACGGACTGCGTCGCCCTGTAGAAATTAAAAAAAAATGAAAATTAAAATAAAGCGACGGGACTCCGTTGCTTTTTTAAAAAATTTCAAAAAAAAAAATAGTCGAAAAGCGACTCAGTCTGTCGCTAAAAGAGACGCAGTCCGTCTCTAAAAGCGACGCAGTCCATCGCTTTTTGAAAAACGACGCAGTTCGTCGCTTTTTGAAAAACGACGAGCTAAAAAGCGACGGAAGTGACTGCGTCGCTTTTTCGTCAATTTTGACCAAAAAAGCGACGTAGTCCGTCGCTTTTGGCCGTCGTTTTTTGACAATTTTTTAGTAGTGTAGGCTAAAACTCACCAAAACGACGTAGTTTAGGTGCTCAACGCATAAGGAAAAAACCAAACGACCCCTGACTTAAAAGTTGTCGGGGCCAATCGACGGACCGTGGATGAACCGACAGTCCATCCTAGTCAACCATTGTTTGGCTTCACAGTGCTGAAAGATGGGTGTATGAACCATGGTCCTAGACCACGAATTGTGGTCCCACCTACGAGATGTGGGTCGACCCTTTGCTTAGATTTTCTGGGTTTCTGGGGAGGGGCTGTAGGTGGCCAACCATGGACCCCACCTATGGTCCATGGGTCACCCTACAGTTCGTGGGTGGTCCCCATTATTGGCACCTGTAACTTCTAATTTTTTGCAATTAGGTCTTTCTAGCATACGGGGTGTTACACATGGGGAAAACATGTCTGAAATAAGAGGTGCCAACCACGTCTTGAAGACATCCAATTCAAGTTTCATCCAAAGATTGTATCTGTTTGTTTTGTTGCTTTTGGTGCCAAGAATATCATTATTGTACTGAAATGTATTGTACTTCTTGCCACAGACCTCCACTTCCTATAAGGGCTTCATGTTTGCGCCTTTTCTCTTATTAGGTAGGGTCTTTCTATAGGACTCATAGAATTCTTTGTCCCATTTTGGCACATAGGGCTGTCTGAGTCTTGTAAACTCTTTAAACTGGTGGAACTTAATAGTGTCCTATTTGGCCGGGTAATCACTCATTACTTTATCAGTGGAAAGTCTTCGCTCCTCAAGAATTGTCTATTCTCCATCATCCTTGAGCTTATTAAGGGCTCTTAAACCTATTATCGGGAGAATATGAGAGGAAGGGGGTGGATTTAGAGGAGGTGATTACAATTTGTATCTGATATCCATCCCTTTTGTGGATATATGTTTCCTCGGTCTCTTACCCACACACATAGGAGAGCGTGGAGGAAATTGTTGCCTAGGAGCCCGTTTGTCACGACCCGAGAGTACCCCCTAGTCGTAACATGGCGTATTCGACCCCGAAGGGGCCTTATACGAGCCACATAGTCATTCATTGCATTCAATAATGAAAATAGTGCGGAATAAAAAAAAACTTATTTACATCCACACATTTAAACTTCTTAAAACAACTTTAAAAACACACAGCGGAAGTCTAAGTCTCACATGGCCATCTTAGACACAGTCGCAAAACATAAGTAGGGACACGACCCTTTACAATCAAAAGAAGTCTATTAAGTCTATTACATGAACAAAAGGACTTAAAAGTCTTATCCTCGAATCCATGAGGACATACCAAGTCTTGGAGGAAAGCAATCCAACCCTTCAAACTAGCTAGGAGTGATCACTTGCCGGAACCTACACTTATAGAAAATAGAGAAATATGGAATTAGCACAATTAAGTACTAAGTATGATGACCATGCAAAACATGCTTTAAAAAGGGACATTTTAGTTAGAAACCATGCATTATGCCACCTTTTTGAAATATCATGAACAATAGTATAAAAGACATACAAGACAAGCATAACATCAAGTAAGTCATAATATCACCTTTAAACAATACCAACATGAAAACCTTTACCTTGGACCTTCACCTCAAGAAACCCTTATGCTATACCTCGTGCAATGTATGGATGACGTCCCATACCACCATCCATACTAAGGCACCACATTTAGGTCACTTAAAGTAACTTATCATTCCTTCTTTCACCTTTGCACAATATTCATACATAAGAGGTATATCATTAATTAAGACATGACAAGGGAAAATAACTCATAATATAACCCAAGTATAGCATGCATCTCATATTAAACATTCGAGAGCCAACATTCTTTAATAACCTCATTTAGGGCACATTTGTGTCACATACATTAGGATTTAGAGAAACTCACTATGACCCTCTCCAAGCCTACTCGTGCAATGTATAGGTAGCATCCCATACTACTACCTACACTTTGTAGAGCTTATCAAGAAACCATAATAAAATCTCACATGATGGGAAGTAAGCGTTTAACCGACATAGACCATGAGAGCTTGTCATGGAATCCGGTGTCATAAGTCCCCACACCGTAAAGAGGTGGTCTACTTGCCTAAGGAAGACCGGTATATAGCTTAATGGATCCACTAGCTTCCTATGCGGGCACATAGTTTATGGGATAAGGTAGACGATCATTGAAACTCATGCCTAACTGTCGGGGGAGTTTCCATCTAACCAAATCCGCTCGGTGCTTAGCCTACATTCCCATAGAATAGTTCATTACTTTGACATCATCACACATGAAAGGGTGCCATAAGCCTACCGATTCAAGGTACATTAGGAAAGCTCATTAACTCCTCTTGAAAGGGTGCCATGGGCCTACCGATTCAAGTCTCATCATTAACCTTTATGGAAAGGTGCCATAGGCCTACCGAATCCAAGGTTCATTACTTATCATTAATGGAAGGGTGCCATTAGCCTACCGATCCAAGGTTCATTATAAGCATGTGTGGAAGGGTGCCATTAGCCTACCGATCCAAGGATTCAACAATCAACAATATAATCATTTATACAAGAAAAGGATGCATAAGCCCTACCAATTCAAGGTATACTTTACATTGAAGAATCCTTCATATTCTATCATCAACATTCATGAGTGTCAAATTGAGAAATAATCTTTCAATAGTAACACATTTACATTCATAACATGATCACATTATCTTCATTGAACTCTCATTCATACAATGTCATGATAACACTTCAATTTCTTATACTATGCCTTCAAGGCCATGGTCACAATGTAACAAACAAGTAAACAATTCTAAGTCAACATTAGCTCCTCATGTCTTGCCTTTAAGGCCATGGTCACAATACATTCCCATAATTAAACACCTCCACCATAAGTGGATCAAACCAAGCAAGAACAATTTTATCCCTAATATGAGATTAAGTCAACTTAACATCCTCCAAAGCCATAATAACCATTACTCAATTTCCAACAATTCTATCACCACAAGGTGATTCACCCATAATTTGCCCATAAGGCCACAATCCTCAATTCATCCATATACCAACAATTCATCAACATTAAATCATAGGCATTGAACCCACTTCATAAACAAATTCAAGTCTTTTAATGAAAACATGGGTTCTTGAAGAAGTTTCATATAAAATCATCTTAAAATCATAAATACAACTTCAATTCACCAATATAATGACTTTGAAAACATTTTACCCATGAACCCATACCTAGAATAGAAAATAGAAATTTTGTTCTTTGAAGACTTTTGAAACCCTTTTTAATGGACTCCTTGAAGGAAAGATAATCAAGGATCAAGGGTCACCATACCTTTGCTATGATTCCCCAAGAAAATTGATGAAGAAAGCCTTGAATCCAAGCCCTAGCTCCAAGTTCTTCTTCTTCTTAATGGAGGATTGTAGAGAGGGAAATGTTTTAGGGATGGGAATTGAATTAATGGTATCTAGGAAATAATATATCCTTTGAAAAAAATTCGTCCAACACTTAGAAAAAAAAGGGCG